>NC_041388.1:397189643-397371094 GCF_002162155.2 Triticum dicoccoides | reverse complement strand
CCCAAGGCGGCGTAGCGGGAAACACCTTCTGCAACTGATCCTGGTCCTCCCATGTTGCTAATGACAACGGTAAGCCATCCCATTGCACCAGCACTCGTGTTTGATGTTTGCCGAGCTTCTGGACGCCCTTCCAGTCCAGGATGCGTGTGGGCACGTGTTCCGCCTGCAGGACAACGTTAGTCGGTGGTAGTGCAGCACTTACCGGAACTGTGGCTCCCAATGCTCGTTTCAGCAAGGAAACATGCACCACCGGATGGATCTTGCTGGTGGCTGGCAGGTTCAAACGGTATGCTGCCGCACCAATCTTGGCCTGGATCATGAAGGGTCCGTAGTACCGGAACGCAAGCTTTTGGAATGGACGCTTGGCTACCGAAGTCTGAATGAAGGGCTGGAGTTTGAGCAGCACCTTGTCTCCCCAGCGAATGAACGATCCGTGGGTGCTTGTTCGCCTGGGCTTTCATCCTATCTTGTGCTTTCTTAAGTTGTTGCTGTAAGTGCTCCATAAGAACCTCCCGCTCTTGTAGCCAGGCTGCCAGATCCGAAACGGTGCTCTCATCCACCTGCGAGATGCCAAACTCCCTGGGCAAGTGTCCATAGATCACCTCGAATGGAGTACGTCCCAGAGCCGAGTGAAAGCAAGTATTATACCAGTATTCTGCAAGAGCTAGCCATCGCGCCCAATTCCCCGGGCATGAGTGCACCGAGCAACGCAGGTATGTTTCCAAACACTGATTCACCCGCTCTGTCTGCCCATCCGTCTGTGGGTGATATGATGAACTCATGTTCAACTCCGTGCGGCACAATCTGAACAGCTCTTGCCATACCTGACTTGTAAAGATCCGGTCCCGATCTGAAATGATCCCCAGTGGTAGTCCATGCAGTTTGTAGATCTCTTGCATGAACACTTTTGCCACATCCAGCGCTGTGAAGGGGTGGGCAAGCGGGATAAAGTGAGCATACTTCGAGAATTTGTCGACCACGACCAAGATGGTGTTGTAGCCCCTAGACTTGGGCAGTCCTTCAATGAAATCCAAGGATATCACTGCCCACGGTCACCGAGGAATGGGAAGTGGCTGTAATAGCCCAGCCGGTGAGATGCGCTCTGTTTTTGCTTGCTAACAGGTCATACACTGTTGCACAAACTGCTTGACTTGCTGTTTCAATCCTTTCCAAGCGAACAAGCACTTCACTCTGTTGTATGTTGCATGAAACCCTGAATGTCCCCCCACTGCGCTGGCATGCAATGCTCGCACAATGTGCATTTGAGTCTCTGTGTCGGCCCCAATCCACACACGCCCTTTGAACCAAAGAATGCCATTGACAAGTTTGTAGTCTGGCTCACTGTCAGGATTGACTGCCATGCGGGAGAAGGTCTTTGGTCGCTTGATCCTCGTGATAGCCGGAGCGAACTGCTTACAACCATGCTGGTTTGCACACTGACAGCGCTGACAGGGATGGTTCTTCCACGTGGGTCCGACGAGACAAGGCATCTGCAGCTCGGTTCAGCATCCCAGCTTTGTACTGGATTGTGAACTACAGTCCCACTAACTTAGTGAAGGCACGTTGCTGAATTGGGGTATTAAGCCGCTGGTCCGTAAGGTGCAAAAGACTCTTTTGATCCGTCCTGACGACGAATTCAGCATGCTGCAAGTACGGGCGCCAATGATCAATTGCCAGCAGCAGCGTCAGGCACTCTTTCTCATAAGCTGAGAGTCCCATGTTCCTGGGTGCCAACGCCTTGCTCAGGTATGCAATCGGGTGAAAATCGTGCATTAGCACAGCCCCTATCCCTAGTGCGCTCGCATCCGTCTCCACCACGAATGTTTTGGTAAAATCTGGCAATGCGAGCACTGGTGCTTCCATGAGTGCTTTCTTGAGTGCACCAAACGCAGCATCTGTCGTCGGTGTCCACACGAAAACAACACCTTTGTGTAGCAAATCAGTGAGCGGTTTGCTTAGCACCCCAAAGTTTCTGACGAACTTGCGATAGTAACCGGCAAGACCCAAAAACCCTCGTAATTCCTTGACTGTTTCTGGAACTGGCCATTCCTGGACTGCTTGTACTTTGCTGTCGCCGGTGGCTACCCCTTCTTGACTAATCACGTGCCCCAAGTAATGGATCTTCGGCTGTGCAAACGTGCACTTGGATCGTTTCGCGTACAATTTATGTTGATCCAGTCGGCACAGAACTTGCTCCAAAAGTTGTGCATGCTCCTCCACGGTCACCGAATGCACTAAGATGTCATCCATGAACACCAATACACCATGTCGCAGGAGTGGGGCCAGGACCTTGTTCATCCCTCCTTGGAAAGTGGGAGGGCCCCCTGTCACTCCGTATGGAAGCACACGGAATTGGAAATGCCCTTGATGCGTCTTGAACACTGTTTTGTGTTCATCTTTAGGCACTAGCCAGATTTGGTGGTACCCCGCTTGCAAATCTAGCTTGGAAAACCAACGTGATCCTGCGAGCTCATCGAGCAGCTCATCAATGACTGGCATAGGATAGCTGGACTTCACTATAATCGTGTTCAGATGGTGAAAATCCACACAGAAATGCCATGTCATATCTTTTTTCTTGACCAGGAGCACCGGAGAAGAGAAGGGACTGGTACTTGGAACGATCAATCCCATTTGCAACATTTCCTCCACCTGCTTTTCAATCTCGTTCTTCTGCTCTGGGGTGTAACGATATGGCCGTATATTTACTGGTTTGGTCCCTGGCATCAACGGAATCGCGTGATCCCACGGATTCCTCGGTGGTAATTCTGATGGTTCCTCAAACACTTGCGGGGATCGGTCGAGCACTGCTTGGAGGGAGGAAGGAATTTGTTGCTGGTCCTCGACTTCACTCGTGTAAAGCAACACCACATGCACAATAGAGTCATTTCGTTCCATTTCTTCCAACTGGGATAGGGAAATCTAGGCTGGTTGTTGCATCTTCGGACATAGCCCTTGCAGCAACACTGTATCCCCCTCGTGCTGAAATGTCAGTGTCTTGCACACCCAATCCACCATCATAGGTCCACAGCTCTCAAGCCAATCCATACCTATCACCATGTCATAACAGCCTAAGGATAGCACCCGCAAGTCCGTGGAGAATTCCTGTCCTTGCACCTCCCATTTGCACTGGGGAATGTAACCTGAACACGAGAGCAGTCCCCCATCTGCTATCTTGACTGACACCGGAGCCATTGCCCGAACACGATCTGGAAACTTGCCCGCAATTGCCTCACTGATAAAGCTATGCGAGCTCCCCGAGTCCACCAATATCAGCACCTCTTGTTCATCAATGTGACCCAGCAGTCGTACCGTCCTCGGTGTCATCTGCCCTGTGGTGGCCAGTTTAGATATAGACATCAGCTGCTCTTCCTCAGGTTCAGGGTTTTGCTCTTGGCACTCAGCTTCTTCTTCCTGCAACAGTTCCAGCAGTTCCTCGACAATGTGCAGTTGAATAGTGGGGGCGCATTGGTGGCCTTGCCCCCATCTTTCCCCGCACTTGAAACAAAGCCCCCGGGCTCTGCGATAGTTTCTCAATGCTGCAACTCGATCCTCGCCACGAGCCGGTGGTTGTTCAGGCCGTCGTTCCGCCCCCCGGGCTCCATCCAACCCCCGACGATCTTCTGCTGCTGCTAGTGGCGCAGGCAACAAGGCTCTCTGGGGCGGTGGCGCCAGAACCAGACGTGGCTGGCCCCGCGCCGGCGACTGCTCCTGTCGCCGATAATCGCGTCGTGGTTGTCCTTCCAACAGCTCCTCCTGTAACAGAGACAAGGAATAGGCAGCATCGAGGTCTTCCAGACGGTGCAAAACTACACCAGATTGAACATCTGAACGCAACCCATCTAAGAACTTGGTAGTAAAATACAGTGGATCAAACCCAGGATTGTGAGCTAGCAGATGATGCATCAACTCCTCAAACTGTGTCATGTAATCCGACACCGAACCCGTCTGTGATAACTGAGCAAATTGACGGAGTTGCGCCTGATATTGGTCGCGTCCGAATTTGCTACAGAGTGAAGCACACAGCCCTTCCCACTCTATGTTTTTCATCCCCGACTCATACAATTGCAGCCATCTAGCAGCGTTACCCGTGAAGTGCAGGGTCGCCACCCGCACCCACACATCCTTACTGACTCCATAGACATCAAAATACTTCTCGCACTTAGTTTTCCAGAATTGAGGGTTATGTTGGGGAACGTAGCAGAAATTCAAAATTTTCCTACGCGTATCACCAAGATCTATCTATGGAGAGACCAGCAACGAGTAGAAAGAGAGAGGAGAGTTTGCATCTACATACCCTTGTAGATCGCTAAGCGGAAGCGTTCAAGTGAACGGGGTTGATGGAGTCGTACTCGTCGTGATTCAGATCACCGATGATCCTAGTGCCGAACGGACATCACCTCCGCGTTCAACACACGTACAGCCCGGTGACGTCTCCCATGCCTTGATCCAGCAAGGGGAGAGGGAGAGGTTGAGGAAGACTCCATCCAGCAGCAGCACAACGGTGCGGTGGTGATGGAGGAGCGTGGCAATCCCGCAGGGCTTCGCCGAGCACCTACGGGAGAGGAGATGTGTCACGGGAGGGAGAGGGAGGCAACCAAAGGCCTTAGGTATGATTGCTCCTCCTTTTCCCCACTATATATAGGGCCAAGGGAGAGGGGGAGGGCGCAGCCTTGCCCCCTCCTCCAAGGAAGGGGTGCGGCTAAGGATGGGGAGGAGTCCATCCTCCCCAAGGCACCTCGGAGGTGCCTTCCCCCTTTAGGACTCTTCCCTCTCCAAGTTTCCTTGCGCATGGGCCTCTTGGGGCTGGTTCCCTTGGCCCATGTAGGCCAAGGCGCACCCCCTACAGCCCATGTGGCCCCCCGGGGCAGGTGG
Source organism: Triticum dicoccoides (assembly GCF_002162155.2). Taxonomy (NCBI): domain Eukaryota; kingdom Viridiplantae; phylum Streptophyta; class Magnoliopsida; order Poales; family Poaceae; genus Triticum; species Triticum dicoccoides. The sequence continues at coordinate 397,366,222 of NC_041388.1, read as the reverse complement.
CCCCACCCGGTGGGCCCCCGGGACCCTTCCGGTGGTCCCGGTACAGTACCGATGACCCCGAAACTTGTCCCGATGGCCGAAACAGGACTTCCTATATATAAATCTTTACCTCCGGACCATTCCGGAACTCCTCGTGACGTCCGGGATCTCATCCGGGACTCCGAACAACATTCAGTAACCACATACAAGCTTCCTTTATAACCCTAGCGTCATCGAACCTTAAGTGTGTAGACCCTACGGGTTCGGGAGACATGCAGACATGACCGAGACGTTCTCCGGTCAATAACCAACAGCGGGATCTGGATACCCATGTTGGCTCCCACATGTTCCACGATGATCTCATCGGATGAACCACGATGTCAAGGACTCAATCGATCCCGTATACAATTCCCTTTGTCTAGCGGTATTTTACTTGCCCGAGATTCGATCGTCGGTATCCAATACCTTGTTCAACCTCGTTACCGGCAAGTCACTTTACTCGTTCCATAACACATCATCCCGTGAGCAACTCCTTGGTCACATTGCGCATATGATGATGTCCTACCGAGTGGGCCCAGAGATACCTCTCCGTTTACACGGAGTGACAAATCCCAGTCTCGATCCGCATAAAACAATAGATACTTTCAGAGATGCATGTAGTGCATCTTTATAGTCACCCAGTTACGTTGTGACGTTTGATACACCCAAGGCACTCCTACGGCATCCAGGAGTTACACGATCTCATGGTCAAAGGAAGAGATACTTGACATTGGCAAAGCTCTAGCAAATGAACTACTCGATCTTTTGTGCTAGTCTTAGGATTGGGTCTTGTCCATCACATCATTCTCCTAATGATGTGATCCCGTTATCAACAACATCCAATGTCCATAGCCAGGAAACCATGACTATCTGTTGATCACAACGAGCTAGTCAACTAGAGGCTCACTAGGGACATATTGTGGTCTATGTATTCACACGTGTATTACGATTTCCGGATAATACAGTTATAGCATGAATAAAAGACAATTATCATGAACAAGGAAATATAATAATAATACTTTTATTATTGCCTCTAGGGCATATTTCCAACAGTCTCCCACTTGCACTAGAGTCAATAATCTAGTTCACATCGCCATGTGATTAACACTCATAGGTCACATCGCCCTGTGACTAATACCCAAGAGTTTACTAGAGTCAGTAGTCTAGTTCACATCACTATGTGATTAACACTCAATGAGTTTTATGTATGATCATGTTGCTTGTGAGAGAGGTTTTAGTCAACGGGTCTGAACCTTTCAGATCCGTGTGTGCTTTACAAATCTCTATGTCATCTCCTAGATGCAGCTACCACGCTCTATTTGGAGCTATTCCAAACAACTGTTCTACTTGGAGCTATTCTAAATTATTGCTCCATTATATGTATCCGGTCTCTCTACTCAGAGCTATCCGGATAGGTGTCAAGCTTGCATCGTCGTAACCTTTACGACGAACTCTTTTACCACCTCCATAATCGAGAAAATTCCTTAGTCCACTAGTTACTAAGGATAACTTTGACCGCTGTCCTGTGAGCCATTCTTGGATCACTCTGGTACCCCTTGACTGACTCATGGCAAGGCACACTTCAGGTGCGGCACACAGCATAGCATACTGAAGAGCCTACGTCTTAAGCATAGGGGACGACCTTCGTCCTTTCTCTCTATTCTGCCGAGGTCGAGCTTTAAGTCTTAACTTCGTACCTTACAACTCAGGCAAGAACTGCTTCTTTGACTGGTCCATCTTGAACACCTTCAAGATCATGTCAAGGTATGTGCTCATTTGAAAGTATTATTAAGCATTTTGATCTATCCTTATATATCTTGATGCTCAATGTTCAAGTAGCTTAATCCAGGCTTTCTATTGAAAAACACTTTCAAAATAACCCTATATGCTTTCTAGAAATTCTACATCATCTCTGATCATCAATATGTCAACAACATATACTCATCAGAAATTTTATAGTGCTCCCACTCACTTCTTTGGAAATACAAGTTTCTTATAAACTTTGTATAAATCCAAAATCTTTGATCATCATCAAAGCATACATTCCAACTCCGAGATGCTCACTCCAGTCCTTAGAAGGATCGCTGGAGCTAGCATACCTTTTAGCATCCTTAGGATCGACAAAAAACTTTCTGATTGTATTACATACAACCTTTCCTCACGAAAACTGGTAAGGAAACTCGTTTTGATATCCATCTGCCAGATTTCATAAATACAGCTAATGCTAACATGAATCCGACGGACTTAAGCATCGCTACGGATGAGAAAATCTCATCGTAGTCAACTCCTTGAACTTGTGAAAAACTTTTTGCCACAAGTCGAGCTTCATGGATGGTGACATTACCATCCACGTCCGTCTTCTTCTTAAAGATCCATTTATCTTAATGGCTTGCCGATCATCGGGCAAGTCCACCAAAGTCCATGGATCCGTTCTCGGATTTTATGGCCTCGAGCCATTTATCGGAATCCGGGCCCACCATCGCTTTTCCATAGCTCGTAGGTTCATTGTTGTCTAGCAACATGACCTTCAAGACAGGATCACCTTACCACTCCGAAGTAGTACGTGTCCTTGTCGTCCTACGAGGTTTGGTAGTGACTTGATCCGAAGTTTCATGATCAATATCATAAGCTTCCACTTTAATTGGTGTAGGTGCCACAGGAACAACTTCCTGTGCCCTGCCACACACTAGTTGAAGAGACGGTTCAATAACCTCATCAAGTCTCCACCATCCTCCCACTCAATTCTTTCGAGAGAAACTTTTCCTCGAGAAAGGACCCGATTCTAGAAACAATCCATATTGCTTTCGGATCTGAATTAGGAGGTATACCCAACTGTTTTGGGTTTCCTATGAAGATGCATTTTATCCGCTTTGGGTTCGAGCTTATCAACCTGAAACTTTTTCATATAAGCGTCGCAGCCCCAAACTTTTAAGAAACGACAACTTAGGTTTCTCTAAACCATAATTCATACGGTGTCATCTCATCGGAATTACGTGGTGCCCTATTTAAAGTGAATGTGGTTGTCTCTAATGCCTAACCCATGAACGATAGTGGTAATTCGATAAGAGACATCATGGTACGCACCATATCCAAAAGGGTGCAACTATGATGTTCGGACACACCATCACATTATGGTGTTCCAGGCGGTATTAATTGCGAAACAATTTCCACAATGTCTTAATTGTGTGCCAAAACTCGTAACTCAGATATTCATCTCTATGATCATATCATAGACATTTTATCCTCTTGTCACAATGATCTGCTACTTCACTCTGAAATTACTTGAACCATTCAATAATTCAGACTTGTGTTTCATCGAGTAAATATACTCAACATTTACTCGAATCATCTGTGAAGTAAGAACATAATGATATTCACTGCATGCCTCAGCACTCATTCGACTGCACACATCAAAATGTGTTACTTCCAACAAGTTGCTATCTTGTTCCATCTTACTGAAAATGAGGCTTTTCAGTCATCTTGCCCATGTGGTATGATTTGCATATCTCAAGTGATTCAAAATCAAGTGAGTCCAAACGATCCATCTGCATGGAGTTTCTTCATGCGTATACACCAATAGACATGGTTCGCATGTCTCAAACTTTTCAAAAATGAGTGAGTCCAAAGATCCATCAACATGGAGCTTCTTCATGCGTTTTATACCATTATGACTTACATGGCAGTGCCACAAGTAAGTGGTACTATCATTACTATCTTATATCTTTTGGCATGAAAATGTGTATCACTACGATCGGGATTCAATAAACCATTCATTTTCAGTGTAAGACCATTGAAGGTATTATTCAAATAAACAGAGTAACCATTATTCTCCTTAAATGAATAACCGTATTGCGATAGACATAATCCAATCATGTCTATGCTCAACGCAAACACCAATCTCGGTGGTAGAGGGAGCGTGCGATGCTTGATCATATCAACCTTGGAAACACTTCCAACATATATCGTCAGCTCACCTTTATCTAGTCTCCATTTATTCCGTAGCTTTTATTTCGAGTTACTAACACTTAGCAACCGAACCGGTATCTAATACCCTGGTGCTACTAGGAGTACTAGTAAAGTACACATTAACATAATGTATATCCAATATACTTCTATCGACCTTGCCAGCCTTCTCATCTACCAAGTATCTAGGGTAATCCTGCTCCAGTGGTTGTTCCCCTTATTACAGAAGCACTTAGTCTCGGGTTTGGGTTCAACCTCGGGTTTCTTCATTGGTGCAGCAGCTGATTTGCCGTTTCATGAAGTATCCCTTTGTTCCCTTGCCCTTCTTGAAACTAGTGGTTTCACCAACCATCAACAATTGATGCTCCTTCTTGATTTCTACTTTCGCGGTGTCAAACAACGTGAATATTTCAAGGATCATCATATCTATCCCTGATATGTTATAGTTCATCACGAAGCTCTAGCAGCTTGGTGGTAATGACTTCGGAGAAACTATCACTATTTCATCTGGAAGATCAACTCCCACTTGATTCAAGTGATTGTTGTACTCAGACAGTCTGAGCACAAGCTCAACAATTGAGCTTCTCTCCTTAGTTTGCAGGCTAAGAAAATCGTCGGAGGTCTCAAACCTCTTGACGTGGGCACGAGCCTGAAATCCTAATTTCAGCGCTCGAAACATCTCATATGTTCCGCGACGTTTCGAAAACGTCTTTGGTGCCTCTACTTAAACCATTTAACTGAACTATCACGTAGTTATCAAAACGTGTATGTTCGATGTTCGAAACATCCACAAACGACGTTTGGGGTTCAGCACACTGAGCAGTGCATTAAGGACATAAGCTTTCTACTGATCGCATAATCGCTACTATCAACTTTCAACTATATTTTCTCTAGGAACATATCTAAACAGTAGAACTATAGCGCGAGCTACGACATAATTTGCAAAAGGTCTTTTGACTATGTTCAGGATAATTGAGTTCATCTTATGAACTCCCACTCAGATAGACATCCCTCTAGTCATCTAAGTGATTACATGATCCGAGTCAAACTAGGCCGTGTCCGATCATCACGTGAGACGGACTAGTCATCATCGGTGAACATCTTCATGTTGATCGTATCTTCTATACGACTCATGCTCGACCTTTCGGTCTCCGTGTTCCGAGGCCATGTCTGTACATGCTAGGCTCGTCAAGTTAACCCTAAGTGTTTTCGCTGTGTAAAACTGTCTTACACCCGTTGTATGTGAACGTAAGAATCTATCACACCCGATCATCGCGTGGTGCTTCGAAACGACGAACTGTAGCAACGGTGCATAGTTAGGGGAGAACACTTCTTGAAATTTTTAATGAGGGATCATCTTATTTACTACCGTCGTTCTAAGCAAATAAGATGTATAAACATGATAAACATCACATGCAATCAAATAAGAGTAGTGACATGATATGGCCAATATCATATAGCTCCTTTGATCTTCATCTTCGGGGCTCCATGATCATCTTGTCACCGGCATGACACCATGATCTCCATCATCATGATCTCCATCATCGTGTCTTCATGAAGTTGTCACGCCAACGACTACTTCTACTTCTATGGCTAACGTGTTTAGCAATAAAGTAAAGTAAGTTACATGGCGTTCTTCAATGACACGCAGGTCATACAAAAAATAAAGACAACTCCTATGGCTCCTGCCGGTTGTCATACTCATCGACATGCAAGTCGTGAATCCTATTACAAGAACATGATCAATCTCATACATCACATATATCATTCATCACATCCTTTTGGCCATATCACATCACATAGCATACCCTGCAAAAACAAGTTAGACGTCCTCTAATTGTTGTTGCATGTTTTACGTGGCTGCTATGGGTTCTAGCAAGAACGTTTCTTACCTACGCAAAACCACAACGTGATATGCCAATTGCTATTTACCCTTCATAAGGACCCTTTTCATCGAATCCGTTCCGACTAAAGTGGGAGAGACTGGCACCCGCTAGCCACCTTATGCACCAAGTGCATGTCAATCGGTGGAACCTGTCTCACGTAAGAGTACGTGTAAGGTCGGTCCGGGCCGCTTCATCCCACAATACCGTCGAAACAAGATTGGACTAGTAACGGTAAGCATATTGAACAACATCAACGCCCACAACTACTTTGTGTTCTACTCGTGCAAAGAATCTACGCAATAGACCTAGCTCATGATGCCACTGTAGGGGAACGTAGCAGAAATTCAAAATTTTCCTACGTGTCACCAAGATCTATCTATGGAGAGACCAGCAACGAGTAGAAAGAGAGTGCATCTACATACCCTTGTAGATCGCTAAGCGGAAGCGTTCAAGTGAACGGGGTTGATGGAGTCGTACTCGTCGTGATTCAGATCACCGATGATCAAGTGCCGAACGGACGGCACCTCCGCGTTCAACACACGTACAGCCCGGTGACGTCTCCCACGCCTTGATCCAGCAAGGAGAGAGGGAGAGGTTGAGGAAGACTCCATCCAACAGCAGCATAACGGCGTGGTGGTGGTGGAGGAGCGTGGCAATCCCGCAGGGCTTCGCCAAGCACCATGGGAGAAGAGGAGGAGGGAGAGGGGCAGGGCTGCACCAACGAGAGATCAAATCGCGTGTTATGGGCAGCCCCTAGGCCTCATATATATAGGGGAAGGGGAGGGCTGCGCCCCCTTTAGGGTTTCCCACCCCAAGGGGCGGCGGCCAGCCTCCAGATGGCATCTGGTGCGGCGGCCAAGAGGGGGGGAGGAGTCCATCCTCCCCAAGGCACCTCGGAGGTGCCTTCCCCCTTGAGGACTCTTCCCTCTAGGGTTCCCTAGGCGCATGGGCCTCTTGGGGCTGGTGCCCTTGGCCCATGTAGGCCAAGGCGCACCCCCTACAGCCCATGTGGCCCCCCGGGGCAGGTGGCCCCACCCGGTGGGCCCCCCGGGACCCTTCCGGTGGTCCCGGTACAATACCGATGACCCCGAAACTTGTCCCGATGGCCGAAACAGGACTTCCTATATATAAATCTTTACCTCCGGACCATTCCGGAACTCCTCGTGACGTCCGGGATCTCATCCGGGACTCCGAACAACATTCAGTAACCACATACAAGCTTCCTTTATAACCCTAGCGTCATCGAACCTTAAGTGTGTAGACCCTACGGGTTCGGGAGACATGCAGACATGACCGAGACGTTCTCCGGTCAATAACCAACAGCGGGATCTGGATACCCATGTTGGCTCCCACATGTTCCACGATGATCTCATCGGATGAACCACGATGTCAAGGACTCAATCGATCCCGTATACAATTCCCTTTGTCTAGCGGTATTTTACTTGCCCGAGATTCGATCGTCGGTATCCAATACCTTGTTCAACCTCGTTACCGGCAAGTCACTTTACTCGTTCCATAACACATCATCCCGTGAGCAACTCCTTGGTCACATTGCGCATATGATGATGTCCTACCGAGTGGGCCCAGAGATACCTCTCCGTTTACACGGAGTGACAAATCCCAGTCTCGATCCGCATAAAACAATAGATACTTTCAGAGATGCATGTAGTGCATCTTTATAGTCACCCAGTTACGTTGTGACGTTTGATACACCCAAGGCACTCCTACGGCATCCAGGAGTTACACGATCTCATGGTCAAAGGAAGAGATACTTGACATTGGCAAAGCTCTAGCAAATGAACTACTCGATCTTTTGTGCTAGTCTTAGGATTGGGTCTTGTCCATCACATCATTCTCCTAATGATGTGATCCCGTTATCAACAACATCCAATGTCCATAGCCAGGAAACCATGACTATCTGTTGATCACAACGAGCTAGTCAACTAGAGGCTCACTAGGGACATATTGTGGTCTATGTATTCACACGTGTATTACGATTTCCGGATAATACAGTTATAGCATGAATAAAAGACAATTATCATGAACAAGGAAATATAATAATAATACTTTTATTATTGCCTCTAGGGCATATTTCCAACAGGTTATCCCCATCGAATTGTGGAAAATCAAGCTTGGGCAAAGCCCAATGCGCGAGCGACGTGTGCTGGGCGTGATGTTGCGGCCCCTCACTCGTCGACCCACGAACCAACTCCAGATCCCCTTGTACTGGATTAGCCGAGAAGGAAGAAGGTAACGCACCCTTGACCGGAGGCGGTACCAGGGTGGTGACCACCCCGTGAACCAAGCCCCCGGAGTCGTCGATCTCGCCATGGCCACTTGGTCCTGAGTGCTCCGACGCGGCAGGCGGTGACGCCTGCGCGGTCTCTTCCTCGGTGGCCGCCGGATCCGCGAGAACGGGATGCAGCGCGATCCGACCCACTTGAGTTCGGAGCTCGTCGATCTGACCTTGCAGGTTCTGGACCGCCGGTCGCCAGAGCTCCAGCGACTGCTGGATCGCCTCCAGCTTGGCGTCGTTGGCGGCGCGACCCTCCTTGACCGACTGGATCAACGCCGCGAGTTGCCCCTCCATCGCCGCCGTCTTGAGCGCCTGCTTGGTGGTGTAGCGCGGTCGGGGGTACGCCGTCTCCAGGTCGGCTGACCTCTGATACCAACTGTAATGGGTCCGATCTAGATCTGGGGAAGGAGGAGTAGGTAGCAGGGAGGAGAAGGAGGAGGCCAGAGAAGATCAGCTTCTCGATAGAATATTCGGTTACAATAATTCTCGATACCTTCACTTGCTAACGCACGCCTCATAATATACTTGCCCGGCACGTAGGCCAACTCACACACACGCTCTCACTCGCCGCCTGGCCCACTCGTCAACGTCTTCTTCTCCTCCTACCCGCCTGTTTCGCCGTTTGCTGGGGCCCCAAGGTCATAGCCCTTGGTCTCGTTGGTGCCCACTGTACTGGTCGTGACAGCCTTTTCCTTTTTTTTGTTGGTGATATCGCCAATGGTTTTTTTTCCGAGTAAATCTCGCCAATGGAAAGATGATGACGGGACCAGCGCGACAGAAACAAGAAAAGAACGTGCCCTCATAAACTGGCCCATGAGCAGGGCGGGAAGCCACTTTGTTTTTTTTTTCTTTTCTTTTTTCCGTTTTCAGTCTTTTTCCTTTACCTTTATTGAAATAATCTAGGATTTCAAAAAAGTTGTGAGATTTCAAAAAGATGTTTGTGAATTCAAAAAAATGTTCATGATTTGAAAAAAGTCCTGGAAATGATCAATGCTTAAGGATACAAAAAATGTTCAGGGTTTCAAGAAAAAATGATTGTGTATTCATATAGTTACAAAAAATGTTCACGAATTTAAAAAATGCTTGAAAATGCCAAAAAATATGTTTTTTATTCCAATAACAAATCTAGAACTCAAAAATGCTCACTGCAATTTGAAAAAATGTTCAAATTTCAAGAAATGTTCACCGATCTGAAAAAATGCTCTTGGTTTTCATAAGATGTTCATCAAATCTTCAAAGGGAAAAAGGAAAAATAAGAAAATGAAATGATAAAGGAAAAAAGGAAAAAAGAAAAAACTGAAAGATATAACAAGAAATAAACAGGTTTGGGAAGGTTCTAGAACCTTTCCAAAACCGGACATGAGCTAGTTGCGTCGGCCCACATGTACGCAGCGGGGGAGGCGGGGGCTACGCGTGTGGTCGCTCGCTCGTCGTCTATGCGCGGAGTTGGAAAATCCGAAGACAATGTTCAAAACGAGGATGCAACTAATTAACGGTCTGTCGCAAGGGTAAACTTTAGTGTGTAAGCTGTCGCCACGTGTCGCGTATTGGGCGCTTCCTATGCATTTCTTTTTTATATACGCGTTTTTGGATTTTAGAAGATTTTTTTTGGCTTTTTTGGTTTTTGTCTGATTTTTCCAAGGTTTTGCAGGTATTTTTTTTAGAAAGCAATGTGTTTCCACGTGAAGCACGATGTGTGCTTCTCTAAGAAGCATAATGTGTGCTTCTCGAAAAAGGAAAAACAGAGCATGTGCTTACACGAGGATCACAGTTGTGATTACTTAAATGGAAAAGCACAATTGTGCTTCCATCAGAAGGGCAGTTGTGCTTTCCCGCAAAAAGAAAAAGTGTAATATGTGTTTCCACAAGAAGAACAATAGTGCTTCCTTGAAAAGGGAAAAGCATAGTCTCTATTTCCACGAGTAGCATAACTATGCTTTCCGAAAAAGAAAAGCATGCGATGTGCTTCTAAAAGAAGTGAAAAAAGCACAATTGTGCTTCCAGATTCTTGCTATTTTTTTGTTTAGACCTACCTTTTCAGTTTCGTTATTTTGTGTCTTGTTTTTTTATTTCCGCCTTTTGGGTATTTGGTTTTTTGTCCCTTGTTTGGTTTTTAGTGAAAAAGATCATCGAAACCTATTAACATGAGATTCAGTTTCAAAGATATCGACGCGAGAAATCCGACGGTAAAAACGGTTTGTGATTTGGATGCACGGTTCAAGACACAAAACATTATGAAAAAACAAATCTATTGAAAAAACACCCAGGTCGCACATGCTTTGTTCACATGTCAACACTTAAAAAAGGTGGAGTGGCCTTTGCAAGCGGTGCCCCTTAATTAGTGATCTAGTCAAAACGAGGGCAGATGCTCACAACTACTATATATCGTTGATAACAATCGTTTTTATAGCGATCGCTCGACTAGTGTGGCCCATTAAAAATCAAGGTGAAATGACCGCACCGAACGGTTTTAGGAACCTTCTGGAAGGTTAACGACAAGTTTTGGGTCCTTATAGAAGTTCCTAAACCGTTGTTTTCTTTTACAGCTCTATCTACTTTCCTTTTTTTTCTCTTTTTTCTTTGTTCTAATGTTTGAAATTTAGAAAAATGTGCATCCTTCTCAAAAGAATACTAGAAATTTGATATTTAAAATATTCTAGTTTATCTATCGTCTATGCTTATTGTACCTAGGTGATGATGAACATTTTGTGTCCGGACGAAATTTGTTATCCCCAACATATATGTTTGCTATTTTTATGTTCAAGTTCTATCTAAGTAAGTTTTTTTTCTATCTAAGTAAGTTGATCACGTTGCATGGATAGCATGGATTTGTGAGGGACGGTTGCGGACATGAAGAAGCCAGGGATGACCGGTTGCTATCCACAGAGAAATATAGAGGGGGCGCATTTGTGAGTTGCCGTTGTAGATGCTCAAAGTCCGGCGAAAGGAAGCACTACAAACAGTACATCCACGCCCGTCCTATTACGCTATGCCCCGTAAAAGCAAGTAAAATGTCGGTGAGTTTAGCATTTTTGGGTACGGAAGTACGGCCCTAGGCTTTCTTAGCGCGAGAAAAGGGGTGACCACCTCTGGGAAGAGTAATAATTCCGGCACTGTTGTGCACACTGCACTACATAATGCGGTCGATCGGCAAGCCTGACGCAGAAAATATTGGCAATGTTCTCGAATAACACAAGTGGTGGCATGTCTCTTCTCGCACGCCAAAGAGGCAAGTAAAAATTCAGTTCGCCGCGATGCTGTCGTGTTGGCGTGATGCTGCCACACGCGCCAACCAGCGCAGTGGTAGAAGCTGTAGTACCCTCACACAAGGAGGCAGCGCGTAAATATTAAAATTGACAATCGATACGATGCCCGTGGGAATAAGAACAGACACAGAACAGTACAGCTCTCATGCTGGTCGGAAGCAGCACAACACAGCGAAAATGACAAACACTCCTCCTACATATCCTCCTAGCTAGGCGTAGCACACAAGCCAGCAGGCTCGTTTATTCGGCACCAAACAGCAGCTAGTGGTTTAGTACGTACGTACGTACAAACTCTGGAGCATCCTATGTGCCATCGTCCTCAACCATTGACCGAGGCCACGTTCGGAGAGCAGAGCAAGGGCGTAGTACGTAGTTGTTGGTTCTAAGCGGTGGCGATGAGGTTGGAGCTGTGGCTGTCCATGGACTTGAAGGCCTCGAACCTGGGCTCCTTGTCCTCGAACTTGTGGCGCACGTACAGCTTCATGTAGTCCTCGAACACGAACCTGGGGTACGCCCCGCCCGCCGCCTCCGCCTCCACCAGCGCCGGCGCCGGGAAGATCACCGCGTCGCCAGCCGGGTTGTAGAAGGAGGCGATGGACATCCGGTTGCCGTCGGCCTGCGCGACCACGCGGTGGACCACGCTCTTGTACCTGCCGTTGGTGATCACCTCCAGCTGGTCGCCCAGGTTGACCACGATGGAGTGGCGCGTGGGCGGCACGTCCACCCACTCGCCGCCCCTGAGCAGCTGGAGCCCGCCGACGCGGTCGTCCTGGAAGAGCAGGATGATGCCGCCGGCGTCGGTGTGGGCGCGGAGGCCCTTGACGAGGTCCGGGCGCGGGCACGGCGGGTAGCTGCTGACCTTGGTGCCGAAGGTGGGGGCGCCGTTGGAGCCCCGGAACGCGCGCGTGAGGTACCCTTTATCGAGGCCGAGGTTCTCGCAGAGCAGGTCCAGCAGCCGCTCCGCCAGCCTCTCCAGCTCCGACGCGAACTGCTTCATCACCCGCCGGTAGTCGTCGTCGAGGTCAGGTATCTCGGCGATGTTGGGCTCCGGGAGGTGGCGCACGAAGAAGGTGCTCTCCCAGTCCAGGTTCTCCGCCGCCCTGCCGCCGTCCTGCAGCGTCTTGCTCGCGAACTCGAGGAACCTCTGCTCGCGCACCCTCTTGTAGTGCCCCTTGGTCATCTTCTCCACCTCGTCCATCAGCTCCGTCGAGATGCCGTGGTCCAGGACCTGCACGCGCGCACGCACCACACAAGAGCAAAGCAAAATCAACGTACAAGTCAACAAGAACGGCACGAAACTATTCATGCAGCTCGTTCATGATCCAGCGTATTCACCTGGAAGAATCCCCAGTTCTCGCATGCGTCATGCAGCAGGTCCATGGCCGCGGGTCGCTCCTCCCCGGCCAGCAGCCCCATGTCGATGATCGGGAACGACGAAGCCGGCGCCATTTCTAGCTCTCGAACTTGTTCTGCGGCCTGCGGCGCCTGGTGCCGGAACCGATCTCGGGCAGCTCTATGGCTTCTCTGCAAGCGCTTGCTGTGCGTTTGAGTAGTCAGTGTGAGTGAAAATGCAGCAGGGCGGGTGCGAATTTATAGGCTCGCCGCCGATCAAAAGGTGCCCAAGTGTACGTATTGATGCGCGCCGTAACTGTAACCTGAGCGTATCAGTGCTGGGGATTGTTAACTGGGGTGGTTGACCGGGCGGAGACGAGGCCATGTGGGATATCCGCGTGCTGGATCGTGGATCTGTCGTGAATTATTTGGGCAATGATCCAGCGACCACGGACGTTTCGGACAATCATTCGGCCCCGCCGTATCGCCCATTGGTCACCTTGGCTCCAGCTCCCCGGCGGCGGCGCCGCTCCCTGGGGCACCCGACGGCAGTGTTAATAATCCTGCTCTTCCGTTGCACAGCGGTGGTTATCCAGAGGTAGTACGCACTACGTCGAAGCACGTGCATATCGCCATTGGCATTGAAATCGTCGTGCGAAATGTTGGGTGGCGGTCGTCCGTCCCCACGGCTGGCTAACGTAGCGGCTAAGATTAATCTGAGACGAGTGAGATCGCCAAAATTAATGTCAGTCGATGGGAGGATAAGCTGGCAAGCTAGCATGCGCTAGAGTATCTATAAACCGGCCTTGGCAAACCCGCGGTCGCTCTTTCCTGTGGGTGCCTGGCGGCTGCAACCCTAGCCGCCAGAGGATGCCAATCTTTCAGCGCCACCCTTCGGTGGCTCCCCTCCGCAAATGACCTCAGTGGTCGACGGTGAGGGGGGCACCGAATCCATGCGTGTGAATTATTTTTAGGCCTTTGTAGTCTGGATGTTTTAGGTTGTTCATCGTCTTGGTTTCGACGACTACGATGGCGGCCTGAATAAAGTTCTTTAGATCCTTTCCTGACGAGGCGATCGGTCCTATGATTAGGGATGAATTTAAAAACCAGTCTATTAAAGCAAGGATGATGTGGCGACGACGTTATCCTCGTGGTGGACCTGTGTCCTCGGGCTCCGCCGTTCCGACGGTGTTTACTCCAGCGCCGACGCGGAGGTTGGGATGTAGTCCAGGAGCGGATGCAGATTGTGGTCCGCATCGACGACATTTGAAAGATGGTGGACCGTGTGCTGCATTCGTGGTTCGTGGATGGCAGGTATGGTTTACTCCTTCGACGTCTTAGTCGTGTGAAGGTGTCAGATATGGCGCTAGATGGCGTGACCAGGGTGTTGCCCCGGTTTGATTCGTTCAACGGTAATGGTTTCACTTTCAGTGAGCCACCTTGGAGGTCAGAAAGCTGCATATCAGCGATGAAGCCGCGTCGAGCTCGGGTGAGGAGGTGAACTGTCAAATTTTCTTTGGTGGCTGCTGTGGTGGCGCCAGAGGTAGGTGACGAGCGTTGGTGTCAAGTTCAGAGGAACATTCGGTCTTGATTGTATTTTTACTTCTTGGTTGATGTTTCTTTGTGCAGAGGTGATACGTTTTCAACATATCTATAATTTTTGATTGCTCCATGCTATATTATCTACTGTTTTGGGCAATATTGGGCCTTATTATCCACTTTTATATTACTTTCGGGACTAACCTATTAACCGGAGGCCCAGCCCAGACTTGTTATTTTATGCCTATTTCAACGTTTTGAAGAAAAGGAATATCAGACGGAGTCGAAACAGAACAAAATCAACTAGAGAAGTTATTTTTGGAACAAAAGCCACCCGATGGACTTGGACCCCACGTCAAGGAAGGAAGGAGTGTTGGAAATATGCCCTAGAGGCAATAATAAATTAGTTATTATTATATTATATTTCATTGTTCATGATAATCGTTTATTATCCATGCTAGAATTGTATTGATAGGAAATTCAGATACATGTGTGGATACATGGACAACAACATGTCCCTAGTAAGCCTCTAGTTGACTAGCTCATTGATCAATAGATGGTTACGGTTTCCTGACCATGGACATTGGATGTCGTTGATAACGGGATCACATCATTAGGAGAATGATGTGATGGACAAGACCCAATCCTAAGCCTAGCACAAGATCGTGTAGTTCGTATGCTAAAGCTTTTCTAATGTCAAGTATCATTTCCTTAGACCATGAGATTGTGCAACTCCCGGATACCGTAGGAGTGCTTTGGGTGTGCCAAACGTCACAACGTAACTGGGTGGCTATAAAGGTGCACTACGGGTATCTCCGAAAGTGTCTGTTGGGTTGGCACGAATCGAGACTGGGATTTGTCACTCCGTGTAACGGAGAGGTATCTCTGGGCCCACTCGGTAGGACATCATCATAATGTGCACAATGTGACCAAGGAGTTGATCACGGGATGATGTGTTACGGAACGAGTAAAGAGACTTGCCGGTAACGAGATTGAACAAGGTATCGGGATAGCGACGATCGAATCTCAGGCAAGTATCGTACCGATAGACAAAGGGAATTGTATACGGGATTGATCGAATCCTTGACATCGTAGTTCATCCGATGAGATCATCATGGAGCATGTGGGAACCAACATGGGTATCCAGATCCCGCTGTTGGTTATTGACAGGAGAGTTGTCTCGGCCATGTCTGCATGACTCCCGAGCCCGTAGGGTCTACACACTTAAGGTTCGATGACGCTAGTGTTGGGGAACGTAGTAATTTCAAAAAAATTCCTACGCACACACAAGATCATGGTGATGCATAACAACGAGAGGGGAGAGTGTTGTCTACATACCCTCGTAGACCGGAAGCGGAAGCGTTAGCACAACGCGGTTGATGTAGTCGTACGTCTTCACGGCCCGACCGATCAAGCACCGAAACTACGGCACCTCCGAGTTCTAGCACACGTTCAGCTCGATGACGATCCTCGGACTCCGACCCAGCAAAGTGTCGGGGAAGAGTTCCGTCAGCACGACGGCGTGGTGACGATCTTGATGTTCTACCATCGCAGGGCTTCACCTAAGCACCGCTACAATATTATCGAGGATTATGGTGGAGGGGGGCACCGCACACGGCTAAGAGAACGATCACGAAGATCAACTTGTGTGTCTAGAGGTGCCCCCCTGCCCCTGTATATAAAGGAGCAAGGGGGAGAGGCCGCCCGGCCCTTGGGGCGCGCCAAGGAGGGGGGAGTCCTCCTCCTAGTAGGAGTAGGACTCCCCTTTCCTAGTCCAACTAGGAAGAGAGAAGGGGGAAGGAAAGAGAGGGAGAGGGAAAGAGGGGCCGCGCCCCCTCCCCTAGTCCAATTCGGCATCCCCATGGGAGGGGGCGCGCCACCTCCTGGGTTGCTGCCCTCTCTCTCCCCTCAGGCCCACTAAGGCCCAATACTTCCCCGGGGGGTTCCGGTAACCCTTCCGGCACTCCGATTTTCTCCAAAATCACCCGAAACACTTCCGGTGTCCGAATATAGCCGCCCAATATATCAATCTTTATGTCTCGACCATTTCGAGACTCCTCGTCATGTTCGTGATCATATCCGGGACTCCGAACAACCTTCGGTACATCAAAATATATAAACTCACAATGAAACTGTCATCATAACGTTAAGCGTGCGGACCCTACTGGTTCGAGAACAATGTAGACATGACCGAGACACGTCTCCAATCAATAACCAATAGCGGAACCTGGATGCTCATATTGGCTCCTACATATTCCATGAAGATCTTTTATCGGTCAGACCGCATAACAACATACGTTGTTCCCTTTGTCATCAGTATGTTACTTGCCCGAGATTTGATCGTCGGTATCTCAATACCTAGTTCAATCTCGTTACCGGCAAGTCTCTTTACTCGTTCCGTAATACATCATCTCGCAGCTAACTTATTAGTTGCAATGCTTGCAAGGCTTATGTGATGTGCATTACCGAGAGGGCCTAGAGATACCTCTCCGACAATCGGAGTGACAAATCCTAATCTCGAAATACGCCAACCCAACAAGTACCTTCGGAGACACCTGTAGAGCACCTTTATAATCACCCAGTTACGTTGTGACGTTTGGTAGCACACAAAGTGTTCCTCTGGTAAATGGGAGTTGCATAATCTCATAGTCATAGGAACATGTATAAGTCATGAAGAAAGCAATAGCAACAAACTAAATGATCAAGTGCTAAGCTAACGAAATGGGTCAAGTCAATCACATCATTCTCCTAATGATGTGATCACGTTAATCAAATGACAACTCATGTCTATGGTTAGGAAACTTAACCATCTTCGATCAACGAGCTAGTCAAGTAGAGGCATACTAGTGACACTATGTTTGTCTATGTATTCACACATGTATTATGTTTCCGGTTAATACAATTCTAGCATGAATAATAAACATTTATCATGATATAAGGAAATAAACAATAACTTTATTATTGCCTCTAGGGCATATTTTCTTTAGTCTCCCACTTGCACTAGAGTCAATAATCTAGATTACACAGTAATGATTCTAACACCCATGGAGTCTTGGTGCTGATCATGTTTTGCTCGTGGAAGAGGCTTAGTCAGCGGGTCTGCAACATTCAGATCCGTATGTATCTTGCAAATTTCTATGTCTCCCACTTGGACTAAATCCCGAATGGAATTGAAGCGTCTCTTGATGTGCTTGGTTCTCTTGTGAAATCTGGATTCCTTTGCCAAGGCAATTGCACCAGTATTGTCACAAAAGATTTTCATTGGACCCGATGCACTAGGTATGACACCTAGATCGGATATGAACTCCTTCATCCAAACTCCTTCATTTGCTGCTTCCGAAGCAGCTATGTACTCTGCTTCACATGTAGATCCCGCCACGGCGCTTTGTTTTGAACTGCACCAACTGACAGCTCCTCCGTTTAGTAAAAATACGTATCCGGTTTGCGATTTAGAATCGTCCGGATCAGTGTCAAAGCTTGCATCAACGTAACCATTTACGATGAGCTCTTTGTCACCTCCATATACGAGAAACATATCCTTAGTCCTTTTTAGGTATTTTAGGATGTTCTTGACCGCTGTCCAGATCCACTCCTGGATTACTTTGGTACCTCCCTGCTAGACTTATAGCAAGGCACACACCAGATCTGGTACACAGCATTGCATACATGATAGAGCCTATGGCTGAAGCATAGGGAACATCTTTCATTTTCTCTCTATCTTCTGCGGTGGTCGGACATTGAGTCTTACTCAACTTCACACCTTGTAACACAGGCAAGAACCCTTTCTTTGCTTGATCCATTTTGAACCTTTTCAAAACCTTGTCAAGGTATGTGCTTTGTGAAAGTCCAATTAAGCGTCTTGATCTATCTTTATAGATCTTAATGCCCAATATGTAAGCAGCTTCACCGAGGTCTTTCATTGGAAAACTCTTATTCAAGTATCCCTTTATGCTATCCAGAAATTCTATATTATTTCCAATCAATAATATGTCATCCACATATAATATCAGAAATGCTACAGAGCTCCCACTCACTTTCTTGTAAATACAGGCTTCTCCAAAAGTCTGTACAAAACCAAATGCTTTGATCACACTATCAAAGCGTTTATTCCAACTCCAAGAGGCTTGCACCAGTCCATAAATGGATCGCTGGAGCTTGCACACTTTGTTAGCTCCATTTGAATCGACAAAACCTTCTGGTTGCATCATATACAACTCTTCTTCCAGAAATCCATCCAGGAATGCAGTTTTGACATCCATTTGCCAAATTTCGTAATCATAAAATGTGGCAATTGCTAACATGATTCGGACAGACTTAAGCATCGCTACGGGTGAGAGGGTCTCATCGTAGTCAATCCCTTGAACTTGTCGAAAACCTTTTGCAACAAGTCGAGCTTTGTAGACAGTAACATTACCGCCAGCGTCAGTCTTCTTCTTGAAGATCCATTTATTCTCAATTGCTTGCCGATCAACGGGCAAGTCAACCAAATCCACACTTTGTTCTCATACATGGATCCCATCTCAGATTTCATGGCTTCTAGCCATTTTGCGGAATCTGGGCTCACCATCGCTTCTTCATAGTTCGTAGGTTCATCATGATCTAGTAGCATGACTTCCAGAACAGGATTACCATACCACTATGGTGCAGATCTTACTCTGGTTGATCTACGAGGTTCGGTAGTAACTTGATCTGAAGTTTCATGATCATTATCATTAGCTTCCTCACTAATTGGTTCATCATGATCATATCCGGGACTCCGAACAACCTTCGGTACATCAAAATATATAAACTCATAATGAAACTGTCATCATAACGTTAAGCGTGCGGACCCTACTGGTTCGAGAACAATGTAGACATGACCAAGACACGTCTCCGGTCAATAACCAATAGCGGAACCTGGATGCTCATATTGGCTCCTACATATTCTACGAAGATCTTTTATCGGTCAGACCGCATAACAACATACGTTGTTCCCTTTGTCATCGGTATGTTACTTGCCCGAGATTTGATCGCCGGTATCTCAATACCTAGTTCAATCTCGTTACCGGCAAGTCTCTTTACTCGTTCCGTAATACATCATCTCGTAGCTAACTTATTAGTTGCAATGCTTGCAAGGCTTATGTGATGTGCATTACCGAGAGGGCCCAGAGATACCTCTCCGACAATCGGAGTGAAAAATCCTAATCTCGAAATACGCCAACCCAACAAGTACCTTCGGAGACACCTGTAGAGCACCTTTATAATCACCCAGTTATGTTGTGACGTTTGGTAGCACACAAAGTGTTCCTCTGGTAAACGGGAGTTGCATAATCTCATAGTCATAGGAACATGTATAAGTCATGAAGAAAGCAATAGCAACAAACTAAATGATCAAGTGCTAAGCTAACGAAATGGGTCAAGTCAATCACATCATTCTCCTAATGATGTGATCCCGCTAATCAAATGACAACTCATGTCTATGGTTAGGAAACTTAACCATCTTCGATCAACGAGCTAGTCAAGTAGAGGCATACTAGTGACACTATGTTTGTCTATGTATTCACACATGTATTATGTTTCCGATTAATACAATTCTAGCATGAATAATAAACATTTATCATGATATAAGGAAATAAATAATAACTTTATTATTGTCTCTAGGGCATATTTCCTTCAGCTAGGGTTATAGGGAATAGATGTACGTGGTTACCGAATGTTGTTCGGAGTCCCGGATGAGATCCCGGACGTCACGAGGAGTTCCGGAATGGTCCGGAGGTAAAGATTTATATATGGGAAGTCATCATACGGTCACCGGAATAATTCGGGGGGTTGCCGGTATTGTACCGGGACCACCGAAGGGGTTCCGGGGGTCCACTGGGAGGGTCCACCTGCCCCGGAGGGCCCTATGGGCTGTGTGTGGAGAGGGACCAGCCCATTAGTGGGCTGGACGCCTCCCCCCTAGGGCCCATGCGCCTAGGGTTTGGGGGAACCCTAAAGGGGGGCGCCCCCCTTGCCTTGGGGGGCAAGGCAACCCCCCTGGCCGCCGCCCCCTCCTCAGATTGGATCTGAGGGCCCCCCCTCTCCCTTGCCCCTATATATATATGGGGGGTGGGAGGGCAGCCACACCCAAGTTCTGGCGCAGCCCTCCCCTCCTCCCAAGTCCTCCTCTTCTCCCGCGGTGCTTGGCGAAGCCCTGCAGGATTGCCACGCTCCTCCTTCACCACCACGCCATTGTGCTGCTGCTGGATGGAGTCTTCCCCAACCTCTCCTTCTCCCGTTGCTGGATCAGGCGTGGGAGACGTCACCGGGTTGCACGTGTGTTGAACGCGGAATCGCCGTTGTTCGGCGCTTAGGTCGGAATCAACCGCGATCTGAATCGCTGCGAGTACGACTCCTTCATCCGCGTTCTTGCAATGCTTCCGCTTACTGATCTACATGGGTATGTAGATGCACTCCCCTTCCCCTCGTTGCTAGATTACTCCATAGATTGATCTTGGTGATGCGTAGAAAATTTTCAATTTCTGCTACGATCCCCAATAGTGGCTCATGAGCTAGGTCTATGCATAGTTTCTATGCACGAGTAGAACACAAGTTGTTGTGGGCGTCGATTTTGTCAATTTACTTGCCGTTACTAGTCTTATATTGATTCGGCGGCATCGTGGGATGAAGCGGCCCAGACCGACCTTACACGTACTCTTACGTGAGACAGGTTCCACCGACTGACATGCACTAGTTGCATAAGGTGGCTAGCGGGTGTCTGTCTCTCCCACTTTAGTCGGATCGGATTTGATGAAAAGGGTCCTTATGAAGGGTAAATAGAAATTGGCATATCACGTTGTGGTTTTGGCGTAGGTAAGGAACGTTCTTGCTAGAAACCTATAGCAGCCACGTAAAAACTTGCAACAACAATTAGAGGACGTCTAACTTGTTTTTGCAGCATGTGTCGTGTGATGTGATATGGCCAAAAGGATGTGATGAATGATATATGTGATGTATGAGATTGATCATGTTCTTGTAATAGGAATCACGACTTGCATGTCGATGAGTATGACAACCGGCAGGAGCCATAGGAGTTGTCTTTATTTATGACCTGCGTGTCAACATAAACATCATGTAATTACTTTACTTTATTGCTAAAGTGTTAGCCATAGTAGTAGAAGTAATAGATGACGAGACAACTTCAAGAAGACACGATGATGGAGATCATGGTGTCATGCCAGTGACAAATATGATCATGGAGCCCCGAAGATGGAGATCAAAAGGAGCAAATGATATTGGCCATATCATGTCACTATTTGATTGCATGTGATGTTTATCATGTTTTACATCTTATTTGCTTAGAACGACGGTAGCTTAAATAAGATGATCCCTCGTAATAATTTCAAGAAAGTGTTCCCCCTAACTATGAACCGTTGCGATGGTTCATTGTTTTGAAGCACCACGTGATGATCGGGTGTGATAGATTCTAACGTTCGAATACAACGGGTGTAAGCTATATTTACACACGCAATACACTTAGGTTGACTTGACGAGCCTAGCATGTACAGACATGGCCTCGGAACACGGAAGACCGAAAGGTCGAGCATGAGTCGTATAGAAGATACGATCAACATGAAGATGTTCACCGATGTTGACTAGTCCGTCTCACATGATGATCGGACATGGCCTAGTTGACTCGGATCATGTTTCACTTAGATGACTAGAGGGATGTCTATCTGAGTGGGAGTTCATTAAATAATTTGATTAGATGAACTTAATTATCATGAACATAGTCTAAATTATCTTTGCAAATATGTTTTAGATAAATAGCTCACGTTGTAGCTCCCTGTTTCAATACGTTCCTAGAGATAGACCAAGTTGAAAGATATTGTAAGCAATGATGCGAACTGGGTCCGTAGTCCGAGGAGTGTCCTCACTGCTACACAGAAGGCTTACGTCTTTGATGCACCGCTCGATGTGCAAACCCCTACAACGTCGTCTGTGGATGTTGTGAACACCTGACAGACACATCCTGATGACTACTTGATAGTTTAGTGCACCATACTTTACGGCTTAGAATCAGGATTCCAATGACGTTTTGAACGCCATAAGACATATGAGATGTTCCAAGAGCTGAAATTGGGATTTCAGGCTCATGCCTGTGTTGAGAGGTATGAGACCTCTGACAAATTCTTTTGCCAACAAGATGGAGGAGAATAGCTCAGCTGGTGAGCATGTGCTCAGAATGTCTGTGTGCTACAATCACTTAAATCAAGTGGGAGTTAAACTTCCAGATAAGATAGTGATTGATAGTGTTCTCTAGCCACTATCACTAAGCTACTAGATCTTCATGATGAACTATGACATGCAAGGGATGGAGTTGATCCCGGAGCTGTTCGCGGTGCTTAAGACCGCAAAAGGTAGAAATCAAGAAGGAGCATCAAGTGTTGATGGCTTAACAAGACCACTAGTTTCAAGAAGGGCAAGGGCTAGAAGGGAAACTTCATGGATGGCAAACCAGTTGCCGCTCTAGTGAAGGAACCCAAGGTTGAACCCAAACCCGAGACTAAGTGCTTCTATTGTAAGGGGAACGGTCACCGGTAGCGGAATTATCCCAAATTCATGGTAGATAAGAAGGCTGGCAACTTCAACAAAGTATATACGTGTTATTAATGTGTACCTCACTAGTACTCATGGTAGCACCTGGGTATTGGATACCGGTTCAGTTGCTATTATTGGTGACTTGAAGCAAAAGCTACGGACTAAACGGAGACTGGCTAGGGGCGAGGTGACGATGTGTGTTGGAAGTGTTTCCAAAGTTGATGAGATCACCATCGCACGCTCCATCTGCCTTCGGGATTAGTATTGAACCTAGATAAATGTTATCAGGTGTCTACGTTGAGCATGAATATGATTAGATCATGTTCATTGCAATATGGTTATTCATTTAAGTTAGAGAATAATGGTTATTCTGTTTACATGAATAATACCTTTCATGGTCATGCACCCTATGTGAATGGTTCATTGAATCTCGGTCGTGGTAATACACATGTTCACGCTAAAAGATGTAGAGTTAATAATGATAGTACCATTTTCTTGTGGCACTGCCGCTTAGGTCATATTGGCGTAAGATGCATGAAGAAACTCCATGTTGATGGATGTTTGGAGTCACTTGATTTTGAATCGCTTGACACATGCGAGCCATGCCTCATGGGCAGGATGACTAAGACCCCGTTTTCAGGTAAAATAAAACAGGCAAGTGACTTGTTGGAAATTATACATGCTGATGCGTGTGATCCAATGAGAATTGAAGCGTGCGGTGGATATCGCTATTTTCTCATCTTCACTGAAGATTTGAGTAGATATAGGCATATTTACTTAATGAAGCACAAGTCTGAAACATTTGAAAAGTTCAAGTGATTTCAGAGTGAAGTTAAGAACCATCATAACAAGAAGATCAAATTCCTACGATCTGATCGATGAGAATTTCTGAGTTATGAGTTTGGCAATCACTTATGACATTGTGGAATTGTTTCACAGTTGAAGCCACCTGGAACACCATAGGGTAATGGTGTGTACGGACGTCGTAATCGAACCTTATGAGATATGGTGCGATCTATGATGTCTCTTACCGATCTACCGTTTTCATTTTGAGGTTATGCGTTAGAGACAGCTGCATTCACTTTAGATAGGACACCATCTAAGTCCGTTGAGACGACATCGTATGTACATTGGTTTGGCAAGAAACCAAAGTTGTCGTTTCTTAATGTTTGGGGCTGCGAAGCTTAAGGCTTCAGCCGGAGAAGCTAGAACCCAAAAGCGGACAAACACATCTTCATAGGATACCCAAAGGTGACAGTTGGGTATACCTTCTATCTCAGATCCGAGGGCAAATTGTTTGTCGTAACAACGGGTTCTTTCTCGAGAAGGAGTTTCTCTCGAAAGAATTAAGTGGGAGGAAGATATAACTTGATGAGGTTGTCGAACCTTTACTTCAACCAGAGAGTGATGCAACACAGAAAGATGTTTTCTGTGGTGTCTACGTCTATTGAATAGGAAGTTAATGATAGTGATCATGAAGCTTCGGATCAAGTTGCTACCGAACCTCGTAGGTCAACAAGGATATGTACTACTCCTGAGTGGTACGGTAATCCCGTCTTAGATATCATGTTGTTAGACAACAATGAACCTACGAGCTATGGATAAGCGATGGTGGGCCCGTATTCTGACAAATGGTTAGAAGCCATGACATCCGAGATAGGATCCATGTATTAGAATAAAGTATGGACTTCGGTGGACTTGCCCGATGATCGGCAAGCCATTGAGATAAATGGATCTTTAAGAAGAAGACAGACGTGGGCGGTAATGTTACCGTCTATGGAGCTCGACTTGTGGGAAAGAGTCTTTTCACAAGTTCAAGGAGTTGACTACGATGAGAATTTCTCACCCGTAGCGATGCTTAAGTCCGTCGGAATCATGTTAGCATTAGCTGTATTTTTCGATTATGAAATCTGACAGATGGATGTCAAAAACAAGTTTTCTTACTAGTTTTCGTAAGAAAGAGTTGTATGTGATACAATCAAAGTTTTGTCGATCCTAAGGATGCTAAAAGGTATGCTAGCTCCAGCGATCCGTCTATGGACTAGAGCAAGCATCTTGGAGTCAGAATATATGCTTTGATAGAGTGATCAAATCTTTTAGGTTTATACAATGTTTGCTAGAAACTTGTATTTACAAGAAAGTGAGTGGGAGCACTACAACATTTCTGATAAGTATATGTGGATGACATATTGTTGATTCGAAATAATGTAGAAATTCTGGAAAGCATAAACGGTTGTTTGAAGAGTGATTTTCAAAGGAAGACCTGGATAAAGCTGCTTACATATTGGGCATCAACATCTATAGAGATAGATCAAAACGCCTGATGATACTTTCAAAGAACGCACACCTTGACATGTTTTGAAGGAGTTCAAAATAGATCAGTCAAAGAAGGGGTTCTTACCTGAGTTGTAAGGTGTGAAGTTGAGTAAGACTCGAAGCTTGACCACGGCAGGAGAAAGAGGAAGGACGAAGGTCGTCCCCTATGCTTTTTTCATAGGCTCTATACAGTATGCCATGCTGAGTACCGCACCAGATGTGAACCTTACCACATGTCTGGCAAGGGGGTACAAAGGTGATCTAGGAGTGGATCACCAGATAGCGGTCAAAATTATCCTTAGAGGAATAAGGAAATGGTTCTCGGTTATGGAGGTGATAAAGAGTTCGACGTAAAGAGTTACGTCGATGCAAGCTTAACACCTATCCGGATAGCTCTGAGTAGAGATACCGGATACGTATAATGGAGCAACAATTTGGAATAGCTCCAAGTGGAACGTGGTAGCAGCATCTACAATATGACATATAGTTTTGCGAAATACATAGGGATGTGAATATTGCACACCCGTTGACTACAACCTCTCTCACAAACATAACATGATCAAACCCAGAACTCATTGAGTGTTAATCGCATAGTGATGTGAACTAGATTATTGAGTCTAGTAAACTCTTTGGATGTTGGTCACATGGCGATGTGACTTGTGAGTGTTAATCACATGGCGATGTGAACTAGATTATTGACTCTAGTGCAAGTGGGAGACTGTTGGAAATATGCCGTAGAGGCAATAATAAATTAGTTATTATTATATTATATTTCATTGTTCATGATAATCGTTTATTATCCATGCTAGAATTGTATTGATAGGAAACTCAGATACATGTGTGGATACATAGACAACACCATGTCCCTAGTAAGCCTCTAGTTGACTAGCTCGTTGATCAATAGATGGTTACGGTTTCCTGACCATGGACATTGGATGTCGTTGATAACGGGATCACATCATTAGGAGAATGATGTGATGGACAAGACCCAATCCTAAGCCTAGCACAAGATCGTGTAGTTCATATGTTAAAGCTTTTCTAATGTCAAGTATCATTTCCTTAGACCATGAGATTGTGCAACTCTCGGATACCGTAGGAGTGCTTTGGGTGTGCCAAACGTCACAACGTAACTGGGTGGCTATAAAGGTGCACTACGGGTATCTCCGAAAGTGTCTATTGGGTTGGCACGAATCGAGACTGGGATTTGTCACTCCGTGTAACGGAGAGGTATCTCTGGGCCCACTCGGTAGGACATAGTCATAATGTGCACAATGTGACCAAGGAGTTGATCACGGGATGATGTGTTACGGAACGAGTAAAGAGACTTGCCGGTAACGAGATTGAACAAGGTATCGGGATACCGACGATCGAATCTCGGGCAAGTATCGTACCGATAGACAAAGGGAATTGTATACGGAATTGATTGAATCCTTGACATCGTGGTTCATCCGATGAGATCATCGTGGAGCATGTGGGAACCAACATGGGTATCCAGATCCCGCTGTTGGTTATTGACCAGAGAGTTGTCTCGGCCATGTCTGCATGACTCCCGAGCCCGTAGGGTCTACACACTTAAGGTTCGATGACGCTAGGGTTATAGGGAATAGATGTACGTGGTTACCGAATGTTGTTCGGAGTCCCGGATGAGATCCCGGACATCACAAGGAGTTCCAGAATGGTCCGGAGGTAATGATTTATATATGGGAAGTCATCATACCGTCACCGGAATAATTCAGGGGGTTGCCGATATTGTACCGGGACCACTGAAGGGGTTCCGGGGGTCCACCGGGAGGGTCCACCTGCCCCGGAGGGCCCTATGGGCTGTGTGTGGAGAGGGACCAGCCCCTTAGTGGGCTGGGCGCCTCCCCCTAGGGCCCATGCGCCTAGGGTTTGGGGGAACCCTAAAGGGGGGCGCCCCCCTTACCTTGGGGGGCAAGGCAACCCCCCTGGCCGCCGCCCCCTCCTCAAATTGGATCTGAGGGGGCCGGCCCCCCTCTCCCTTGCCCCTATATATATGTGGGGGGTGGGAGAGCAACCGCATCCAAGTTCTGGCGCAGCCCTCCCCTCCTCCCAAGTCCTCCTCTTCTCCCGCGGTGCTTGGCGAAGCCCTGCACGATTGCCACGCTCCTCCTTCACCACCACGCCGTCGTGCTGCTGCTGGATGGAGTCTTCCCCAACCTCTCCTTCTCCCCTTGCTGGATCAAGGCGTGGGAGACGTCACCGGGCTGCACGTGTGTTGAACGCGGAGGCGTCGTTGTTCGGCGCTTAGATCGGAATCAACCGCGATCTGAATCGCTGCGAGTACGACTCCTTCATCCGCGTTCTTGCAACGCTTCCGCTTAGCAATCTACAAGGGTATGTAGATGCACTCCCCTTCCCCTTGTTGCTAGATTATTCCATAGATTGATCTTGGTGATGCGTAGAAAATTTTAAATTTCTACTACGATCCCTGCCTCGTGGGGCCCTCGTGGCTCCCCTAACGTGCTTCTTCTGCCTATATAACTCCATATACCCTAAAACTTCCAGAACGAACAATAGATCGGGAGTTCCATCGCCAGAAGCCTCCGTAGCCATCGAAAACCAATCTAGACCCATTCCGGCACCCTGTCGGAGGGGGCAATCCTTCTCCGGTGGCCATATTCATCATCCCGGTGCTCTCCATGACGAGGAGGGAGTTGTTCTCCCTCGGGGCTGAGGGTATCTACCAGTAGCTATGTGTTTGATCTCTCTCTCTCTCATGTTCTTGATTTGGCACGATCTTGATGTATCGCGAGCTTTGCTATTATAGTTGGATCTTATGTTTCTCCTCCCCCTCTTCTCTCTTGTAATGAATTGAGTTCCCCCTTTGAAGTAATCTTATCGGATTGAGTCTTTAAAGATTTGAGAACACTTGATGTATGTCTTGCCGTGGATATCTGTGGTGACAATGGGATACCACGTGCCACTTGATGTATGTTTTGGTGACCAACTTGCGGGTTCCGCCCATGAACCTATGCATAGAGGTTGTCACACGTTTTCGTCGTGATTCTCCGGTAGAAACTTTGGGGCACTCTTTGAGGTTCTATGTTTTGGTTGAATAGATGAATCTGAGATTGTGTGATGCATATCATATAATCATACCCACAGATACTTGAGGTGACATTGGAGTATCTAGGTGACATTAGGGTTTTGGTTGATTTGTATCTTAAGGTGTTATTCTAGTACGAACTCTAGGGCTATTTGTGACACTTATAGGAATAGCCCAACGGATTGATTGGAAAGAATAACTTTGAGGTGGTTTCATACCCTACCATAATCTCTTCGTTTGTTCTCTGCTATTAGTGACTTTGGAGTGACTCTTTGTTGCATGTTGAGGGATAATTTTATGATCCAATTATGTTAGTATTGTTGAGAGGACTTACACTAGCGAAAGTATGAACCCTAGGCCTTATTTCAACGCATTGCAATACCGTTTACGCTCACTTTTATCATTAGTTACCTTGCTGTTTTTATAATTTCAGATTACAAATACCCATATCTATTATCCATATACCACTTGTATCACCATCTCTTCGCCAAACTAGTGCACCTATACAATTTACCATTGTATGGGGTGTGTTGGGGACACAAGAGACTCTTTGTTATTTGGTTGCAGGGTTGCTTGAGAGAGACCATCTTCATCCTACGCCTCCTACGGATTGATAAACCTTAGGTCATCCACTTGAGGGAAATTTGCTACTGTCCTACAAACCTCTGCACTTGGAGGCCCAACAACGTCTACAAGAAGAAGGTTGTGTAGTAGACATCAAGAGGCTAGCAATCAATTTTGTCAGGTCGGTGTGTACGAGACTTATACTATGATCCTTATGATATAAATGAGACATGTATTACGATGCAAAAAAACGCTCGCGGACGCGTCTGCTAGCATTGCCTAGTCACACCTTAAATTTCACTTCTCACAACCGATACTTCAATTAGCAATACCTCAAATCCATACAAACTCATGCAACTATGTAAACGGTTTATTACACACATTGTCCGACTACTACATCAGAATATGCCATCAGACTACCAAAATTTGGCATGTTTAACATACATGCTAGCTATGGAGAAGATCATCCATGGCCGCCCTTGCCCTTCCCGGCGCCCTTGCCGTCCTTCTTGTGGAAGTAGTGGTCGAAGACGCAGTACGGATCGAGCCGGATCTGCTCGTCGCCGAAGTTGTGCGACCCGTCGTTGTTCTCCTTCTCCTCCTTGGGGGCCGTCCGGCCATGGCACGGAACCGCCCGATTCTGCTCTCGGGCAAGGGCGCGCGTGTTCCTCCGCTGACGTTTCTTTACAATGTAGGCACGGATGTTTTCATCCTTTGCGGCCGCTAGCGCCGCCGCATCAGCTGCCGCCGCCATGTCGGCAGCGAGGCGGGCCTCGGTTTCCCTCATCCTCTCCTTCTCATGGCAGGCACACCGGTCCCGGTAGAACTCATACTCCCACGGGCCGATGATGGGAAAAAGGAGATTGAATGGGCTCCCGGGAGGACTGCGACGATCTAGCCTGGAGGATCCAAGTGCCCGATGCACCAACGCAATCGACTCGCGCCGAACAGAGCCAGCCATCGGGCCAGCGCTGTCCTCCCAGGAGCGTCAGAGTGCAATGCGGACGACCATTGGCTCCTCCAAACCGCATGGGCGACACCCCAGTTGACGGATCTGTGTTGGTTGTCATCGGATCCGCTGTCCGCCATGCCGGAGAAAGCCAGAGATCGCCAAACGGGAGCTTAGGTGGTGGAGTCGAGTGGAGTGCCTTGGGTTTGGTCCGAGGAGGGGATGTCGATGAATATATGTGGATTGGGCTAGCATGGGCCAGGTCCGATGTGGTGGACGCGGTCGTGGAATTGTCACAGCAGATGTCCTAGCGTGAGGACTTAGTCGTGAGGCCAACGCATCTTTGTAGTATCTTGAGAGGGGTTGAGCGAATCGAGAGACGCAACACAAGACAAGGATTTAGACAACTTCGGGCCCCGGGAAACATCATCCGGTAATAGCCCTACACGCTGTTTATGGCTAGATCTCATTATGCTCATGAGAGAGTCGCCGGTAAGTGATACGTCTCCGTCGTATCTACTTTTCCAAACACTTTTGCCCTTGTTTTGGATTCTAACTTGCATGATTTGAATGGAACTAACTCGGACTGACGCTGTTTTCAGGAGAATTGTCATGGTGTTATTTATGTGCAGAAACAAAAGTTCTCGGAATGACCTGAAACTCCATGGAGCGTATTTTTGGAAATAATAAAAAATACTGGCAAAAGATCAAGGCCAGGGGGCCCACACCCTAGCCACGAGGGTGGGGGCGCGCCCCCTACCTCGTGGGCCCCCTGGAGCTCCTCCGACCTCAACTCCAACTCTATATATTCGTGTTCGGAGAGAAAAAAATCAAGAAGAAGGATTCATCGCGTTTTACGATACAGAGCCGCCGCCAAGCCCTAAAACCTCTCGGGAGGGCTGATCTGGAGTCCGTTCGGGGCTCCAGAGAGGGGAATCCGTCGCCATCGTCATCATCAACCTTCCTCCATCACCAATTTCATGATGCTCACCGTCCCGCGTGAGTCGTAGGTTTGCTGGACGGTGATGGGTTGGATAAGATTTATCATGTAATCGAGTTAGTTTTGTTGGGGTTTGATCCCCAGTATCCACTATGTTCTGAGATTGATGTTGCTATGACTTTGCTATGCTTAATGCTTGTCATTAGGGCCCGAGTGCCATGATTTCAGATATGAACCTATTATGTTTTCATCAATATATGAGAGTTCTTGATCCTATCTTGCAAGTCTATAGTCACCTACTATGTGTTATGATCCGGCAACCCCGTAGTGACAATAACCGGGACCACTCCCGGTGATGACCGTAGTTTGAGGAGTTCATGTATTCACTATGTATTAATGCTTTGGTCCGGTACTCTATTAAAAGGAGGCCTTAATATCCCTTAGTTTTCAATAGGACCCCGCTGCCACGGGAGGGTAGGACAAAAGATGTCATGCAAGTTCTTTTTCATAAGCACGTATGGCTATATTCAGAATACATGCCTACATTACATTGATGAATTGGAGCTAGTTCTGTGTCACCCTAGGTTATGACTGTTACATGATGAACCGCATCCGGCATAATTCTCTATCACCGATCCATTGCCTGCGAGCTTTCCATATATTGTTCTTCGCTTATTTACTTTTCCGTTGCTATTGCTATCATCACTACAAAATACCAAAAACACTACTTCTGCTACCATTACCTTTTGCTACTGTTACCACTACTATCATATTACTTTGCTACTAAATACTTTGCTGCAGATATTAAGTTTCTAGCTATGGTTGAATTGACAACTCAGCTGCTAATACTTGAGAATATTCTTTGGCTCCCTTGTGTCGGATCAATAAATTTGGGTTGAATACTCTACCCTCGAAAACTGTTGCGATCCCCTATACTTGTGGGTTATCAAGACTATTTTCTAGCACCGTTGCCGGGGAGCATAGTTCTATTCTTTGAGTCACTTGGATTTATATTTGCTTATCATTATGAAGAACTTGAAAGATCCAAGAACCAAGATTTATCCCTCAACTACGAGGGGAGGTAAGGAACTGCCATCTAGCTCTGCACCTTGATTCACCTTCTGTTTTGAGTAAGCTTGCGCCACCTAAACATGCTTCTCCTATTGATTCTGATATGTCGCATGTTATTGATGATGCCACTTCTGCTACGCATAATACTTATGATGAAACTACTTCTATGCTTGATACTACTATGCCACTTGGTGAATTTCTTGATGAACAACTTGCTAGGGCTAGAGAGAATGAAATTATTGAAACTGATAATATTAATGAAAGTGATGATGAAGACTCCCCCCCTAATGAATATGAATTGCCTGTTGTTCCTGAGGGTTATGTTATGGATGAAGAAGCTACTAGAGCTATTTTAGCTTGCAATGATAGATATGATCTAAAGAGGTTATTAGCTAAATGGAAGCAGCAATCCCTTAATGCTAGAATGAAACCTGACCCCGCTTTTGCTACTTCACCTATCTGTGTTACTGATAAGGATTGTGAATTCTCTATTGATTCTAATATAATTACTTTGGTTGAATCTGATCCTTTTTATGGCTATGAATCTGAAACTGTTGTGGCACATCTTACTAAATTAAATGATATAGCCACCCTATTCACTAATGATGAGATAACTCGCTACTTTTATATCCTTAAAATATTTCCGTTCTCATTAAAGGGTGATGCTAAGATATGGTTTAATTCTCTTGATCCTGGTTGTGTGCGTAGTCCCCAGGATATGATTTATTACTTCTCTGCTAAATATTTCCCTGCTCATAAGAAACAAGCTGCCTTAAGGGATATATATAATTTTGTGCAAATTGAAGAAGAGAGTCTCCCACAAGTTTGGGGAGGCTTCTCCAATTACTTAATGCTTTTCCTGATCATCCTCTTAAGAAAAATGAAATACTTGATATCTTTTATAATGGACTAACCAATGCTTCCAGAGATTACCTAGATAGTTGTGCTGGTTCTGTTTTCAGGGAAAGAACACCGGATGAAGCTGAAATTCTATTGAATAATATGTTGACAACTGAAAATAATTGGACACTTCCCGAGCCAACTCCTGAGCCTATTCCTAAACCAACTCCGAAGAAAAGGGGTATTCTATTTCTCAGTCCTGTAGATATGCAAGAGGCAAAGAAATCCATGAAATAAAAGGGTATTAAAGTTTAAGATGTTAAGAACTTACCTCCTATTGAAGAAATACATGTTCTTAATTTACCGCCTATTGAAGAAATATATGGTTTTAATTCATCACCTATTGAAGAAACACATGGTCTTGATAACCCGACACAGATAGTAAAGGTAAATTCTCTCTATAGATATGATAAAGCTGAAATCCCATTTACTAAGTTTGCTAGGCCATGCTTAGATGAGTTTGATAAATTTATGGTTAGCAAGAAGACTTCAATGCTTATTTTGGTAGAGAATTAAAACGCAGTGCTGATATGCTTGAACACTTGAGTGATTATATGGCTAATGTCAAAGGTGAACTTAAACTTATTAGTAAATATGCTTCTATGGTTACCACTCAAGTAGAACAAGTACTTAAAGCTCAAAATGATTTGCTCAATGAATTGAATAGTAAGAATAATGATTTTGCTGTTAGAGTGGCTACTAGAAATGGTAAAATGACTCAGGAACCTTTGTATGCTGAAGGCCACCCTAAGAGAATTGAGCATGATTCTCAGAGAAATAATATAGATGCACCTAGTCCTTCTAAAAGGAAGAAAAAGAGGAATGATAGGACTTTGCATGCTTCTAGTGAACCTATTGCTGAAACACCTGAGAATCCAAGTGATATTTCTATTTCTGATACTAAAACACAATCTGGTAATGAACCTGAAACTAATGATAATGTTCATGTTGATGCTCAACCTAGCAATGATAATGATATAGAAATTGAACCTGCTGTTGATCTTGATAACCCATAATCAAAGAATCAACGTTATGATAAAAGAGACTTTGTTGCTAGGAAACATGGTAAAGAAAGAGAACCATGGGTTCAGAAACCCATGCCTTTTCCTCCCAAACCATCCAAGAAAAAGGATGATGAGGATTTTGAGCACTTTGCTGAAATGATTAGACCTATCTTTTTGCGTATGTGATTAACTGATATGCTCAAAATGAATCCTTATGCTAAGTATATGAAAGATATTGTCACTAATAAAAGAAAGATACCGGAAGGTGAAATTTCCACCATGCCGGCTAATTATACTTTTAAAGGTGGAATACCAAAGAAACTTGGAGATCCAGGAGTACCCACTATGCCATGCTCCATTAAAAGAAACTATGTTAAAACTACTTTATGTGATCTTGGAGCCGGTGTTAGTGTTATGCCTCTCTCTTTATATCGTAGACTTGATTTGAATAAGTTGACACCTACTGAAATATCTTTGCAAATGGCTGATAAATCAACTGCTATACATGTCGGTATTTGTGAGGATGTGCCTGTTGTGGTTGCAAACGTTACTATTTTAACGGACTTTGTTATTCTTGATATTCCCGAGGACGATAGTACGTCTATTATTCTTGGAAGACCCTTTTTGAAAACTGCAGGGGCTGTTATTGATTGCAACAAAGGCCATGTCACTTTCATGTTAATGGTAATGAGCATACGGTACACTTTCTGAGGAAACAACCTCCACAGTATCAATTCTATTGGAAAAATTCCATCGATTATTTTTGGAGGTTTTGAATTTCCTCTTCCTACTGTCAAGAAGAAATCAACGTACAAGTCAACAAGAACGGCACGAAACTATTCATGCAAATTGTTGTCGACTATATATCGAGTTATGGAGTTGCATATTCACCTGGAAGAATCCCCAGTTCTCGCATGCGTCATGCAGCCGGTCCATGGCCGCGGGCCGCTCCTCCCCGGCCAGCAGCCCCATGTCGATGACCGGGAACGACGAAGCCGGCCCCATTTCTAGCCCTCGAGCCTGTGCTGCGGCGCCTAGTGCTGGAACTGATCTCAGGTCGCTCTATGGCTTCTCTGCAAGCGCTTGCTGTGCGTTTGAGTAGTCAGTGTGAGTGAAAATGCAGCAGGGCGGGTGCGAATTTATAGGCTCGCCGCCGATCAAAAGGTGCTCAAGTGTACGTATTGATGTGCGCCGTAATTGTAACCTGAGCGTATCAGTGCTGGGGATTGTTAACTGGGGTGGTTGACCGGGTGGAGACGAGGCCATGTGGGATATCCACGTGCTGGATCGTGGATCTGTCGTGAATTATTTGGGCAATGATCCAGAGACCACGGATGTTTCGGACAATCATTTGGCCCCGCCGTATCGCCCATGGGTCACCTTGGCTCCAGCTCCCCAGCGGCGGCGGCCCGCTCCCTGGGGCACCCGACGATGGTGTTAATCCTGCTCTTCCGTTGCACAGTGATGGTTATCCAGAGGTAGTACGTATGTCGAAGCACCTGCATGTCGCCATTGGCATTGAATCATCATGCGAAATGTTGGGTGGCGGTCATCCGTCCCCACGGCTGGCTAACGTAGCGAGTAAGACTAGCTATGTTACTACTCTATGTTACTACATCTATAGTGGGGAGTAACATATGTGTGGTAACATGCAACACTTTATTTATTATGCTATAGACTCATTTTGCCTTGATATGTGTGATGTTACTCATACTAGTAGTAACTAGTTATGTTACAACATGACTCTTTTTCTTCATTTATTGCTTGCCATATCATCTATTTTTATCTAGATATGTGTGATGTTACTACCTATGTTACTTTCATTGTGGGTAGTCTAAGATTAATCTGAGATGAGGGAGATTGCCAAAATTAATGTCAGTCGATGGGAGGATAAGCTAGCAAACTGGCATGCGTTAGAGTATCTAAATCGGACTTGGCAAACCCGCGGGCGTTCTTTCCTGTGGTGGGTGCCTGGCGACTGCAACCCTGGCCGTCGCCAGAGGCCAATCTTTCAGCGCCACCTTCGGCGGCTCCCCTCCGCTGACGACCTCGATTGTTGGAGGTGAGGAGAGGCATCGAATCTACGCGTTTGAATCATTTTTAGGCCCTCACAATCTAGGTGTTTTAGGTTGCTCATCGTCTTGACTTCGGCGGCGGCGATGACAGCGCTGAATAAAGATTTTTCAGATCCTTCCCTGACGAGGCTATCGGTCCTATGGTTAGGGATGAATTTAAAAATCAGTCTATTCAAGTAAGGATGGTGTGGCGGCGGCGTCATCCTCGTGGTCGACCTAGTGTCCCCGGGTTCCGCCGTTTCGACGGCGTTTGCTCCAGCGTAGACGCGGAGCTTGGGAGGTAGTCCAGGAGAAGATACAGATTGTGGGCTGCATGGACGACATCTGAAAGACGATGGACGGTGTGCTTGGTTCATGGTTCGTGGATGACAGATATGATTTACTCCTCCGACGTCTTAGTTGTGCAGAGCTGCCACATATGGTGCTTGATGGCGTGTCCGAGGTGTAGCCCCAGTCCGATTCATTCAACGGTAATGGTTTCACTTTTGGTGGGCCAGCTTCGAGATCTGCAAGGCTGCATATCAGCGATGGAGCCGCGTCGAGCTCGGGTGAGGAGGTGACCCGTCATTTTTTCTCTTTGGTGGCTGTTGTGGTGGTGCCAAAGGTAGGTGACGGGCATTGATTTCAAGTTCAGAGGATCTGTCAGCCCTGATCTTCCTTTGTGCATAGGCTAACGTTCAGTTTTGTCAGGTCCGTGTATATGTGACTTGTACTATGATCTTTATGATATAAATGAGACACGTATTACCATGCAAAAAAAACGCCCACGGACGCGTCCGCTAGCACTGCCCAGTCACACTTCAAATTTCACTTCTCACAACCGAACACCTCAATTAGCATATATCAAATCCATACAAACTCATTCAACTACGTAAACGATGCATTACACACATTGTACGACTACTACATCGGAATATGCCATCGGACTACCAAATTCTGGTATGT
The DNA here is from genome assembly GCF_002162155.2 of Triticum dicoccoides. Lineage (NCBI taxonomy): Eukaryota > Viridiplantae > Streptophyta > Magnoliopsida > Poales > Poaceae > Triticum > Triticum dicoccoides. Next base: position 397,329,532 of record NC_041388.1, on the reverse strand, counting down.
TTATCATACATGGTAGCTGTGGAGAAGATCATCCATGGCTTCCTTTGCCCTTCCAGGCACCTGATACGTCCCAACGTATCTATAATTTTTTATTGTTCCATGCTATATTATATCCTATTTTGGATATCATTGGGCTTTATTATACACTTTAATATTATTTTTGGGACTAACCTGTTAACCAGAGGCCCAACCCAGAATTGCTGTTTTTTTCCTATTTTATGGTTTCGCAGAAAAAGAATATCAAACGGAGTCCAAACGGAATGAAACCTTCGGGAACATGATTTTCGGAACGAACATGATCCAGAGGACTTGGACCCTACGTCGAGCAACCAACGAGGAAGGCATGAGGTAGGGGGGCGCGCCTACCCCCCAGGCGCGCCCTTCACCCTCTGAGGCCCACGTTGCTCCACTGACGTACTCCTTCCTCCTATATATACCTACGTACCCCCCAAGCTACCAGATACGGAGCCAAAAGCCTAATTCCACCGCCATAACTTTCTGTATCCACGAGATCCCATCTTGGGGCCTTTTTCGGAGCTCCGCCGGAGGGGGTATCGATCACGGAGGTCTTCTACATCAACATCATAGCCTCTCCGATGAAGTGTGAGTAGTTTACTTCAGACCTACGGGTCCATAGTTATTAGCTAGATAACTTCTTCTCTCTTTTTGGATCTCAATACAAAGTTCTCCCCCTCTCTTGTGGAGATCTATTCGATGTAATCTCTTTTGCGGTGTGTTTGTTGAGACCGATGAATTGTGGGTTTATGATCAAGTTTATCTATGAACAATATTTGAATCTTCTCTGAATTCTTTTATGTATGATTGGTTATCTTTGCAAGTCTCTTCGAATTATCAGTTTGGTTTGGCCTACTAGATTGATCTTTCTTGCAATGGGAGAAGTGCTTGGCTTTGAGTTCAATCTTGTGGTGTCCTTTCCCAGTGACAGTAGGGGCAGCAAGGCACGTATTGTATTGTTGCCATCGAGGATAACAAGATGGGGTTTATATCATATTGCATGAGTTTATCCCTCTACGTCATGTCATCTTGCTTAAAGCGTTACTCTGTTCTCTTGAACTTAATACTCTAGATGCATGCTGGATAGGGGTCGATGTGTGTGTAATAATAGTAGATGCAGGCAGGAGTCGATCTACTTGTCTCGGACGTGATGCCTATGTACATGATCATACCTAGATATTCTCATAACTATGCTTAATTCTGTCAATTGTTCAACAGTAATTTGTTCACCCACCGTAATACTTATGCTCTCGAGAGAAGCCTCTAGTGAAATCTATGGCCTCCGGGTCTATTTTCCATCATATTAATCTTCCAATACTTAGTTATTTCCTTTGCCATTTATTTTACTTGCATCTTTATTTCTCTTTATCATAAAAATACCAAAAATATTATCTTATCATATCTATCAGATCTCACTCTCGTAGGTGACCGTGAAGGGATTGACAACCCCTTTATCGCGTTGGTTGCGAGGATTTATTTGTTTGTGTAGGTGCGAGGGACTCGTGTGTGGCCTCCTACTGGATTGATACCTTAGTTCTCAAAAACTGAGGGAAATACTTACGCTGCTCTACTGCATCACCCTTTCCTCTTCAAGGGAAAACCAACGCAGTGCTCAAGAGGTAGCAGCACCCTTGCCGTCCTTGTGGAAGTAGCTATCAAAGACGCGGTACGGATCGAGCCGGATCTGCTCATCGCCAAAGTTGTGCGACCCGTCGTTGTTCTCCTTATCCTCCTTGGGACAGTCTGGCCATGGCACGGAACCGCCCGAGTCTGCTCTCGGGTGAGGGCGCGTGTGTTCCTCCGTTGCCGCTTCTCGGATGTCTTCGTCCTTTGCAGCCACTAGCGCCGCCGCTGCCGCCATGTCGGCAGCGAGGCAGGCCTCAATTGCCCTCATTCTCTCCTTCCCACGGCGGGTACACCGGTCCCGGTAGAACTCATACTCCCGCGGACTGGTGATGGGGAAAGGGAGATTGGAAGGCTCTCAGGAGAACTGTTACGATCCAGCCCGGAGGATCCAAGTGCCCAATGCGCGAACGCAATCGACTCGTGCCGAACAAAGCTCGCCATCAGGCCGGTGTAGTTCTTCCGGGAGCGGCGGAGTGCAATGCGGACGACCATTGCCTCCTCCAAACTGCATGGGGTAACATCCCAGTCGACGAATCTGTACTAGTCGTCATCGGATTCGCTGCCCGCCATGCCGAAGAAAGTCAGAAATCGCTTGACGGGAGCTTAGGTGGCGGAGTCGAGTGGAGTGGCTAGGGTTTGGCTCGTTGAGGGGATGTGGACGAATATATGTGGGTTTGGGCCAGCATGGGCCAAGTCCGACGTGACGGACACACCCGATCGCTCCTGGGCCTCTTCATATTCGTCCCATGTTTTGGGCTGGATAAGGGGCGTGTCAGTTAGCCCAGGCGTTTGAGACCAATTTGACATGTCTATTTAGACCTGGTTTTTCTAACTGATCACTGACCGGGCCGTCCGCTCGGTCATACAAGGGGATTTGAGACACCCGGTTGTAGATGCTCCTAGGTCAGCAAATGCACGCCCAAGCAAGGGCAACCTTAAGCTCTTCCTTGACCCATACATGTAGATTAATAATGATCGCCGTCGCCCATATGCATGATCGCCTGATGACAAAGATCCCCCAAGCTGTCAGCGCAGAAGAGGTCAAGGTGCACCACGTAGCCATAACATGCAGGAATTTAATGTGTCGGTTGGGGCGAACGAATCACCCCACAGTAGGATACCACACCAGCGACACCCCCAAACAGGAAATGGACACTAGAAAAAAAAACCTCCTGTCTTGACCAACCATCGATTTAGTGCGGCGTTTGACCCGGCGGCCAGGCGATCGATCTAGCGCAGAAAAAGACTCGCGTAACATTAACATGGCCCCTAAAGTTACAGAAGTCTCTGTCCATCTAGATAAAAGTTACAGACACGAACACAAGGCGGCAAGGCATGCCACGCATCTCTCTCTTTCCTTTGAGGTACTACCTACATGCGATGTCACGGATCTATCGGGTGTGGCGATATAAACATGCAAGAAGAAAAAAACTAATTTTTTTACACATATCTTAATGTAAGATTTTATAGATATAGCATCGAGTCTTAGTCGCATGCAAGACTGCTCTCAGTATATCGGTGGATGCCAAATCACTCTGCGGTCCGGTCCCCGTCGCCGTCTCCCGCACCCCCGCATGCACCTGCTCCTGTAGCACGTACTACATGGTACCACTAGTAGAGTAGCAATGGACGACGTAGTCCATCCCGTGCGCCCGTGCCCGTGGTGGTCCGGCCGGGCGGCGCTGTGTCTCCGCATGAGGCAAATAATTAACGCGGTGGTGGCGGGCGGGCGGGCGCGGGCGCATCCAATGCCGCCGCGTGCCACACGTTATCATGTCGCGCCCGGGCGCTCGCTCGCCGCGCCCGTGCCATGCCATGCCACGCCTTGCCACGCAGCGCGTGCATGCACCTGACCCTGACGACGCCAGCCCATCATCCATGTGCTCCTCCATCAGCCGCCGTGGTGGTGCAGGCATGGAGACGGAGCCGCAGCGCGTGCGCGACGCCGAGAGAGAGGCCGATCGACGGCGTCCATGCATGCATGATTGGGCCAACCAATCGCCGCCCGTCACGAGCAGCCACGAGTTGATGGCCGGTTGGTCGACTGGAGAGGGTGAGGCGATGTGGCCCTTTTGACTCGTTCAAACCTGATAAGTGCCATGTCCTGCGTCCACGCTGACTGCTCGCGGATCTGGCCAGAGAGAGCGAGGGGAAACAGCCTTCATTTCCGCGCCATCATGTCGCGAGTATATTCTACGAAATGCACGCGGATGAATGTCGGATGTACTACTACTACTACTAACCTACTACTGCATTCCCTACTACAGCTAGAGGAGAGCAAGTCATGGCTTAGACAATCGAACTGCCCTTAAACGCGGCTACGTGCGAGACACGTCCGTTCGAATCACGCTGTAGACTGGACCGCACCAGCTTATCACCAGCGAACCGGCTGTCAATCAGTAGTAGGTGCTCCAGGACACTCAGACCGGGACAAGCTCGACCTGATCACCAGTCCTCATCAGCTCAACTGGTGCCATGGACCTGGGCATGTTACGCTCGCCATCAGCGCAGCTCGGTGGCAGCTCATCGGACGCCCTGGATTCCCAAAATCCGGGAGATGTCTTCGGTCCGTGCACTGTTCATGGTCCTCGCCGTCGCCAGCGTGCCCGGTTTCACACTATCTGCTTTGTGAGGCTGTGAGCGCACGCACAGCGTCAGTTTCAGCGTCGGTGGAGCTAAGCTCAGTGTTCATGCCTACTACAGTCCTGGTTCAAGGAACTTCCTCTCAGTGGACACGTCTACACGGCCATGCCGATTGTCGATAAGAGCTCGGCTCAGTGTGGCTTTCAGGAGTGCAAGAAAGCTACACCAAAGCTTTCTCCGCGTTCAAGTGGCAAGCTGCTCCCAAGTTTGCTTCGATCGGTGCCTCCTTTTTCCTGCGTCCTAGTCATACTTCACTCCTTTTAATTGTGCGAAATATGCTTTGCGCAATGCTGTGTCTAGCTAGGTTAGACATAGGATCAGATCAGACCCAATCCAGCACTGATGTCGCACCACAAGGGCTAGTGCCAGTCCCATAGGCATGTGGGCTGCAGGTGCGGACACCGCCAAAATCCTCAGTCTGATGGTTCCAGAGCCAGAATTAGCTGTGCAATCGCCTAGTTGGAGGGTGCGTCCAGCTTCTCCAGAAAGCAGCAGAATCATGATTTGCAGATAAGAAAGTCTTAGGCATCTCCAGAAGAAAACATTTCCATGAAAATCAAGTTGTTCGACTGTCTACATTCCCTTGAAGGCTGCAACATTTGCCATGATACTACCAGTAGTTTTTGTTGGTTTCATAGGTTTGAAACTGTATTGGGTCTCGGCAAGGTTAACTACTGTCTGGTTGTCTGTCTGTAAATAGCTACCACAGTCCATTAAATTATAAAATGACTACGTGGCAACTACCATTACCAGAAAACCGTATGCTTTTGGGTACAACAGAAAGCCCACTGAAAGTAGAGAATATATGGTAAAGCAGAGACAATGCCCATATGGAGCATTATGCTAGTAGCTAAATGCGGCTACTCAACTCTCAGCATTCATCTTTTTTACATTGATCACGAGCCACTGATTTGCGCCTGGAGTGCGACGGCGAGCAAAATGTTCAAACTCACACCTAATCAGCATCCAGCACGAAGAAAGAGATCGAAGCAAGTTGCCGACATATCCACAAGGTTTCGCCGTCACCCTAATGCATCGTTCCGTCACGCCTTACCGCACAAGCTTGATGCTTCTCTCTGCTTTGTTCGTTCCTCTTGCCTTTTGCCGGCAATGGCTGGCTTTTCCTCCGATGCAAAAGGTGGAACTTGGACGTCGAGGGAAACCTAATAAAAGGCTAAAAGAAGTTGATCTATCTAGAACACTAATTTGGACTCTTGTGTTAATTTGTCCACCACTGAACCTGGTGACAAGAGACGTGCTGGTGAATGTCATGTGAGTAAAAGTAATCCACCAATACATTCCAACTTTTCTGAATTACATCACTGTGATAGCATTGTTCAAGAAAACATCGCCTTGCTAGCTGCTAGAGTATCTCTCATGAGTTTGGCCGGCTCACCAGTGTCTGGGATTAGATAGGTTTTGGCGGGTGCATGCATATATGGAGAGCAATAATATGCTGACAACAAACTAAGATATCGATCGTGCCCTCTCGAGATTTGGGATTAGGGATTTCGGATTCCGTTGTCTGTTATAAGCTTGTCCAACTAACATGCAACGGGCAGCTCATACACCTATACATTGAAAAATTCTCACTTATACGTACGCTACATCGTAGGCTACTCGATCTCAGCAACTTCTTCTTTTTATACATACTCCGGATTTATATGCTTTCACGTAGGCAGGCAGTCCAGTCAGTCGCCCAACACATCGAATCCAACCAACAGAATTCCCGGAGGCACATTTCCGGTCGCTCATTTTTCTCCGGCAAGCCGAAGATGCATTTGTTCGCGCTGCGTCCCATCCCATCTCATCTCATCCAACCAAGCGAATGGGAATGAGGTTCCTGTGCGGTGCAGCGCAGATGGACGGCGCCATGCCGCGGTCCCGATCGCGATCGGGCGAGCGAGATTATTAGTCAGCTGGAAGGACGCGGGCCGTCCAACCTTTTGCCGCGGCGGCAAATGGCATGCATGCTCCAGTGCGGCGCGCCCATCCCCGATCCGAGCACCGGAGTGCCGCGTCTCCATCGCCGACGCCCGACGCGGTGGACACGTACCCCTTCCGATCCGATCTAGGCCTTGCTGTTGGATGAAGGAAAAGCCAATCACATTGTCGTGTAGATTGTTGGATTTACAAGTAATTTGGAAGGACATTCTTTTTTCGTTGTTGAAATGTCTACTGTGCTTTAATTTTCATGCAACACTCTGATGTGTAACGAATTTTGCTTAACCACGTCATTGTGTCGATCTTAACTAGCACAATATATGCCTGTGTGTTGCCACGGGCAAAAGGAACGAGTGGAATGCTTCCATGTGCCTTGCGGCAATGAAAGTTTTTCTCCCGTCTTTTCCTTTCTCTGTTGACCGCTATGTGATTTAAGGATCCATCGGCTCCATCCCGCGGATGCACGGTTATGTGGAGTGAGCAGGTGCGCCGACATTGGCAATGTGCACCTCTAGGCGAAGGGAATGCAGGCTGCAGAGGGCCAGGTTCACAATGACAATACCATGGTCGGATTTTTGAGGCTTTACAAATTTGAAAAGAAAATGATAAAAATACTACAGTTGCATTCAATTTTGTAAGTTCGAGTTTACCTATTCAAGAGCCTTTATGCAGCTAACTCTTAACTATATGCACCTAAAATAAACCTGGCATCTTCCATGAGCTATGAGGAAATTTACTTTTTTGTAGGGAAAATAACAAACACGTGGCGTTCACCAAATTATAATCCCAAACAGAACATTTTATGGAGCTGATCATGCTCTCTCTGCATCGAATTACAACGTCGCGAATATTCATAAGTATTTAATCCGTCCCATTTGTGTTCATTAGCATGCCATGCTAGAGAGAGAGAGAGAGAGGAGGCCAAGCCTCGGTGCGTTAGAAGGATGTAGAGGTAACAACCAGGCAGAATTGACAAATTTGATCTTAAAGTGAAAGTATTTCACAAACTAGACTGTTATTTCACACCGCTGACCCTTTTGTGCAGCTCCCAACAGTATGGCGCTGCACTCTACTATGCAACTCCTTACAGTTAGACGCTGCACAGTGTAGTGCAACTCTTTACAGTTAGACGCTGCACAGTATGGCGCCTATGTGTTAGGCGCTGCACAATAGAGTGTAAGGCCTTGCCTTTAGGCGCTGCACATTAGGAGTCAGCTGGGTGAAATACTTTCAAACATAGTTTAGTTTGTGAAATAGTTTCGCCCTGAGGTCAAATTTATGTCTTTTGCCCAACAACCATAGCCAACGAGGGGATATAGTAGTATTGAATGGCAGTCGGCATGATGTTGCAGGTGAAATTGACCAAGGAGGAAGGGTTGGGCAGAAGGGTGAATGCGGCGCGCGGCCCCTTGATGAAGCAACGGCAATGTTGTGCGGCACCTGTGGATGCATCCTTTTCGAGGGCGGTTAAGGTTTAGCTGTTGGAAATATGCCCTAGAGGCAATAATAAATTGGTTATTATTATATTTCCTTGTTCATGATAATCGTTTATTATCCATGGTAGAATTGTATTGATAGGAAACTCAGATACATGTGTGGATACATAGACAACACCATGTCCCTAGTAAGCCTCTAGTTGACTAGCTCGTTGATCAATAGATGGTTACGGTTTCCTGACCATGGGCATTGGATGTCGTTGATAACGGGATCACATCATTAGGAGAATGATGTGATGGACGAGACCCAATCCTAAGCCTAGCACAAAGATCATGTAGTTCGTATGCTAAAGCTTTTCTAATGTCAAGTATCATTTCCTTAGACCATGAGATTGTGCAACTCCCGGATACCGTAGAAGTGCTTTGGGTGTGCCAAACGTCACAACGTAACTGGGTGGCTATAAAGGTACACTACAGGTATCTCCGAAAGTGTCTGTTGGGTTGGCACGAATCGAGACTGGGATTTGTCACTCCGTGTAAACGGAGAGGTATCTCTGGGCCCACTCGGTAGGACATCATCATAATGTGCACAATGTGATCAAGGAGTTGATCACGGAATGATGTGTTACGGAATGAGTAAAGAGACTTGCCGGTAACGAGATTGAACAAGGTATCGGGATACCGACGATCGAATCTCGGGCAAGTATCGTACCGATGGACAAAGGGAATTGTATACGGGATTGATTAAGTCTTTGACATCGTGGTTCATCCGATGAGATCATCGTGGAACATGTGGGAGCCAACATGGGTATCCATATCCCGCTTTTGGTTCTTGACCGGAGAGTTGTCTCGGCCATGTCTGCATGACTCCCGAACCCGTAGGGTCTACACACTTAAGGTTCGATGATGCTAGGGTTATAGAGAAAGTATGTATGCGGTTACTGAATGTTGTTCGGAGTCCCGGATGAGATCCCGGACGTCACGAGGAGTTCCGGAATGGTTCGGAGGTAAAGATTGATATATAGGAAGTATGGTTTTGGCCACCGAAATTGTTCTGAGCATCACCGGTAGTGTACCGGGACCACCAGAGGGGTCCGGGGGTCCACCAGGTGGGGCCACCAGCCCCGGAGGCCTACATGGGCCAATAGTGGGAAGGGACCAGCCCCTAGGTGGGCTGGGGCGCCTCCCACCAACGCCCAAGGCGCCTCCAAGAGGGGAAGGGGGCAAACCCTAGGGCAGATGGGCCCTAAGGCCCACCCTAGGTGCGCCTCCCCCTCTCCCCCTTGTGGCCGCCACCCTAGATGGGATCTAGGGCTGTCGCACCCCTTGGGGTGGGAACCCTAGGTGGGGGCGCAGCCCTCCCTCTCCCCCTATATACAGTGGAGGCAAAGGGGCAGCCCAACACGCGATTCAATCTCCCTGTTGGCGCAGCCCTACCCCTCTTCCTCCTCGTCTCTCGTAGTGCTTGGCGAAGCCCTGTTGGAGTCCCACGCTCCTCCACCACCACCACGCCGTCGTGCTGCTGCTGGATGGAGTCTTCCCCAACCTCTCCTTCTCCCCTTGCTGGATCAAGGCGTAGGAGACGTCACCGGGCTGTACGTGTGTTGAACGCGGAGGTGCCGTCCGTTCGGCACTACGATCATCGGTGATTTGGATCACGACGAGTACGACTCCATCAACCCCGTTCACTTGAACGCTTCCGCTTAGCGATCTACAAGGGTATGTAGATGCACTCTCCTTCCCTCGTTGCTAGATTACTCCATAGATTGATCTTGGTGATGCGTAGAAAATTTTGAATTTATGTTACGTTCCCCAGCAGTGGCATCATGAGCTAGGTCCATGCGTAGTTTCTATGCACGAGTAGAACACAAGTTGTTGTGGGCGTCGATTTTGTCAATTTGCTTGCCGTTACTAGTCTTATCTTGATTCGGCGGCATCGTGGGATGAAGCGGCCCGGACCGACCTTACACGTACTCTTACGTGAGACTGGTTCCACCGACTGACATGCACTAGTTGCATAAGGTGGCTAGCGGGTGTCTGTCTCTCCCACTTTAGTCGGATTGGATTCGATAAAAAGGGTCCTTATGAAGGGTAAATAGAAATTGGCATATCACGTTGTGGTTTTCGCGTAGGTAAGAAACGTTCTTGCTAGAAACCTATAGCAGCCACGTAAAAACTTGCAAAAACAATTAGAGGACGTCTAACTTGTTTTTGCAGCATATGCCTTGTGATGTGATATGGCCAAAAGGATGTGATGAATGATATATGTGATGTATGAGATTGATCATGTTCTTGTAATAGGAATCACGACTTGCATGTCGATGAGTATGACAACCGGCAGGAGCCATAAGAGTTGTCTTTATTTATTTATGACCTGCGTGTCAACATAAACGTCATGTAATTAATTTACTTTATTGCTAAAGCGTTAGCCATAGTAGTAGAAGTAATAGATGACGAGATAACTTCAAGAAGACACGATGATGGAGATCATGATGATGGAGATCATGGTGTCATGCCGGTGACAACGATGATCATGGAGCCCCGAAGATGGAGATCGAGAGGAGCAAAATGATATTGGCCATATCATGTCACTATTCGATTGCATGTGATGTTTATCATGTTTTACATCTTATTTGCTTAGAACGACGGTAGCTTAAATAAGATGATCCCTCACTAAAATTTCAAGAAAGGTGTTCCCCCTAACTGTGCACCGTTGCGAAGGTTCGTTGTTTCGAAGCACCACATGATGATCAGGTGTGATAGATTCTAATGTTCGAATACAACGGGTGTAAGCCAGATTTACACACGCAATACACTTAGGTTGACTTGACGAGCCTAGCATGTACAGACATGGCCTCGGAACACGGAAGACCGAAAGGTTGAGCATGAGTCGTATAGAAGATACGATCAACATGAAGATGTTCACCGTTGTTGTCTAGTCCGTCTCACGAGATGATCGGACACGACCTAGTTGACTCGGATCATGTTTCACTTAGATGACTAGAGGGATGTCTATCTGAGTGGGAGTTCATTAGATGAACTCAATTATCATGAACATAGTCTAAATTGTCTTTGCAAATATATTGTAGATAAATAGCTCACGTTGTAGCTCCCTGTTTGAATATGTTCCTAGAGAAATACCAAGTCGAATGATATTGTAAGCACTAATGCGGACTAGGTCCATAGTCCGAGGAATGTCCTCACCGCTACACAGAAGGCTTACATCTTTGATGCACCGCTCGATGTGCAAACCCCTACAACGTCGTCTGTGGATGTTGTGAACACCTGACAGACACATCCTGATGACTACTTGATAGTTTAGTGCACCATACTTTACGGCTTAGAATCGGGATTCCAATGACGTTTTGAACGCCATAGAACATATGAGATGTTCCAAGAGCTGAAATTGGGATTTCAGGCTCATGCCCATGTTGAGAGGTGTGAGACCTCTGACAAGTTCTTTTGCCAACAAGATGGAGGAGAATAGCTCAGCTAGTGAGCATGTGCTCAGAATGTCTGGGTGCTACAATCACTTAAATCAAGTGGGAGTTAAACTTCCAGATAAGATAGTGATTGATAGAGTTCTCTAGCCACTATCACTAAGCTACTAGATCTTCGTGATGAACTATGACATGCAAGGGATGGAGTTGATCCCGGAGCTATTCGCGGTGCTTAAGACCGCAAAAGGTAGAAATCAAGAAGGAGCATCAAGTGTTGATGGTTTAACAAGACCACTGGTTTCAAGAAGGGCAAGGGCTAGAAGGGAAACTTCATGGATGGTAAACCAGTTGCCGCTCCAGTGAAGGAACCCAAGGTTGAACCCAAACCCGAGACTAAGTGCTTCTATTGTAAGGGGAACAGTCACTGGTAGCGGAATTACCCCAAATACATGGTAGATAAGAAGGCTGGCAACTTCAACAAAGTATATACGTGTTATTAATGTGTACCTCGCTAGTACTCCTGGTAGCACCTGGGTATTGGATACCGGTTCAGTTACTATTATTGGTGACTTGAAGCAAAAGCTACGGACTAAACAGAGACTGGCTGAGGGCGAGGTGACGATGTGTGTTGGAAGTGTTTCCAAAGTTGATGAGATCACCATCGCACGCTCCATCTGCCTTCGGGATTAGTATTGAACCTAGATAAATGTTATCAGGTGTCTACGTTGAGCATGAATATGATTAGATCATGTTCATTGCAATACGGTCATTCATTTAAGTTAGAGAATAATGGTTATTCTGTTTACATGAATGATACCTTTCATGGTCATGCACCCTATGTGAATGGTTCATTGAATCTCGGTCGTGGTAATACACATGTTCACGCCAAAAGATGTAGAGTTAATAATGATAGTACCACTTTCTCATGGCACTGCCGCTTAGGTCATATTGGCATAAGATGCATGAAGAAACTCCATGTCAATGGATGTTTGGAGTCACTTGATTTTGAATCACTGGACACATGCGAGCCATGCCTCATGGACAGGATGACTAAGACCCCGTTTTCAGGTGCAGTGAAACGGGCAAGTAACTTGTTGGAAATCATACATGCTGATGCGTGTGATCCAATGAGAATTGAAGCGTGCGGTGGATGTCGCTATTTTCTCATCTTCACTGACGATTTGAGTAGATATAGGTATATTTACTTAATGAAGCACAAGTCTGAAACATTTGAAAAGTTCAAGCGATTTCAGAGTGAAGTTAAGAATCATCATAACAAAAAGATCATGTTCCTACGATCTGATCAAAAGGGGATTTTCTGAGTTATGAGTTTGGCAATCACTTAAGACATTGTGAAATTGTTTCACAGTTGAAGCCACCTGGAACACCATAGAGTAATGGTGTGTCCGGCCGTCGTAATCGAACCTTATGAGATATGGTGCGATCTATGATGTCTCTTACCGATCTACCGTTTTCATTTTGAGGTTATGCGTTAGAGACAGCTGCATTCACTTTAGATAGGACACCATCTAAGTCCGTTGAGACGACATCGTATGAACATTGGTTTGGCAAGAAACCAAAGTTGTCGTTTCTTAATGTTTGGGGCTGCGATGCTTAAGGCTTCAGCCAGAGAAGCTCGAACCCAAAGCGGACAAAACATCTTCATAGGATACCCAAAGGTGACAGTTGGGTATACCTTCTATTTCAGATCCGAGGGCAAATTGTTGGTCGCTAAGAATGTGTCCTTTCTCGAGAAGGAGTTTCTCTCAAAAGAATTGAGTGGGAGGAAGATAGAACTTGATGAGGTTGTCGAACCTTTACTTCAACCAGAGAGTGACGCAACACAGAAAGATGTTTTCTGTGGCGCCTACGTCTGTTGAATAGGAAGTTAATGATAGTGATCATGAAGCTTTGGATCAAGTTGCTATCGAACCTCGTAGGTCGACAAGGATATGTACTACTCCTAAGTGGTACGGTAATCCTGTCTTAGATATCATGTTGTTAGACAACAATGAACCTACGAGCTATGGAGAAGCGATGGTGGGCCCGTATTCCAACAAAAGAAGCCATGAAATCCGAAATAGGATCCATATATCAGAACAAAGTATGGACTTTGGTGGACTTGCCCGATGATCGGCAAGCCATTGAGATAAATGGATCTTTAAGAAGAAGACGGACGTGGGCGGTAATGTTACCGTCTATGAAGCTCGACTTGTGGGAAAGAGTCTTTTCACAAGTTCAAGGAGTTGACTACGATGAGAATTTCTCACCCGTAGCGATGTTTAAGTCCGTCGAAATCATGTTAGCATTAGCTGTATTTTTCGATTATGAAATCTTACAGATGGATGTCAAAACAAGTTTTCTTACCAGTTTTCGTAAGAAAAGTTGTATGTGATACAATAAAAGGTTTTGACGATCCTAAGGATGCTAAAAGGTATGCTGGCTCCAGCAATCCTTCTATGGACTAGAGCAAGCATCTCGGAATCGGAATATATGTTTTTGATGGAGTGATCAAAGCATTTAGGTTTATACAATGTTTGCTAGAAACTTGTATTTACAAGAAAGTGAGTGGGAGCACTACAACATTTCTGATAAGTATATGTGGATGACATATTGCTGATTCGAAATAATGTAGAATTTCTGGAAAGCATAAACGGTTGTTTGAAGAGTGATTTTCAAAGGAAGACCTGGATAAAGCTGCTTACATATTGGGCATCAAGATCTATAGAAATAGATCAAGACGCCTGATGATACTTTCAAAGAACGCACACCTTGACATGTTTTTGAAAGAGTTCAAAATAGATCAGTCAAAGAAGGGGTTCTCACCTGAGTTGTAAGGTGTGAAGTTGAGTAAGACTCAACTATTGACCACGGCAGAAGAAAGAGGAAGGACGAAGGTCGTCCCCTATGCTCTTGTCATAGGCTCTATACGGTATGCCATGCTGAGTACCACACCTGATGTGTGCCTTGCCACATGTCTGGCAAGAGGGTACACAGGTGATCTAGGAGTAGATCACCAGATAGCGGTCAAAATTATCCTTAGAGGAATAAGGAAATGTTTCTCGTTTATGGAGGTGATAAAGAGTTCGACATAAAGAGTTACGTCAATGCAAGCTTAACACCTATCTGGATAGCTCTGAGTAGAGATACCGGATACGTATAATGGAGCAACAATTTGGAATAGCTCCAAGTGGAACGTGGTAGCAGCATCTACGATATAAAGTTTTGCGAAATACACAGGGATCTGAATATGGCAAGACCCGTTGACTACAACCTCTCTCACAAGAATAACATGATCAAACCCAGAACTCTTTGAGTGTTTATCACATAGTGATGTGAACTAGATCATTGAGTCTAGTAGACTCTTGGATGTTGGTCACATGGCGATGTGACCTGTGAGTGTTAATCACATGGTGATGTGAACTAGATTATTGACTCTAGTGCAAGTGGGAGACTGTTGGAAATATGCCCTAGAGGCAATAATAAATTGGTTATTATTATATTTCCTTGTTCATGATAATCGTTTATTATCCATGCTAGAATTGTATTGATAGGAAACTCAGATACATGTGTGGATACATAGACAACACCATGTCCCTAGTAAGCCTCTAGTTGACTAGCTCGTTGATCAATAGATGGTTACGGTTTCCTGACCATGGACATTGAATGTCGTTGATAACGGGATCACATCATTAGGAGAATGATGTGATGGACGAGACCCAATCCTAAGCCTAGCACAAAGATCATGTAGTTCGTATGCTAAAGCTTTTCTAATGTCAAGTATCATTTTCTTAGACCATGAGATTGTGCAACTCCCGGATACCGTAGAAGTGCTTTGGGTGTGCCAAACGTCACAACGTAACTGGGTGGCTATAAAGGTACACTACAGGTATCTTCAAAAGTGTCTGTTGGGTTGGTACGAATCGAGACTGGGATTTGTCAATCCATGTAAACGGAGAGGTATCTCTGGGCCCACTCGGTAGGACATCATCATAATGTGCACAATGTGATCAAGGAGTTGATCACGGGATGATGTGTTACAGAACGAGTAAAGAGACTTGCCGGTAACGAGATTGAACAAGGTATCGGGATACCGACGATCGAATCTCGGGCAAGTATCATACCGATGGACAAAGGGAATTGTATACGGGATTGATTAAGTCCTTGACATCGTGGTTCATCCGATGAGATCATCGTGGAACATGTGGGAGCCAACATGGGTATCCAGATCCTGCTGTTGGTTATTGACCGGAGAGTTGTCTCGGCCATGTCTGCATGACTCCCGAACCCGTAGGGTCTACACACTTAAGGTTCGATTACGCTAGGATTATAGGGAAAGTATGTATGCGGTTACCGAATGTTGTTCGGAGTCCCAGATGAGACCCCGAACGTCACGAGGAGTTCCGGAATGGTCCGGAGGTAAAGATTGATATATAGGAAGTATGGTTTTGGCCACCGGAATTGTTCCGGGCATCACCGATAGTGTACCGGGACCACCGGAGGGGTCCGGGGGTCCACCAGGTGGGGCCACCAGCCCCGGAGGCCTACATGGGCCAATAGTGGGAAGGGACCAGCCCCTAGGTGGGCTAGGGCGCCTCCCACCAAGGCCCAAGGCGCCTCCAAGAGGGGAAGGGGGCAAACCCTAGGGCAGATGGGCCCTAAGGCCCACCCTAGGTGCGCCTCCCCCTCTCCCCCTTGTCGCCGCCACCCTAGATGGGATCTAGGGCTGCCGCACCCCTTTGGGTGGGAACCCTAGGTGGGGGCGCAGCCCTCCCTTTCCCCCTATATATAGTGGAGGCAAAGGGGCAGCCCAACACGCGATTCAATCTTCCTGTTGGCGCAGCCCTACCCCTCTCCCTCCTCGTCTCTCGTACTGCTTGGCGAAGCCCTGCTGGAGTCCCGCGCTCCTCCACCACCACCACGCCGTCGTGCTGCTGCTGGATGGAGTCTTCCCCAACCTCTCCTTCTCCTCTTGCTGGATCAAGGCGTAGGAGACGTCACCGGGCTGTACGTGTGTTGAACGCGGAGGTGCCGTCCGTTCGGCACTACGATCATCGGTGATTTGGATCACGACGAGTACGACTCCATCAACCCCGTTCACTTGAACGCTTCCGCTTAGCGATCTACAAGGGTATGTAGATGCACTCTCCTTTCCTCGTTGCTAGATTACTCCATAAATTGATCTTGGTGATGCGTAGAAAATTTTGAATTTCTGTTGCGTTCTTCAACATTAGCCACACCGGGGAATGTGGTGGTGAGACGGAGAGCAGTTCTGTCAGGCACTTTTAATGTGTCGCACGCAAGGGTAGAAAACTTCTGATTATGTGGAAGTTAACTATGTATGGAAAGAGATAGGCTTTGGTACGTGAAAAATGGAAACCACCACCGGGTGGAAGTTAGTTCTTTATGAAAGAAAAACAGATCCGGAGGTGGGTTTTATATTTGCATAAAAATCGGATCGGTGGGAGTGGAAGATGTGTTCAAACTATGGGAGGACATGCAGATTGAGTTTTAATAATAGTTAAAATATGTGATTTGGTAAGTAAAAATATAGGTTATTTTTATTGTATTCGAAAAGTTGTTATTGTTATTCAATAGTACATGTCGTAGTGTGCCGGATTATCAATTTGTTATTTAAGAATATCTCATTTTGTTTTGAAAGGTTATTGAGAAAGATCTCTTATGTATCTTTTAGTAAGGTGATCTCACATATATGACGTTATTTCTAAATTCTTAGTTACGTATTATTTACGTGATTGAATTGAATCAGCACCTGTCAAAGCAAGCACGAAAAAACGAAAAGAGAGTCGGACAAATTGATTCGGTTTTGAATGTGAGGGTGAAAAACCTAGCGTGAAGGGGTGATGGCGGGAGGTAAAGCGAAATTAAACTGTGGATGCCGGCCTATCAACCCCTTTTAAAAGTGGAGATCCAACACTTTAAAGCCCATAACAATATCTTTGAAATTCGATATGACCATCATAATTTATTGCGTGAGTCTGATTGAAAGATTTAGCATAATGACTGCTAATAATACTAGAGTACAATCTTCCTAAGCTCCGTTTCATATTAGGAAGGTGATCTCACATATTATTAGGAAGGTGATCTCACATATTATTAGTTTCCTTTTTTCATATTATTTCTCATTGATTTAGCATAAAGTTACGAAAATGTTAACGCCCACACGTGTGGGCGTTGATCATCTTGATCATACGTATCCATCACCGTTCAGTAACTTCTGCATGAATCTTGGCACAAATTAGCTGATTTTGTATGCCACGTAGGACAACTCGCGTGTGTGGTGTGTAAGAGAGGTCGCCCACACATCCGTTTTACCACACGGAGGGGTCGATGTATGGGTGTTTAGCAGTTTGCCCACACACCAATTTTCAGTCACGCACAAGGACTGGTGTGTGGGCGTTTGCCATCTCGCCTACACGCCCGCCTCCTCTCCCACACCCAAGCTGCCAGTTGCCATGCGTTTTGCAGTGTACATGGCAACTGCCCTAATATGATTGCAAGCAGATGACAACTCTTTTTTTTTACCCGAACATGTCAGTTGCCATATGTTTTGCATGATACATGACAAACTACCCTAGCGTGCACGTAAGCAGATGGCAACTCTTTCTTTCTAAATGGAAACTGCCCTAGCGTGCTTGTAAGCACATGTCAACTCTCTCTTTTCCCCGAACATGTTTTTCGCCATGCCATTTCTTGTAGCGCTACATGGCAACTGCCTAATATTAGTAGGTGGCAACTCCTAAAGTTTTGAAATCATGACAACTGTAGTAAACTAGACCACACATGGCAACAGCTGTAGTTGTCCAAAAAATGGCAATCTGGAACTTTGACCTGAGATGGCAACTGCAGTTGAGCAAACATGGCAACTGTAGTTGTCTGACATGGCAACTGTAGTTCAGCGACATGGCAACTGCACTTAAACGAACATGGACGAGGGTCCGGCCCATGGCAACTGTTGGGCGCGTGGTAAAAGTGTCACGTGGGACATGCGGGACCACGAGGTACGAGGCCTGACGTACCGGACGTGTGGCGTTATCTATTTCACCCATACGCACGCGTGTAAGAGGGACCGGGAGGGAAAAAGAGAGGCGTGTGGGCGCTAGTTGTTTTGCCCATACACAGACGTGTGGGCGTTATCTATTTCGTCCACACGCACGCGTGTAAGAGGGATCGGGAGGGGAAAAAAAAGACATGTGGGCGCTAGTTGTTTTGCCCACACACAGACATGTGGGCTGATCCTCTTAGACACCACACAGAACGTGTGGGTAGATTTCTTAACGCCCACACGTTTATCGACGTCCTAAAGTTATACTAAATCAGCCATATCTAACATGTACGTGAGGGGTGTACAAGCCTCCAAGGTCGACCCATTCTAGTCGAAGCATTTTATTTTATTTTTGCACCTCTCTGGTCGAAGCATTTTGGGTGCCTGGTCGATCGAGGCTATAAATTGCACCCGAAGCTGGCCTTCTTCCAGGCACTGCACTCCTGGCTCCTTCGTACATCATCAGGCAAGCTCTGAAGCTCGGTAGGCAAGAAGAAACATCCGGAGACGCAGCCTGTCTCGAATCAAGAGGGTAAGATGGCATCGACATTGTCATTCCCCATCATCGACATGGGTCTGCTCCGCGGGGACGAGCGGCCGGCGGCGATGAACCTTCTGCACGATGCATGCGAGAACTGGGGCTTCTTCCAGGTGAATACACAGCAGTAACATGGCATGATCTGACAGGATGAATCTCCTTGTCGATCTATCCTTAATGTTGATCTGCTCTCTCTTTTTCCGGTGGTGCGTGCAGGTCCTGGACCACGGCATCTCGACGGAGCTGATGGACGAGGTGGAGAAGATGACCAAGGAGCACTACAAGAGGGTGCGGGAGCAGAGGTTCCTCGAGTTCGCGAGCAAGACGCTGGAGGACGGCGGCAAGGCGGCGGAGAACCTGGACTGGGAGAGCACCTTCTTCGTGCGCCACCTCCCGGAGCCCAACATCGCCGAGATACCCGACCTCGACGACGACTACAGGCGGGTGATGAAGCAGTTCGCGTCGGAGCTGGAGAGGCTGGCGGAGCGGCTGCTGGACCTGCTCTGCGAGAACCTCGGCCTGGAAAAGGGGTACCTCACGCGCGCGTTCCGTGGCTCCAAGGGCGCCCCCACCTTCGGCACCAAGGTCAGCAGCTACCCTCCCTGCCCGCGCCCGGACCTCGTCAAGGGCCTCCGCGCCCACACCGACGCCGGCGGCATCATCCTGCTCTTCCAGGACGACCGCGTCGGCGGGCTCCAGCTGCTCAGGGACGGCGAGTGGGTGGACGTGCCGCCCACGCGCCACTCCATCGTCGTCAACCTCGGCGACCAGCTGGAGGTGATCACCAACGGCAGGTACAAGAGCGTGCTCCACCGCGTGGTCGCGCAGACCGACGGCAACCGTATGTCCATCGCATCCTTCTACAACCCGGCCAGCGACGCGGTCATCTTCCCGGCGGCGGCGCTGGTGGAGGCGGAGGCGGCCGGCGGGGCGTACCCGAGGTTCGTGTTCGAGGACTACATGAAGCTGTACGTGCGCCACAAGTTCGAGGACAAGGAGCCCAGGTTCGAGGCCTTCAAGTCCATGGAGACCCACAGCTCCAATCTCATCGCTACTGCATAGAGGTCTGAGAATAAGGCTTCAAAACTGTGTCGAGTCACACAGATGGATGAATAAAAGCTTCAAAACTGTGTCGAGTCACACAGATGAATCGCTAGTTGCCGTGGGGTCGGTCATGTGTTTGTTTGGTAGCTAATTTATGTTTCGTTTTATGATGACTACCTCTGTACCGAAATACTTGTAGTTGGGGTACAGAGGGAGTATCATGCTGTTGTTTTTTTGGGGGAGATGTATCATGTTGTTTCTGATTGAATGACGTATCATGCTCAAAGACAACGAAGTCTCGGTTGAATGATGTCACCGGTTTCATCCGATGCGATTTTTCTCTGCCTGGAACGTTGTCCCTGGTTTTCTTTCTTGAGAACTTGACCCATCCACGGAGTCATCCAGTTGCCTGTGTTCTGTTTGTATTTTCTTTATTGGGCTGGACTGGGCCTTATTTGCTTCTCTACTTGTAATTTGACTACCATTCAGAGATATTGAGTAACAATTTGTCTCAAAAAGAAAAAAAAATAACAAATACTCCCTCCGTTCCTAAATATAAGTCTTTTTAGAGATTTCACCATGGACTACATACGGAGCAAAATGAGTTTATCTACAATTTAAAATATATCTATATACATCCGTATGTAGTTTGTAGTGGAATCTCTAAAATGACTTATATTTAGGAACGGAGGAAGAAAATTTTCAACTCATACTTGAAAAATGTCCATCGCATTTTTTAAATGTATTACTCATGTATTTGGAAAATGTTCATAGCATATTTGGAAACTGCTCACCGCGCATTAAAAGAATGTTCGCTGCATATTTGTAGAAATGTTCATCTCATATTCATAAAAATGATAATTCTTCAAAAAAGCTATTTGTACAAAAAGGAAGAAACATGTCAAGAAACAATATTGAACAGGAGAAAAATACAAAAGAGACATAAAACAGGAAGAAAAAGAGAAATAAGTGAAAACAAAAAGAAGAAGAAGAAGAAAATCCTTTTAAGTTATCTCATGAATTTTATTTATATTATGTTTACATGATAGTATTTTCATTTTCCCATCTCCTATTTTGATTTCCTTGTCTTACTAAATATTGTATTGTTGCCTTCTCTTTGTACCTCCCTATTTCTGAAAAACCTTTGTCGACACTTTTTTGTGACATATACGAACAATTCTTTTGGTACAGAAGAAAATTTGTTCTAAAACACACACGCATTTTCTGAAAATATGAGTATTTTATTATATACATGAATGTTCTGAAATACATAATAGTTTTCTATAATGCGCGAACATATTTTATAGTCATGAATACTTGTTTGCAAATACAATGAAGTAATTCATTAGATGATAACTACTAGAAAAATATGTTTGTGTATGACAGTAAAGTAATTTTGTGATTTCCAGGGAACCTTTTCCGAAAGTACCATGATCAAGTTATCTAAATTTCTAAAATACATGAACAATTCCCGTAAACTTGGTGAATTAGTCTAGGAAATCGAGGAATTAATAAGCCATCCCAAATGTGCGAAACCAGTACCATACAAATTTATTGATCGCAAAGAACGCGAATCCTTTCGTTATTTATAAATATACAAGGCATCGTCGAATTAGCACATATACCCTCTGTTTCTAAAATGTAAGACGTTTTGACAGTTCTTCTTACATTCATGAACAAAGGTAGTACATCGTACCCCAACCCGATGTTCCGTCCAACATCT
Source organism: Triticum dicoccoides (assembly GCF_002162155.2). NCBI lineage: Eukaryota > Viridiplantae > Streptophyta > Magnoliopsida > Poales > Poaceae > Triticum > Triticum dicoccoides. Next base: position 397,308,057 of record NC_041388.1, on the reverse strand, counting down.
CACAGCACATATCAACAACTACGCCGGCTCGGAAGGGGATCCCTGATCGGCGGGTTTGGTTAAGGCTCGTCGTCGGCGGACAGGCAGATATTCTCCTGGCGAGTTCGCTCCTCAGTGCACGCCATGCTCAGCCTGCTCGTCCGGCAAAGATTCTTGAGGATGTGCTATTTCGAAAAGACAACAGAGAAACTCGGCGAGGTTCGGTACCTTGAGGACGTGCGACCCGTGGCCGGCATCGTGGCCGTGGTGCTCGTGCAGCATCAGCCCGTGCTTCCTGATCTGCTCCCTGACGAACTTCTCGTAGATGAAGGAGGCGCCCCTGAACTGCGGCAGCACCAGCCACGCCACGAATAGCAGCTTCACCTCGTACCACAGCGGTATCCTGCGAGATCAACACAATTATCTTTTCTGCACGCGGAGCAAAATGTTCGCAGCTAGGATTCTACTAGGAAAGAGCATGAACAATTTTGATAGTACCCCTCTATGATTTTACCAGTAGAGGACTTGCTCGGCTGCCATTTCGAAGAGGGCGATGAAGGAGTAGATTATCCAGTAGGCCAGCCACTGGCCGTCGTCCAGCTTGGACGTGCTCTCCATCGCGCAGATCGACGCGTACCTGATGATCAAAACCAACAGCTCACACATACACCCACAGATCTTTACCAACGTTCCCAGTACAGAGCATATCATAGCCTAGCCACAGTTAACCGCCGCAGCGATGCAAGGTGCAACGATCGGCAGGAATGTCCACTCACAGCGGGTATATCAGGGTCAGGCTCGGCCTGCAGAGGAAAGAGAAGCGCCCATGATCCACCAGATTACAGCCAAATATAAGCGATGGAAACGGAAGGATTCAGGAGCCGTGAGCTCTGTCGTGCATGGGCGTACCCTGCAATGGCGTGGAGGTGGCAGATGAGCGCCCATGTGCTCTTCGCCATCCCGGCTCAGGAAGGAACTCACCGCGACCCTGATGAGAAATGTACAGCTCGTGATGGTGGGAGGGATTCGGTTGATGGAGCGGGGAGAAGCGCGAGCTCAGTTTTTAACGGTGCCGGGGAAGGGGATGGCATCGGGTGCCTATCTTGGACGTGGAGTTCAAGGCTGGATCGGAGCCCTGGCCCGCCCCACCAGATCAACCGGGCTCGAATCGCGTTGCGTGGCTGCTTCCCTTCTTCCCATGGGAGGTTTGCTACGGTTGGCACGTGATGCGCTTTTTACCGAGGTAACAAGGCAGCCAGCCACACCTAGAGGCTGCGAAATGAACCAAGAATTCGAGACACACAAGGGAGAGAAATGTAGAATACTGTAGTGATGAAACGAAAAGCAGACCCGAGACCTTCTATTCCGCCGAAATCCAAAACAATAAGGGCATGTACAATGGTCGATAAGGTAGTCTTATCTTAAATCTTGCATGTAATTTAGAGATGACAAAAAAACATATCTACAATGGGTCATCTTTTAGTCTTATCTTCAATAATTAATTATTCCTAAAAACGTGGTGAGACATATTGTGCTAAGAGATCATCTCTTGTCTTTTCTTAATTAAGAGAAGACAAGTCTTCTCTTATGATTTCTCTCTCTTCCACCTCATCATTTATCCTACGTGGCATTGCTAAGATAGAACCATTGTACATGCCCTAAGGTGTGCATTAAGGTCGTTCGCTGGCGATATAGCCACGTACGCACTGGTTTCATCCAAAACGAGAGATATTTTGCGGGGTAAATCGAGAGCGAGGCGGCTGCCCAATCGCGTTGCACGCTGCGCGGCCAGCTGGAGGCCGGTGGTTGGTTCTACGCGTGCGATTTCAGTTAGTGCGGATGGGATCTCCCTCTGTCTCGTCCTTACGTGTGCGGGGGTTACCGGGCTTCCGTACGTGTGCGTGGCTTCGGTTCGCTGACCTGTGGGGCTTCTTTACGGTGGGCCGACGTTGTCATTGAGTGCGCCAGAATGCCCGTGTGTTCGTTGCGTTTGGCACGGGAGAGAAAACCGATCTGGCGTGGGTGGATGTGAGGAAGGACGATTGGGCTTACTGCTCGTGCGCCCGGCCCACTGGTCCTTCAGGTAGATTCGCTTTTGAGGCGGCCTTGCGATGTAGTGGACGCGGCTTACCTACGAATCACTATCTTGCGTGGCGTCTCCTCCTTCTTATATACGCGGGCCGCTCTCGTCCTTTGTTCCTCCTTCCGCCTCGCTCCGCCTGCCGCTGTACTACGCCTCCACATCGCTTCCGCCCGTCGCTGTACTTCGCCTCCACATCGCCATGAAGGTGGGCTGTTCTCCCTTGGATGAGTTTTCTTGATGTTCTTCTCTTCTCTTACCTATCACTGGTGCGCTTAGCGGTCATCGATGTTGTGTGTTCGCAGGTGGTCCTTCGCTGACCTGTTCATCCATCGCTCGTCTTGTTCGTCTCTCTGTTCTCCGGTCCTCGTCGTCGTCAAGGTACCGTTTCTGGTCTGCTTATGCGTGCTCATGGATGTGTGTGTGTGTGTGTGTTGATTTTTGATTTATGCGTCTGTCAGTTCGTTCATGCTCGTGAGGTGTTTTGTTCTTATGTCTCTTTGATTTTCCTTTCTTTCTTCTCTTGTATGAGATTTGAAGGAAGGTTGTTTGGTCGGTTCTTGTTTTGCTTTTTTGAGTTTTTAATTTGTGCCTCTGTCAGTTCGTTCAGCCTCATTAGGTGTTTGTTCTTGCTTGAATTTTCTTTTCTTTTTCCTCTTGTATGATTTTTGGAGCAAGGTTGGCCGGTTGGTTTTTCTTTTGCTTCTTTCAGATCTTGTAGAAATAATGATGCCAGTTTTACATGTGCTGCAATAGATAATGAGGCAGATAGATGACATGGCTGAAGCCAAAGTTATGTGTGGGTATGACATAACAGAAAATTGAAGGAAATATGCCCTAGAGACAATAATAAAGTTGTTATTTATATTTTCTTATATCATGATAAATGTTTATTATTCATGCTAGAATTGTATTAACCGGAAACTTAGTACATGTATGAATACATAGACAAACAGAGTGTCACTAGTATGCCTCTACTTGACTAGCTCGTTGAATCAATGATGGTTATGTTTCCTGACCATAGACATGAGTTGTCATTTGATTAAAGGGATCACATCATTGGAGAATGATGTGATTGACTTGACCCATCCATTAGCTTAGCACGATGATCGTTTAGTTTGTTGCTGTTGCTTTCTCCATAACTTATACATGTTCCTATGACTATGAGATCATGCAACTGCCGAATACCGGAGGAACACTTAGTATGCTATCAAACATCACAACGTAACTGGGTGACTATAAAGATGCTCTACAGGTGTCTCTGATGGTGTTTGTTGAGTTGGCATAGATCGAGATTAGGATTTGTCACTCCGAGTATCAGAGAGGTATCTCTAGGCCCTCTCAGTAATGCACATCACTATAAGCCTTGCAAGCAGTGTGACTAATGAGTTAGTTGCGGGATGATGCATTACGGAACGAGTAAAGACACTTGCCGATAACGAGATTGAACTATGTATTGAGATACCGACGATCGAATCTCGGACAAGTAACATACCGATGACAAAGGGAACAACGTATATCATTATGCGGTTTGACCGATAAAGATCTTCGTAGAATATGTGGGAGCCAATATGAACATCCAGGTTCTGCTATTGGTTATTGACCGGAGACGTGTCTCGGTCATGTCTACATAGTTCTCGAACCTGTAGGGTCCGCACGCTTAACGTTTGGTGACGATCGGTATTATGAGTTTATGTGTTTTGATGTACTGAAGATAGTTCGGAGCCCCGGATGCGATCACGGACATGACGAGGAGTCTCGAAATGGTTGAGACATAAAGATTGATATATTGGATGACTATATTCGGACACTGGATGAGTTTCGGAGGTCATCGGATAATTATCGGAGTGCCGGGGGGTTATCGAAACCCCCGGGGGACTAATGGGCCAACATGGGCCTTAGTGGAGAGAGAGAGGGCCGACCAAGGCAGGGCCACGCGCCCCTCACCCTCTAGTACGAATTGGACTAGGGAAGGGGGCGGCGCCCCCCTTTCCTTCTCTTCTCTCCCTCTCCTTCCTTCCCCCTTCCTCCTCCTAGTTGGACTAGGAAAAGGGGAGTCCTACTCCTACTAGGAGGAGGACTCCTCCTCTCCTTGGCGCACCTCTAAGGGCCGGCTGGCCTCCCCCCTTGCTCCTTTATATACGGGGGCAGGGGGCACCCTAGAACACACAAGTTGATCATTGATCCCTTAGCCGTGTGCGGTGCCCCCCTCCACCATAACCCACCTCGGTCATATCTACGTAGTGCTTAGGCGAAGAAGCCCTACGACGGTAGCTTCATCATCACCGTCATCACGTCGTCGTGCTGACGAAGCTCTCCCTCGACACTCAGCTGGATCGAGAGTTCGTGGGACGTCACCGAGCCGAACGTGTGCAGATCGCGGAGGTGCCGTACTTTCGGTACTAGGATCGGTCGGATCGTGAAGACGTACGACTACATAAACCACGTTGTCATAACGCTTCCGCTTACGGTCTACGAGGATACGTGGAAAACACTCTTTCCCTCTCGTTGCTATGCATCACCATGATAGATCTTGCATGTGCGTAGGATTTTTTTTGAAATTACTGTGTTCCCTAACAAAAATGATAGAAATCGTTATATGGATAAGCAAAAAAATGCATACAAAGTAGCATAGAAGAGTGAAAACTCATTGTTGCTGAATATAGAGTGTGCTTATCATGATTTACTTCCTCACAGAACTAAGCAGTGTGGTTGACTTACATTATGGTATGCCTCCTCAGGGATTGGCATCATCGGTTCATAATCAAGTTTGACTCGTTATCTAATCTGCTGGGCATATCGACTCTGCGGCTAAGGTGCGCTTCCCACTCTTTTTAACTTGTTTCGGTTGATTGTGCTTGGATTGCGTCTGCTTATTCGCAGTTATTTTCGTTGCGCAATTTGTGATATTTGTGAAATGCCACATCTTTGATATGATCTCTTATAGCTAAGAAAAGGTAAAAAAACATCCTTTTGTCTTCCAACTCAACAATTATTTGACATTGCTAAAATATAACCATTTTATTTTCCTTAACTATATCTTGACCATATAGGTCAACACTGACTTGTTTTTGGCACACATGGTTCCCATTGCCTTGTTATGAAACAAGGAATAAGCAGATACCAAAATTTAGGGTCGATCGATGGGTACGAAACACATATGTCAATGAAGTAACTTTGGGGAACCATGAACTCAAAAATTTAGGAGCACTTGACAGCGAGACGGAGTTAACTGAAAGTGATCTACAAATAATCGTGTCATTCTCTTGTATGAGATCTGAAGCAAGGTTGTTGGGTCAGTTCTTGTTTTGCTTCTTTGAGATTTCGGTTTCTGCCTATGTTACTTTGTTGATGCTCATGAGGTGTTTCTTGTTATGTCTGCTTCAATTTTCTTTTATTTTTTCTGTTGTGTGATTTTCCAAGCAAGGTTGTTTGGTCGATTCTTGTTTTGCTTCTTTGAGGCGTTTCTTGTTATGTCTGCTTCAATTTTGTTTTCTTTTTTCTATTGTGCGATTTTCCAAGCAAGGTTGTTTGGTCGATTCTTGTTTTGCTTCTTTGAGCTTTCGGTTTCTGCCTCTGTGAATACGCTCATCAGGTGTTTCTGCCTCTGTGAATACGCTCATCAGGTGTTTCTTCTTATGTGTGCCAAGTTTGCTGTGCTAGATAGATGACATGCCTGCAGCACAAGTTATGTTGAAACCAAGTCTGCTGTGAATGATAAGCAAGGTTGTTCGGTCGGCTCTTGTTTTGCTTCTTTCAGATTTCGATTTGTGCCTCATGCTATCATTATCCCATCAGAGTAGGTACACATCAGAGGAGGTTCAATCATGTTATGATTATGGTTTCTATAATTTTATTATAGATGGATGCTTCTTTTTTCCTTGTTTGTTCTGTACAACAAAGTGCACTTTTGATTGATATTATTACATGTTATTAAAAGTGCAGATTGTAGTTTTGATCACTCATGTAAAATTGAGGGAGTCATTAACAGTAGGTGGTAATTGAGGTCGTACAAGGATATCTTCAGTTCTTGATAAAGCATAGTGCCATCTGTCTTCCCCCCTTTTGTTCTGCCAGATCTGGTTCTCTTTATTTTCTCTACTTGTTCTTGTTGTGAGGTTCTTGATGAGTCTCATACAGATTGATATGGTGTACATTTTTGCAAGTGTGTGTACAGTCTGAACAAGTGATTAGTATATGGCCAAGGCAGTTTTGCGGCGTTTAGTACACTGCTATTTGGGCAGGCCAGCAAAGAATTGCTTTAGTGATTGTTGAGCTGTGTTGTACTTTTTCTTCACATGAAATGATCTCTTTGTTGATCTTTTTTCCCCGTTTTCTTGGAGAGTGTTGCCTTTGCAATGGTTTGGCCATAAATTTTTTGTGTTGCGATAGCCAAATACTGAACTTTAGAGGGAGACATTCGCTGTTTTTCAGAATTGATGGAACTACAAAAAATAACTGGCTCTGCTTAATAATTCTGCTTACACCCCTATTTGTAAAGATTTTTGTTTAGTACACGCTTGATACCTAGCACCAGTACCCCTGTTTTGTTATTACTACCCCCGTTGCTAAATATAAGATGTTTTAGTAGTTCAATTTTAACTGCCAAAACATCTTGTTTCTAGAAACAGAGGGTGTATTTGACTGCAAGATTTGATAGCAAAGCATACCAGTAAGTGGTCCAAAGAAAGGACTTTGTAGTGATCTGCTGCAGGTTCTCAAGGACTACTTGCAGCCTTTGTGTGTGTTTTTAGTCTTCTCATGATTTACTTCCTCACAAAACTAAGCAGTGTGGTTGACTTACATTATGCTCAGCATATCGACTCTGCTGCTAAGGTGCGCTTTCCACTCTTTTTAGCTTGCTTCTGTTGCTTGTTCTTGGATTGCATCTGTTTATTCGCGGTTATTTTGCTTGCATGATCTATAATATTTGTACGTATCGACGAGCAGGGAACATGAATTCCAGTGATCCTGGTACCGATCATGCTGCTGCACACAGTTGATCTGTTGCTCGAAGTCGTAGTAGAGCAGCAGCACGTCTTACGTTGTTCAAAAGTGCGTTGCGGTTTGAAATGATTGTAGGTTATTGTTGTACTTACAACGCTGCATTTTGTGCAATGTGAACTTATGTGTAAATCACCTCTTTAGGCGCCTTGAGTTCTGTACCTAGATCATCATCCTTTGGTGCAAACAGTCCTTTTATGGGTATGTGCCATCAATACTGTAATTCAAACAAGTAGAATAACACCCTTTTAACACATCTATACCAATCTGAAAATTTCCTTAGGCGGTGGTTTCTTTCCGGTTCTGTCACGTACATACAGCCGGTTAAGGCGACATCAGCGAATGCGAAAGAGAAAAATGCGAGTGTGGCGTCGAACAGGTCTGCCCTGCTTGTGTCGGCTCACATCCCACTATAAAAACAAAGCCTAACTCGTTATGCGCCTGTGCTAAATTATTTCTTTCATTTGTTTTAAGGTTACCCCTACCAGACTACATCTACCACGCGCTCTCTGTTTTCTTCTGACTACACAGAGTTCTTAAAAGGTATCTTTGTGATAAAAGGTCATATAGTTACACACTTTGTAGAAACATCTAATTCACTCTCTCTACAACATCATATAAGAAGAGGTCCTATCTGGGAGCGCCTGAATACACATGCCAGTTATGTGGCGCTTTCTTTTGGTTCCGTGAGAGATGTAATAGAGAAACATGTGTGAGTGAACGTCAGATCGTATATAACCTATGCTGCAAATGCGGTAAACTATCAATGCCCGCCTTTAAAAAGCCACCACCTTTTCTGTCAGAACTACTTAGGTTTGATGGTGATTCACGTTCTAAGCAATTCTTGGATAGAATCAGACAATACAATTCACTTTTTGCTTTCACGTCCATGGGAGCGGATATTAATAAACATATTAACAAAGGTGGTGGTCCATATGTGTTTAAATTTCATGGTCAGGTATATCACCGTATTGGATCGCTTCTGCCAAATAGAGGTGCCACTCCAAAGTTTGTTGAACTATACATTCATCACACACAAAATGAGCTTTCAAATCGAATTAATGCCGGGATGACCGAAGATGGTGAAAAAGACAGTGGTATTGATAGAGACATAGCTGATGGTTTAATGAAGATGCTTGATGAGTATAATCCTCTTATGCAGACATTTAGAATGGCTAGAGATCGACTTTAAAACCAAGGCGATGAAAGAATTGGTATTAGGATTGTTGGTGCAGAAAAAAATGATTCAGTACAGTATAATGTCCCTGCATGCAATGAACTTGCTGGTTTAATTATTGGTGATTTTGGTCTAGAAAATTATAAACGCGATGTTATTGTTGATAGTATGGAGAAAGGTCTACACCATGTGTCTAGCCTCCATCCAGCTTTCATGCCATTGTAGTACCCTTTATTGTTCCCGTATGGTCGACGAGGATTTCAGCTCGGCATACCTCACAGAGAGATAGACTTAATGCACTCTGTAGATATCACAAGTGACCTCCCAGTTCCTGAGGGTAGAAGCCATGTCTCAATGGCAGAGTACTACTGCTACTGCTTTCATTATAAAAAAGATCAATTCAATCCATTTCTTTGCTGTGGAAGATTATCTTCTCAGTCCCAGGTTGATGGTTTTGCAAGTGTTGAAGAAGGCAGGCTAACATACATAGCAGAGCATCAAGATGACTTTAGATGCGAACATTTCCAAGGTGTTGCTGATGCCGTTGGCCAGGGACATCTTGATGGTAGCAGTATAGGTAAAAAGAGAATTATCCATGCAGCCTTCACAGGCAGCGATTGCTATGGACAGCAAAATTTTCAAGATGGTGTCACAATCTGTCGTGTTTTTGGTCCACCTTATTTATTTGTCACCTTCATGTGTAACCCGAAGTGGGATGAGATCAAAGATGCCCTTGTATTTTAGCCTAGACAAAAATACACAGATCGATCTGATCTCGTGTGTCGAGTGTTCAAGCTCAAGCTGGAGCATTTCATGAAAGGGATCATGAAGGGTCGAACTTTTGGTCCTGTTTGCACGGGTACCTATTCTCCCCACAACTGATTTGTCAACAACTCCGTAGCTCTACACTCATTAGGCTAATACTTCCATTCAATTGATATATAGTGTTACAGAGTGTGGAGTTTCAGAAGCGCGATCTGCCACACATACATGTCCTCATCTGGCTTGAAGGTAGGACAGGTGGAGGCGTAACCGACCTTGCAGATACATACATCTTAGCCGAGATTCCCGATCCAGTAGTAGATCCTCTTGGCTATGCCTTAGTCGAAGATTTTATGATGCATGGCCCGTGTGGTTTAGCTAATAAAAACTGCCCTTGCATGAAAGATAAGGTGTGCACAAAAAATGTCCAAAACAATTTCAGAGTGAGAGCACTGTTGACGATAAGGGTTTTGTCATGTATAGGCGTCGTGATTCTGGTATAAAAATAAACAAAAAGGGTACTGATCTTGATAACAGACATGTTGTTCCATATTGCATGAAACTCTTAAAGAAATTCCAAGCTCACATCCATGTAGAGTGGTGCAACAAAAGTGAGGTGTTAAAGTACCTGTTCAAGTACGTGACCAAGGGAACAGACCGTTCAAATGTTGTTTTCACAAAATACAAAAAGAGGAAACATGGTGGTGGTGATGACGTTAGTGACGTGCCAGAGACTTCTTCTGCTGCAAAACGTACAAAGTTTGAACTTAGGGGAAATTAGGTGCTAAAAATATGAAATAGATGAGACAAATAACTTTCTGAAAGCTCGATATCTTTGTGACAAACAAGCTATTTGGCAAATGTATGGCTATGACATCCACCACTATTATCCCCTTGTTGAGCATCTTGCTTGTCATCTTCCAAACATGAACAATGTTATCTTTAAATCGACTACTAGCTTACCATCATTAGTTTCTACACCTTTCCTTCAACGAACAACACTGACCGCATGGTTCGAAGCGAATGCAGAGTTTCCACAGGGTAGATGTCTAACATATTGTGAGTACCCACAACATTTTGTTTAGATTTTAGAGCGCCGTAAGTGGGATGAAAGATGACATGGTACAAAGATAGGTCGTATGTACCACGTGCCTCCAGATGCTGGTGACTGTTATTACCTGTGAATGCTTCTTATGTATGTCAAAGCAGCTGAGTCGTACGAAGATGGATTCACTCACTTTTCGTTATGATGTTTATCTACTGTGGTATAGGTGACGAACGTGGGTTTTTCGAAAAATATTGGCGAGCTATGGGCGACGCAGTTCAAATAATATGTCATACAATGTGCCTGATGACTCTTTAAAAGACATGGTTTTACAGGAACTACATGAGTTGTTCTTAAAAAATGGTCATAGCCCATCAAATTACAACTTTCCTCCTCTTACTGGTAGCACTTCAAGTGCATTTGAAAATAGATTGGTTAGTGAAGAACTGTCATATAATGTACCGAAGCTATTAGTTGAGAGCCCACGCCTGTATGAACGTCTAAATAATGACCAACACACTGCTTACCATCGTATTGTCGATAGTGTGACCATTGGACCACCAGCTCTGTACTTTGTGTGTGGGTATGGTGGAACTGGGAAAACCTTCCTATGGACTTCTATCACCGCATACCTACGATCCCAACATTTGGTTGTTCTTACATTTCATCTTCCGGTGTCGCACCCTTGCTTCTTCCAGGTGGTAGAACAGCACATTCACAATTTAAAATATCGATTGACATAGATGAAACCGCCGTTTGTGATATGAAACACGGTTCAATGCTTGCGTGATTGATCAAGTTAGCTTCACTTATAATATGGGACGAGGCCCTAATGAGCCATCGGCGTTGCTTTGAAGCAGTTGATAGATCTATGCGTGATGTGCTTTCTGAAGATAACTGTTGGGGATATTACTATCAGTTATGACCCGCCCAGGAGGGGCCGGGTCAGCCCCAATGGCGGGTTACACAAGAAGCCCAGTAAACATTCAAGATTATAGTTTATTAAATATTATAGAAGGCCCAAAGGCCTGAAGGCGGTTTAAGGCCTGATATTGTGAACCATCGTATGTAAGGAAAGACTTGTAAAGAAAGACATGTAAAGGAAGTCACCGAGCCGGACACGATTATGAGCCGGCCGGGACTCTGCAGGCCACCAGGCGTCAACCCATGTATATAAGGGGACGACCCGGTGGCGGCTTAGGGCAAGAAACAACAAGTCGATGACCAAGCCGGCAAGTTGAACCTCTTGGTGATCGAAACCCCAGCAATACCAATCCCAACTAGACGTAGGCTTTTACCTTCATCGTAAGGGGCCGAACTAGTATAAAACCCTCTCGTGTCCTTTGTCCCGATTAACCCCTTTAAGCTTCCTAGTGCGATGGCCCTACGACTAAGTCCTTGATCTAGGACATCTGCCGTGACAATTCCACGATAGTTGGCGCCCACCGTGGGGACAGCGCACGGTGGATTTGAGTTCTTGAAGGGCAACTTCGAATGGCTCAAAGGATACGCTGTGAGGCCGGATGACCAAGAGTCGTCGCGGCAAGCTCTACATCGACGACGAAGGCTGGGGCCCAGAGGCCGGCTCAATTGAGTACGGATACCGGGTCCCCTTCGGCGGAATTCACGTCTTCATAGGCCGGATCGGCGAGTCAGGTCCTGAGCCGGACGTCCACACCAACCTCATCGAAACGGCTCGACGCACGAGGACCGCCCGTGTTCAATCTGCCGTGAAGCATGCCTTCGTAGGCTGTGTCCACGGCGGTAAATACTCTGAAGGATCGGTGGAGAGCGGTGAGACGGCCGTCTGTTCTGATACTGCTTCATCAACGGGTGAGACGGACTCTTTGTACCAACTGCAGGACGGCATGCTTGGGGGCTGTTCCGATGGCACCAGTATTCCGGACCCTCTTGAGCCACCGAATTGGGCCGGAGTCTTCATGGCAGGGACACAACCCGTGCAGAACTCTACAGCAGCGGCGGCAACAACTACCAGGTCGGCCGCAGCCGGGTTAGGAGACCCCGCGCGCCCCCCGACTCGGATCTTGATGGACCTCATGGATAAACTGACGACTCTGTTGACTGCCGTGGTAGAGCCGACGGATAAAGGCCAGCATGACACAGAGGTGGCACGCGTACGTGAAGAGATGGTGCAAGCTAAAGAAAATCTAGCCACAGAGGAAGTCGGGATGGAAGCAAAGTGGGCGGCTTTGGACGTTCGTGCTCAACAGCTTCAAGCGGAGACCTTCCGACTCTCGGTGGATCTGAACGCGTCAAACGAGGTCATGAGGAGGAGGCATCAGAAAACCCAATCACGTCTGCCTCTGATGCTCAATCCTAGGAATCTTTTTCACACACCCGGAGCCAGCGGAAGTAACCCGCCGGAGGCACCCCGGATTACAACACCCGGCGCACCGGTCCAGCTGCGCGCCATGGATCCACCTCGTCTAATTACCGCTCCGCCTCATTACGTCCCAACGCCGCCGGGTCACTTCTCCAACCCTTTGGAAAACCTCATCGCAGCATCATCTCGTCTGGCGGCTCTTCCGATGGAAGGTGACTCACCGGCGGCAATTGAAACACGGAGGGTAAGAGAACTTCTTCAAATAGCTCTGGCGTAGCAGGATGCATACTCCTACAGTCGAGACAGGATCCATTCAACTCCTCGCCCAAGCCGGAGCCCGAGTTACAGTAGGTATATGGAATCCACAGATATGTCAATTAATGCTCAATGCCACAACCGGCCATACAGGCATGAGCTGGTGCGGGCTGGAGCCCTTAACTTGGCGGATCAGGAGAGGATTCGTCAAGAGGCGGAACGAGCAGTTCAAATGGCAACAGATCAGGCGGCTCATCAAACTTTTCCGGCTTATCCAGCAACCTCGGTCGAGGCAGGAGTGGCCACAAGAACCGGAGGCGTTCCTTGCTTGGTGCCGGCCATATGTAATGAGCGTTTGCCAAAGGACTTTAAGGGTCCTCGTAAGGTTCCTAATTACACAGCTGACTTACAGCCCGGGGCTTGGATTGAGAGTTATGAGATGGCTATGGAGTTACTGGAGGTCAGCGATGCAGCAATGGCCAAGTATTTCACTATGATGTTAGATGGAACAGCTCGTACTTGGTTGAAGGGATTGCCACCCAATTCCATCGGCTCATGGGCAAAGTTGAAGGCCCAGTTCATCCAGAACTTTAAAGACACGTGTAAGCAGCCTATGTCGATTGTGAACCTGACCAATTGCAAGCAAGAGGATGGTGAATCCACAACCCATTGGGTGCGCCGGGTCAAGGAGATAATACATTCATCTGATAAGATGGATGCCGGCTCAGCGGTCTTGATGTTGGAGAAAAATTGCCATTTTGAACCTCTGAAGCAGAAGCTGGGGCGGCTCAAGCGTGACTATAATGACATGGGAACATTGATGGCGGCTCTCGTCAAGTATGCTGATTCTGATACTACCAAGGACCTGGTGTCTGACGAAGAAAAGGCAACGAAGGGAAAGAAGAACGGCAATGGCAAGGGTCACCAGCATAACCCGACGAATCAAGGAGGTAATAAATGTAAGGCTGATGAGTTTGTTGCTAACACCAATGCACAGAGCGAAAATCAACAGCGCAAGGGCAGACAGCCCCCTCGGTTGGGCGGGTCAGGTCCCACCCTTGAGCAATTATTGAATGAGCCTTGTCCAAAACATGACACTCGGGAGAAGCCAGCCACCCACCTGTGGAAAGATTGTACGATCATGAAGGCGTATAAAAATTCAAACACGTTTGATGGAGGTCACGGCCCAGTTGGCGGCTTAGGTGGAGGCGGTTTCCAAGGCCCGGGCGCCGGCTTAGGTGGAGGAGGATTCCACGGTCAGGGCCATCCTGGTAACCAAGGAGGGTATAATCCGCAACCCGGCCAAGGTAATCAACAGCAACAGTCCCGATATCAGAGCAATCCGAAGCAGCTGAATAGTGGGCAATACCATGTATTCACCACTAGCTTATGTAAGAGAGACCAGAAACTTCACAAGAGGGCCGTCAATGCCATTGAGCCAGCGGTTCCATGTTACTTACGTTGGTCAGAGTAGCCTATGATATGGAGCATAGAGGATCACCCACCCCGGGTCGATAATCCGGGTCACTTGGCTTTGGTGGTGGCACCTCAGGTTGGTGGATACAAATTCACTAAAGTACTCATGGATGGAGGCAACAACATCAACATCCTCTATTATGAGATGTTTTGCCGAATGGGATTGACTGATAAGAGTCTTAAACAATCCAACACTGTTTTTCACGGTGTGGTTCCTGGCAAGTCGGCATACCCAGTTGGTAAGATTGAACTGGAAGTAGCTTTTGGGGATGAGTATGACTCCAGAGCAGAAAAATTAACCTTTGAGATGGTTAAGATCAAAAGCCCGTATCATGCTCTGTTTGGACGGCCGGCTTATGCCAAATTCATGGCTCGACCGTGTTATGTGTATTTGCAGCTTAAGATGCGGGGTTATAAGGGCACCATCACAGTACACGGGAGCCGGAAAATAGCCTTGGAGTGTGAAGAAGGTGATGCCGCCTATGCTGAATCTGTCTGTGCAACAGAGGAGTTAAAATTTTACAAAGATCATGTTGACTCGGCAGACATGACGTCATTAAAGAAACCAACAACAGAGCATGAGCCGGTGTTGAAGTTCAAATCAGCTGATGACACCAAGATGGTTGACTTTGTGCCTGGCGACTCGTCCAAGCAGTTCATCATCAGTGCTAACTTGGATCCAAAATAGGAAAGCGCGCTCATCGAGTTCATCCATGAGAACCGGGACATCTTCGCATGGAAACCTTCAGACATGCCGGGTGTCCCGAGGGAACTCGCTGAGCACACTCTCAATATTGATCCAATGTTTAAACCTGTTAGAAAATTTCTCCGACGGTTCAATGAAGAAAGGCGCAAGGCCATTGGAGAAGAGGTGGCCCGGATTTTGGCAGCTGGGTTCATTATAGAAGTCTTTCACCCAGAGTGGTTAGCCAACCCGGTGCTTGTGCTAAAAAAGAATGGCACCTGGCGTATGTGTGTGGATTACACCGATCTAAACAAGGCTTGTCCGGCTGATCCTTTTGCCCTCCCCCGTATTGATCAGATCATTGATGCTACGATGGGTTGCGCACGTTTGAGTTTCTTGGATGCTTATTCTGGTTATCATCAGATCAAGATGGCAGTCAAGGATCAGGAGAAGACGGCTTTTATCACTCCTTTTGGAGCTTTCTGCTATGTGTCTATGCCTTTTGGGCTTAAGAGTGCCCAGGAGACTTACCAACGGTGTGTGCATAATTGTCTTCACGATAAAATTGGGTGTAATGTTCATGCTTATGTGGATGATATAGTGGTAAAATCCAGGAAGGAAGAAACCTTGGTCACAAATCTGAAAGATACTTTCGATAATCTCCGGGTCTACAAAATAATGCTTAACCCGGCCAAGTGTGTTTTTGGAGTCCCAGCCGGCAAGCTCTTGGGTTTTTTGGTGTCTAACCGAGGTATTGAGGCTAACCCGGAGAAAATCAAGGCAATTACATCCCTGGCCAAACCAACATGCATCAATGACGTTCAACGACTGGCGGACCGTGTTGCTGCTTTGAGCCGGATCATAAGCCGGTTAGGGGAGAAGGCAATGCCTCTGTATCAGATGATGAAGAAATTAGATGATTTTGTTTGGAGCGATGCTGCAGACTCTGCTTTTGAAGATCTGAAGACACAGCTTGCTGAGCCGCCGGTCCTGGCTGCTCCAGTCGAGAAAGAGCCGCTGCTGTTATACGTGACCGCCAACTCATGAGCTGTTAGTGTGGCTATTGTGGTGGAGCGCAAGGAGACTGGCAAGGAGCATCCGGTTCAACGGCCGGTTTACTACGTCAGTGAGGTGCTAATTGAATCCGATCAACGGTATCCACATTGGCAGAACCTCGTATATGGGGTGTTCATGGCAAGCCGGAAGCTTAAGCATTATTTTCAGGGACATCCAATCACCGTGGTTAGCTCTGCTCCTTTGGGAGACATCATTCAAAACAGAGAAGCCACTAGGCGAGTCGCCAAGTGGGCAATTGAGCTTGGGTCTCATGGGTTGAAGTATGTGCCACGTACTGCAATCAAATCTCAAGCACTGGTTGACTTCATTAATGACTGGACAGAGATGCAGATGCCAGAAGAGAAACCAGACAACATGTATTGGACTATTCATTTTGATGGGTCCAGACAGTTGGAAGGCTCGGGGGCTGGAGTTGTGTTAACCTCTCCGCGAGGTGACAAATTTTTTTACGTGTTACGGTTGATGTTTCCTTGCACTAACAACGCAGCAGAGTATGAAGCCTTGCTCCATGGTCTTCGAGTGGCAAAAGAGATGAGTTTGAGCTGGGTCAGATATCTTGGCGACTCAGATTTAGTGGCTCAACAGGTATCATGCAAGTGGGATTCCAAGGACCCTCTCATGGCGGCTTATCGCCGGGAGGTTGACACTGTTGCAGGGCATTTTAAAGGTTATCAGGTGGAGCATATTGACCGTCGAAAGAATGAAGCGGTTGATGCTTTAAGCCGGTTGGGGTCTCAGCGTAAGCCGGTACCTCCTAACACCTTTTTGGATGTTTTGCATAACCCGTCTGTCAAGTTGCCCACAGAAGAAGATTTAGTTGTTCCCGACCCGGAGGCGCAGTTGGTGGCGGCTCTTCATGTCATCCCAGATTGGACAATGCCGTTCTTGGCTTACATGACCCGGGGAGAGTTGCCAGTGGATGAGACCCTGGCTCGACAGATAACCCGGCGGTCTAAGTCAATGACGATTTTGGATGGAGAATTATACCATCGCAGTGTCTCCGGAGCGTTTCAGCGGTGTGTTTCCCTCGAAGAAGGTCAAGAAATACTTCATGAGATCCATGAAGGCGATTATGATCATCACGCCGGGTCAAAATCTCTGGTGGCCAAAGCTTTTCGTCACGGTTTTTACTGGTTGACGGCTCACACTGATGTAGAGGATCTGGTCAGGAGATGTGACGGATGTCAAAAGTTTGCACGACGAGCGCATATGCTGGCTCAAGAACTCCGGATGATTCCAATCACTTGGCCGTTTGCGGTCTGGGGTCTTGACATGGTGGGACCTTTCAAAAGGTCTAAGGATAAAAGAACACATCTCTTGGTGGCAGTTGATAAATTCACTAAGTGGGTTGAGGCGGAGCCAGTGAGTAAGTGTGATGTGGCCACAGCGGTCCAGTTCATGAAAAAGGTGATCTTCCGTTTTGGTTTTCCACACAGCATTATCACTGGCAATGGCACTAATCTATCCCAAGGGGCTATGGAGGAGTTTTGTCAACGTGAGCACATCCGGCTTGATGTTTCTTCTGTAGCTCATCCTCAATCCAATGGTCAAGCTGAGAGAGCAAATCAGGAAATTTTAAAAGGTCTCAAACCCTGGCTCATGGTTCCCTTACAGCGAACGCCGGGTTGTTGGGTAGAGGAATTACCCTCGGTGTTGTGGAGTATCAACACCACGCCTAACAGGTCTACAGGTTACACACCTTTCTTCATGGTTTATGGAGCAGAAGCAGTGTTGCCTAGCGACATCCGTCATGACTCGCCCCATGTGGCGGCTTATGTTGAAGCTAATAATGAACAAGCCAGACAGGATGCACTTGACTTGTTTGATGAAGAAAGAGATTTAGCAGCGGCTCAATCAGCAATTTATCAATAGGACCTGCGCCATTATCACAGCCACCGGGTCAAATCCAGGACTTTTCAGGAAGGCGACCTGGTGCTCCGGCTCATCCAGGATCTGCCAGATGCACACAAACTATTCCCACCTTGGGAAGGACCCTTTGTGGTCAGCAAGAACTTAAACAACGGGTCGTATTACCTCATTGACGTTCGAGAACACAAAGATTCACGTAAGTCGGAGGAGCAGACCCGCCGGCCGTGGAACATTGCTCAACTTCGGCCATACTACACCTGAGCTACCGGCTCTCATCATGTACATACTTTAACATTGTATATACCATGATAAGTAATAAAGTAAGACCATCGGTCTCTTTTCTTTTCAAAGATTATGCATCTTTGTTATTTCTTATTCTCAAATGACTATTAAGGAGCTGATCATATTTGAATCAAGTCTAACCTTTTTGGTCTGGCTTATGATCGTATTCGAATCTAGCTGCAATTATCATGGTCATTTGGGGGCTTCCTGTTCAAACATAGGTCGTATTCGAACCAAAGAGAACATAGCTGTCGTAACCGTCTTGATCGGCTCAAGGCCAAACTCACTAGGGGGCTTCTTGATCGTATTCGAATCATAGCTTAACCCCTTTTGGGTCCGACTTGGATCATATTTGAATCAGGGTCGTTAAAAACCTCTCAAGGTCATTTTGGGGCTTCCTATTCAAACATAGGTCGTATTCGAACCAAAGAGAACATAGCTGTCGGTACCCTCTTGATCGGCGCAACACCACAGCCACTGGGGGGCTATATGGTCGTATTCAAACCTTAGCTTAACCCCTTTGGTCCGGTTTACTGATCGTATTCGAATCAGAAGCCACCAACCTTTAAATGTAAGGTTAAATCATACTTGTTAACTGTTATTTGCCTTTGAGTTTCTTGTTGCAAATAATTAGCATGATCTTCTTCGCCTGTTTGTCTATTTAACAACATGGCTACCAAGGTATAACGATCATTGAAGTATTCAAAGGTATTGATTTCTCAGAAAGATTGAGTTATCGGCTTCATTACCTGGGTTACTCAAGCCGGTGGTCTAAGGATCAAAGGTACAAGTATGGCTATTATTTATATATAATTGTCTGCTGCATTAACTAAAGAGTTAGTTTCGGCCCTTGTCCTTTACTTATATCTGTTTTCTGTTTTTCTATTATGATAAACATATTGGATATAAGCCGGGTGTTTTAACCCGTTCGATTCTAAGCCGCCAATCCAGTCTTTTCTTGTCTCTACAGGCTACAGATTTAAAGTGTTGCAGAAACGATCATCAAATATAATGCATATATTGCCATCAGGAAACACGGAGTCACATACAGTGTTTTATGCACGATGGCATAAGCAAGGCATTCAGTGTTTTCACAGCTAAACTATTACACGGCTTTTTATAAGCCAAATGAAGATGGTTATTATTCCTCCCTCGCCGGTTCACCCCCCTCTCTTGGCTGGAAGTTGGGTTTTGACCAGTCAAAACCATTCACGGCGACAAATTCTGCTTCCGCATCGATCAGGCCTGTCGAGTCAACCTCCGGGGCAAATGTGTTTTCTCTTACAGGCGGGATCAAATCCGTCACCTTGTACAAGGGAGTCATCATCTTCTTATTTTCAGCATCAAAACCCGGCTGGTATTTGTCAATATTGGTGTCGTCTCCAAGGGTAGTTGCCTGAGGTCGGACTCCACGCACGCAGGCCATGAAGTCATCCTGCTCAAAAGGAGAACCATCTTCCTTCATGGTGGGATAGCCTCTGGCCACGTCCGCCGGGTCTAGGTCTGGCACCCAAGCCTTGGAGCGGCTCAGGGCAGTCAAAGCTCCGGCTCGCGCGCAGGAGCGTTTCACTTCTTGAAACCTGGCAGGCAGGATCGACAGTTTCTTCAGGACGTCGCTGAGCCGGTTGGGTCCTTGATTGGCAGGAGAGATGGCGGCAAGAGCCCGCTGTGCACCAATATACAGTTGTTCTACCAAAGTATACACTGCCTTCAGTTTAATCAAAGGGTCTTGGCTCAGATTTTTGCTTCGAGGGCCTGCACATATTTTATACACAAAGTCAGCTGGCGGCTTATACTCCGGATCAGCAAAAAGCACACAAAATTAAAGTCGGGCGGCTTACCAAAGATGGAAGCCACGATTTGAGACACCCGGCCCTTTAAACCGTTCAGCTCTGTTGAAATCTCTTTAAGGGCTATTTCGGCCTTCTCAGCATGTTGGGTCAGAAGCGTTTTTTCCTCTTCCCAAATTTTCTTCTTGGCAGCGAAGCTGGTCCTTAAATTTTCCGTCTCAGAGAGACTTATTTGCAGTTTGGAGTTAGCAGATTTGATTTCTGCCTCCTGACTCGCTAGCCGGGTCTTCGCATAAGTCAATTGCAAGTTTAATTCAGATAAGGCATTTTGCAAAACATTCAGATGAGTCAAGATTTTGCTTCAAGTTCAAAAATCAAGATTCAAATCTCAAGTACTTTACAAAAAACCACTTGACACTTGGGGCCTAATGTATGCCAAATCAAATTTTTATGACTCTAAAGACATACTTTAAGTCCCAAGTACCTTACAAAGTAACATCACTTGGCACTTGGGGGCTAATGTATGCAGTTCAGCAAATTTCTCAAGGTTAAGCCGGAGTATTAAGTCCTTTGAATACGGTACCAAACAATTTAAAGTACCGGCTCATTTATGATCAAAATGAACCGGCCCTTGGGGACTACAGGTGAAGCTTTGTTCTATTGAATTCAAGAAAAGTTTCAAAGGTAAAGGTCTCGGTCTATATTTTAAAGTCTACAGATCATTCCGGTTCTCTCATAATCTGAAGACTTGGGGGCTGAAGGAATATAGATAAGCCGGAAGAACGTACCTCGTATTTCAACTGCAGCTGTTTGACCATTTCAATCTCAGAGTCGCGACTGGAGTGTACATGGCTAAGATAGCCGGATAAAATATCATTGGCATTTATATGGTCATAGTTGGCACCATCAAAGCGAACTTTCTGCCTCTCCAATGCCTCTTGTTTCGCAGTACACCGAGCCAGCACGGTTGGATTCCTTGGTTCAATAAAGCGGCTCCCGGTGATCTGAACGTCTTGTGCAGACGGTGATGGCGGGTTGGCTGAGCTTGATGGTCCAGTAGCAGAAGGGTTCACACTGGTCTCATCAAACGATGGCTCAGGAGGATTTGCTTCTACATCAACAGGCGGGTCTGCTGGAGCGTCGGTTAATGGAGAAGATGGCCTGGCCGGGTCAGATGCAAGCACTGGCGGGTCTTCCACCGGTTTAGCTACCTTCGCTTTCTTGGATTTAGCTTGGCTACTAAGAAAAATGTTGCAAGATCATCAGCATAAAGATACAATTTGAACAACCCGGAAAATATGAGGATTTTTCATTACCCAGGGGCAGTCTTGAAGGCCGAAAATTGCGTCTGCGATGAGTCGTCAGAAGAGCGAGACACCTCCTGAAAGGATAAAATAGAGTTAAAAGTAATACAAGGGGAAGGGTCCATTAAAAAGAGTTAAAGACAGAAAGAAGTAAAACCTCATTTGGACGCTTCTGAGTAGTTTGTTGAAGAATGACAGCCGGCTCATCTTCAGTCCAAGCTTGACGGCGGCTTTCATGTTGCTGCTTTTTCAAATGAAAGTTGGGATCCAAGTGAGCTAAAGGGTTAGAAAACCTTACTTTACGGATCACTCGTCGAACTTTTTGTCTTGACAAGGGCCCTGAGTCGGAGGAAATGATAGTTACCTCTACTTCCACAGCCTGACTAGCCCCAATGTCATCCTGGTAATGATCAGTGTCAATAAGACTGTTAAAAAATTGGCCAAGGGAATCAAGGGTTACCTCCGAGTCAGATGTATCATCAAGCTTCATCAAATCTTTAGCAGTGCTCTTTTTCTTCTTTTTCGACCTCCGGGTCGTTTTCTTGGCGTTTATGGCGGCGACTTTCGCTTTCTTGGCAGCCTCGTGGTCATACTTAACTTTCCAGATGTCAGAGTTGGCCTGCAGACAGGTAAAACAAGATAAAGAGTCAGGCAAGTATTAAAACAATATGGCTGGGAAAATACAAAAGAGAGAAATAACGACATCCTTACTTCTGGCACCGGGTTAAGCTGGCAGAAGGGGTTTAACCCGACGACACTGCAATCTTCATATTTCCCGTTCACTAGAAGAGTTGACATTGAGACAATATCTTCTTCTGTCAATTGAACGGGGCGGTGACGAAGAGAATCGTTCGGGCCTGCACCATACTCATACATCAGCTTTGACCGGCGGCTCAAAGGAATGACCTGCCATGAGATCCAGCAGCGGGTCAAATCAACTCCAGTTAACCTATTCCCCAACAGAGCATTGATCCTTTTGATAGATGGTATCAGCCTCTTGCGTTCAGCGACGGTAAGCTTATCAGGAAGCGCGAACTTGGAGTCAAGAAGATCGGGGCGATAACCCGGCAGTGGCTTCTCGTTTGCTGGTGAAGTGTCCTGGCAGTAGAACCAAGTCTGGTTCCAGTCCTTCGGGTGACTTGGTAAGACAATGAGGGGGAAGATGGCACCCTGCTGGCGTTGAATTGATATGCCTCCAAGCTCTAAGCTAAGGCCGTTGGTGCACTCGTTCTGCCGGTTTAGATAAAAATATTCTCTAAACAATTCCATGGTCGGCTCTTGTTGAATATATACCTCACAGAGCACTTGGAAGTTACAGATGTTAGATATGGAGTTGGGCCCGATATCTTGAGGGTGGAGCTTGAAAAAGTGGAGGACCTCTCTGAAGAACTTTGAGCCGGGCGGTGAGAAGCCACGGTTCATGTGGTCAGTAAAAATGATCACCTCACCGTCTCTTGGATTGGGCCGTTCTTCTTCCGGGTCAGGGGCACGGTAAGACATGACGGTTTTCGTTGGCAGAAATCCTATGGTGAAGAACTCTTTTAAACGTTCCTCAGTTATGGTTGAGGGAACCCAGTTACAGATGGTTGGTGTTTTGGACGGCATGATGTGCAAAGAAGAACTGAAAAGAAAAGCAACATGTCGGTTCAGTTTAATGGTGAGATTGACAGTTAAGTGATGAAGATGCAAACAATTAATGGCGGCTTAATTAAGGGCTAATGACATATAAGGAAAATTAAGCCGGCATGATAAGCCGCCATGACTACAGATATTTGAAGAAGGCAAATTCAGCTAAGTATTGAGACAAACAAGTTTCCTACATTGCTTGATATTATTCCAGATCAAATGGTTATTCAAAATGAAAAAAATTCTATACCTAAAAAGTTCAGTACAGAGGAGTCGGTAAGTTCTGAAGCAGCCTTTTAATCAGAGAAATGGATCTGTGGATCAAGAAGAGGTACAAAAACACTACTGCACGATTGCGGATCTTCTGCGGAGGTCGCCGTTGTTCTCTGGATCAGTTCGGGTTGATGCAGCGGCCAACGTCGATGGAGACGGAGGTGAAGCGCGGCGGTGGCGAAGCTCAAGCAGCAGGGGGTTTGCGAGAGGAAGAAGACGGAGCGAGAGAGGATAATGAGAAGGCCGAGGCGTGCCTATTTATAAGGAAAAGATGCGAACAGACGGGCGCGAAAATCAAGAGAGAGCCGAATAATGGTTATCCAGCTATACAGGCGCCTCGATTCTCAGGAAACATTAAAGATAAAAGATCCGTTGGAAGATGACGTCATGAAAGTTTTTTGCGTTTTCAAGAGATGACGTCACGGCGGGTTACAAGAAAATTTCAGCGAAGATAAGAAGATGGATTTTTGTCTAAGTATTGAAGATTGACAAAGAACGAAGTTCAAAGTCAAACCTGGGGCCTAATGTTGGGGATATTACTATCAGTTATGACCCGCCCAGGAGGGGCCGGGTCAGCCCCAATGGCGGGTTACACAAGAAGCCCAGTAAACATTCAAGATTATAGTTCATTAAATATTATAGAAGGCCCAAAGGCCTGAAGGCGGTTTAAGGCCTGATATTGTGAACCGCCGTATGTAAGGAAAGACTTGTAAAGAAAGGCATGTAAAGGAAGTCACCGAGCCGGACACGATTATGAGCCGGCCGGGACTCTGTAGGCCACTAGGCGTCAACCCATGTATACAAGTCGATAACCAAGCCGACGAGTTGAGCCTCTTGGTGATCGAAACCCCAGCAATACCAATCCCGACTAGACGCAGGCTTTTACCTTCATCGTAAGGGGCCGAACTAGTATAAAACCCTCTCGTGTCCTTTGTCCCGATTAACCCCTTTAAGCTTCCTAGTGCGATGGCCCTATGACTAAGTCATTGCTCTAGGACATCTGCCGTGACAATTCCACGACAATAACCATGAATTAACTCTGCTTCCTTTCGGTGGCAAGGTAATGGTGTTGGGTGGTGACCTTAGGCAAATTCTACCCGTTGTAGAAGGTGGTGTAAGAAGCCAAACTGTTAATGCAGCCACAAGTTCCCATCTATAGGCACATGCACAGATTTTGCACTTAAACACCAACATGAGGTTAAAAGCACCGTCCCTTGACACAAATTCTGCCGTCTAGTTATCAGAGTTCAGTGACTTTGTTTTGGTTGTTGGTGATGGAACATTCCTGCGTTCCGTAGAGGTGATGAAACAGAACCATCTTGGATAGAACTTCCTTTGGATCTTTTGATCATGGAAGGCGGTAACAATATTTGTGCTATCATAGACGCTGTCTATATCGACTTTCCTGATAAATTTATGGATCCAGCATATCTTTGTGATCGTGCTATATTATGCCCTACACATGGAGAACGGACGTTTGGCTCCCGGGAGCCATGGAGGCCTTTTTTTGAAAACAAATCAAAATTCAAACTTTTCGGTTTCAAAAAAATCTGAAAAAAATTGTGCAAGTAAACAAGTATGTTATGCCTATGTGTGTAAAATTTCAGAATGAAAAACGTTGAAATGTGACCTATACAAAAAAGACAAATTTCTGGTCCGGGAGGATGAATAGTGTCATGTGTTAAAAAGCCTCATATTTGTCTTTTTTGCACAGCCCTCATTTCAACTTATTTTGCCCTGAAAATTTACACACGTGTGTGTTAGGCCTTCATATATATGTGTGTTTTTTTTTCAGAATTTTTTGAAATGTAGAAAATATGAAATTCAACAAAATTCAAATTTTTCAAAACCGAGCTCCATGGAGCTCGGCCTCCAAAGACAATATCCGCTACACATGATGTTATGCTAACTATGGTTCCAGGGCAGGCTAGAGTACCTAAGCTATGACTGGGTGTCAAAAATTTCTGAAAATTTAGTGATATGGAAGCTATTTACCCAACTGAATACTTGAACATGCTTAGTGTGAACAATTATCCAGAGCATAGATTGGTGCTCAAGAAAGGTATTACTAATTATGCTGCTGCGAAACTTGAATCCAAGTGAGGCTATTTGTAATGGTACAAAACTGTTAATCACAGATTTAGGAAATCGTTTGATTGAGGCACAGATTCTCACTGTTTCCAACATAGGTGAAACTGTTTACATCCCTAAGATCATGCTTTGCACCAAGAACAAAAAATGGACGTTCAGTCTAGAGCGTCGTCAATTTCCAATTAGAGTTTGTTATGCAATGACCATCAATAAAAGCCAGGGGCAATCTCTTAATGTGGTTGGGCTTTATCTTAGAAACCCTGTATTCTCTCATGGACAGCTCTACGTAGCTCTGTCGCGTGTCACATCAAGGACAGGTCTGAAAATTGTGATAGAAGATGATAAGAAGAACTACACGATGGACAAAAAATATTGTCTACCGTGAAATATTTGGATCACTGCGGTAACAGAAAAATGTGTATTACTAGCGTATGTATATAATAGTACTGTACACATAGTATCGTTGCAAACAAATCATTTTACATTTCCTACATATACTTACTGTGACATGTATTCGATTTCGTTGGCACCCACACTTGTACTCTACTGGTACGTGCATTCACCCTACCAACTTTTGTTGCTTCACAGATTTTTCTCCTCAGCTTTTGCTCTTCTTGTTAACTTGTAGATGGCTTTGAACTCTGTCTCTGATGTGTCAGCAACGCAACGTCACTAGTCTGCAATGAGAGTTTATTATGCAATGCTCAATAAAACCCAGGCACAATCTCTTAATGAGGTTGGCCTTCATGTTAGAAACCATGTATCTACAAATTCTGATACAACGTAATAAGCAGAATTGCAGACAGTACACATACTCTCGCTGGAAAAAATATTTCTATAGTCAGCGACTGTAACGTTTATTCAATTCTCTTGGCACGTGCGTATTGTATTTCTACCTGCATTCACCCTGAGAGCATCTCTTGGTTCAAAGATTTTCCTGCTCACCTTCTGTTCTTCTTGTTAATTTGCAGATGCTTTTTGACTCGCTGTCTGATGTGTCGCCGACAAGCCGACACTGGTCTATTCGCGTCCGTGTTGCATGTATGTGTTACTACTGTGGAACATGTGATGGACAACCTCCAATACATGTTGACCTGTGTTGGTGGATGAAAAGGTACCCAAACATCACTATTTAATAGCTAGCACACATTATTTCCTTTCGATAGACATCAATCCAACATCTGTAATTGTGATTACTATACAGTACTAGTACCCTGGAATGAACAAATTCAATCCTTATAATATAGCTAATTCTACTTGCTCCTCTCTATTGTAATGATGGTTATAATCACAACATGTGTGATGTTTTCATGTCAATTATTTCATTTATCGACACCCTCTTAGCATTAACTACCGTGTTAAACAGGGTAACCATATTTATGCTGAGATTCCTAGAAATGAGGCAACCAAGTTCAAACAGCTTGTTGAAGAACAAAAAGTTTATTGCTTCAAGAAATTATTGGTTTTCGAAGCAAAGCCTCTTACAAGCCGTTCCTTGCCAAGTACATGATTAGGTTCACACCCTGGACCACTGTTGTACATGCTGAGGATGTTGATCCAGAGTTTCCTATGTATGTGTACAAACTAATGCCATTTTCCGAACTTCCATCACGTGTTGGTGCGCAGGATTTCTTTGTTGGTAAGAAGTCTAACTATATATGCAGCACTCTTGTGGTATAGAAATGAGAAAATGTATTCAGCCTTAAATTTGTTTGCAGATGTCATTGGACAAATTGTTGGTGTGTCACAGTTGGCATACGTGCGAATGCCTACAAACACAACAGACACTCCAAAGCAGGTCACTGCCTTCAGAGATGATAGGTACGGCTAATCGCTCCCTTAATATGAATTTGCATTGAAAATGGCTGCTCCTGAAACCATGGTTTATCATGCATTTAAAATAAATACTACCTAAGTAAGATGCGCATCACCACAAAAATACCTTATTTCTAACAAATATTAACATCCATGTGTGTATTTCTTTACAGGAATACCGAAATGAAAATCGTTCTTTGGGGACAAAGGGTTGCTGAGTTTGAAGCGCAACTTGTGTATGACAATGGACAGAACTTACCTGTTATTGGTGTTTTTGTTGGCCTTCTAATGAAATCTTACAATAGTAAGTCAAAGATTTTATATTGGAACCACTTTTTGGTGCTCGCGTTTCATGCTGAATGTATTCTCAACCTATTATGCAGATGATGAAACTCTTAGCAGAGGATCTGCATGCAGATGGTATCTAAACGAGGACATTCCTGAAATAGATGACTCCTTTGAAAGGTTTGAGTGCACTTTACAACTATGTGCCTACGAGCTCATCTTCTCACAGTTTGAACCACATGTCTTTACACACACAGGTTGGGTGATGATTTTCCAAAAAATTCAATGGATATCAAATGGTGCTGAGAAGTTTGCCGCAAAAAGCAACCGAGGTGACCTCCCACAGAAAACTGTCGACGAGCTGCGAAACATGGATCCATGGGAGGCAGAGGTGTGTTTCTATCACACTTAAATTCAGTTATCCTATCTTTTATGATTATTTTCAGAAATAATAGTACCAACTTTGAGAAAACATCTGTGATGCACTCTTTCCCTTGGCAGAACACATATTTTCTTTGCACTGCCACAATTACAAAAGTGATGCCTGAGCAGCCATGGTGGTTCCAATCTTGTTGTAAATTCCATTGTTCTGCCACCTCTTATGGCTCGGAATTCAGATGCAGTGCAAGATGTGTCTCAACAAAAGCTTACCCAAAGTACAGTCTCATATAAAAAACGAAATTCAAGATGATCTTCTTGATCACTCAATTAACAGAGCTGTTTATTTGCCTATGCAGGTTCCGCCTTTGTTTAGAAGGAACGGATGGCACAGGCGCATCCGAGTTTGTGTTCTTTAACAGAGTTGCACAACAACTTGTTGGAAAATATGTCATGGCACTGCTAAGGTCATCTGCACTTCCTCGTGAAATAGCTGCAGTTGTGTCTCAGAAATATACCCTTGCTGTCTCAGTGACCCAGAAGAGCCTCTAAAAGAGAAACATTTCATTCCAAGTGAATGGCATTCAAACCTTTTTTGGGAGACATGACTCTATGTCACATGATACTCGTGCTCCTACTATTATGCCCCTAGCGATTCCAACTGGATCTTCAAGTGGTCATGCACTTGCTGTATCTACCAACCCGAGCTCTGTAGACAACATGCCTGAGCTCCCCATAGTAGCTGAAAAAGAAATCAAAAAGACAAGCGCATCACGTGTGGTATGTCCTTCAAAATCTAAAGTATTTACTATTCGAATTGTGTGGATCATGCAATTGTGTTAAAACAACGCTTTTCCATCTCTCTTTAGCTTCTTCGCCTCCTGAAGAGAAAGAATACTGATGGCTCTGCTGAAATAGAGTTGTCAAGCAAAGTGACCAACAACGATGCTTCAAGTGATGGAACTACGGTGCTGGCAATTACACCTCTCGTGTAAGTGTCTCATCAATTTCAAAAGAACTATCGTTTGATCTTGCTTCATTCCGATCAATTGATTGTAATGCCGCTTGTACCACACACAACTCAACAAACAAGATCAAAGACAAGAACATTGAAGTTGACAACACGGCACTAAAGGGCGCTGCATTTGCCACTCCTTCAAGCCTGTCTCTACCACAAGACTTCATTCCTCCATCAAGGTTCCTCTCTCTCTCTCTCTCTCTGTAGCTGCATCAACAACGTCAACTATGACCCCATAATTCGACTGTAGTGACTTGGTTCACTCTGTCTTTTTCCTCCACTTTCGTAATTTGCAAACCATGTTTGTTGTGGCTTACATTTCGGTTGACCTATGACCCTGAACCACAGATCTGATCAACATTGTTTGAGCGTGGATTTTGTCTTCTTTTTTATCTCTTATTTCACTTTTAGTTAGTTCTTACTCCTGCTGCTGCTCTTTTGCACTTTTGTTACGCATTGCTACAAACCTTTCTTTATTTTATTTAGTCGTTAGAACTCTATATGTATGCTAGCTAATGTTTATCATCGTTTAAACATGAAGGTAACCAGAACATTATTAGTCCTCCGACTCTTTGGTTGTTATATACTAAGATCTTGCCGCTGGTCCTCAGGTTGTTGATTTTGTTCACTTCTTATGAATTGCACTTATTAGTCAGTTCTCCAATGTACAGATATTCATGCAACTACACTTTGGAGTATTATGTACAGAATATAATATAGTATGCCATTGTGGATGCCAAATTATCGTAATCTCATGTTTGTCTACTATATTTACAACATGCATTACAGCGCTGCTGAAGACCTTACAGTTGAATCAGGAACTTCCACTAAGCAGACTAACCCTCCTAAGAAATTGTGAGTATCCCCTCCGTCAATTAGGTCCATTCTAATTGATCTCATAAACTGGTGTAATTTGGAAGGGAATCAATAATAACAATAATTTCTCAATAAGAATATCCCTAAAATATGTTTGGTAATAACAACCATGGAGAAACTGTACAACACTTGGGAATAGTTCTTCAGTACTTAATTAGCCAATTTCCTTCCTTCCCCATAGTTTAATTGTTTCTTATTTTCATCTTTTGAAAACATGTGCAGTAAGATGGGCAAGACTGTTGTTACTGCCTCTAATACTCCAAACAAGCCTAAGAAGGGACACACTGGCTCCAAAAAAAAGTAAGAAAGAGATTCTTCAAGGGTTTCATATTCACAATCGTCCTCTCGGGTCCTGTATTCGTCTTCTAGGGTATCATATTCCTCTTCTGAGTCTTCCGATGCCGAACCCAATCGTTGCATAAAAGTTCGTACCGTGCTTTTATGTTTACGAGCTAAAGTTCTAGCACATGAAAGTCGAAGTATATACTTTAGTCGAGGTAATGATCATACGTCTGTAATGCATTGTATGGCCCAGAATAGGTCCTATTCTTTTACCTTTTTCAGGTAGTCGATGGCTATTCACAGCTACCACCTTAACACCAAAGAAGAGTTTGACCCGATGCTTTATTTCTCGGGCCAGACGGACATTGGTCCTCGAGTGCAAAGGCATAAGGGAGCTTGACTGCAAGACTCACCCGTCGAGCAGAGACGAAAGTCGGCCTTAGTGATCCGACAGTGCCGAGTGGAAGGATAGCAATAGGCTCTTTCACATTACCTGCACCTCATAGAATTTTTAGTGCTCTTTGCTAAAGTGTATCATCTGTGTTGTAATGCAGGTGATATCCTTCACCTCTTGCGTTTGGATGGTCACATGAGCACAAGATGCTAGCGTTTAAGCTCATCCGACTCTGCATGTTAACTATTCCTGCGAATGCAACTCCCTTATGTTATGTAATATATCAATGATCCACCAAAGTAGTAGTGGATCCAAACTTACCAGTATTCGATGATATCGAGCTCATGTTCAGCCAAGTGCTTTTCCGTTTACCGCTGCTTGTCAGCGTAAGCAGATTTGTTGTGCATCTGTTCTGTAGCAGAATGTTAAAAGACTTAATATTCAGCTAGCTGCTTTTCCCTCTCATGCCACCTATTGGCACAGGCAGAAGAGCCGAGTACGTATTGTATATAGTTTATTCTACACTAGAAGCTTGTAAGACCTAATATTCAGCTAATTGCTTTTCCCTTTCATGTCACTTGCTGACATAAGCAGAGGTGCTGACTACATATTGTACATAGTACTACCTTGTAAGACTTGAACCTAAGTTATGGTTTCCCTTATGCAGTGAAGTACTTATGTGTATTACAGAAGCTTCTTCTTACTATTCTATATTTTATTTGAATGTTGCTTGACATATTATTACCTGGAATGCATATCTTGTATGCAGTTACATTTTTAACATACATGCATCAACTAATCCATATCGTCCTCTCATTTGAAGAAATTTATGAATTACAAGTAACCGTGCAATCCATGTGACACCTAAGTCATATGAAATGTATTAGACTTACAATATTTGTACACTTCCATCGATTATAAATGGTAGTAAAATTTAGGATCATGAACTCTTCAATACTACCATGATGAAAGAGAAACAAAGCTTCTAGAGTATCCTTTTCTGTAATCCCTTATACTCTTCTAATTAATATAAAGAGCATTTGCACTTCTATGCAAGTATTTCTATTAGAAAGAGACCGGGGTCCACCAACAGAAGCGCCAACCCAAAAAACTAATTTCTAAAACAGCAAGAAAAATCCATCGATAAAAAAGGCAGTAAAATGTAGGACCATGTACTCTTCACTACTATCATGATGAAAGAGAAACAAAGCTCTTAGAGTATCCTTTTCTGTAATCCCTTATACTCTTCTAATCAATAAGAGCGTTTAAACTTCTATGTGAGTATTTGTATTAGAACACGACTAGGGTCCACCAACAGAAGCAGCGGCGTGAAAACCTAATTTCTAAAACAGCAAGAAAACAAAGTGATCTTCGCTACAAAAAACAAAGTTTGTGTATATGAATCGAGATCCATCCGTTGACTGGCCAGTCTGTCCAATTTTGCCTTGACTCTAGGCGCCCTTTCGATGGAGTATGCAGCGAAACGCAATGGCATCTATTTTCATTAAACGACACTAATAACTATTTTAATAATAAAAGTGCATATTACAATTATGAAAAACTCCAAAAAATATAATATAAATTTCATAGGCACGAAAATATGATGTTAAACATATTGATCACTTTATAAGTTTTGCAAATAGCTGATAATTTTATTTAGATTAAATAATATTGTCACTTTTTCTCTAAAAAAATAGTTGATTTACTTGGTTCTTGCAAATAATTGTTACATCCAATAATAGTATCGTATGTTACATTTTGTCTGTCACTTTCGCATTTATAGACGCATTTTTAGTTTTTTATAGCGATCCTTTCTTATGAGAAATTTGGTCCGAACTTGTATAATTTTTTAGGAACTTTCCACCTTTTAAATCACTTTGAATAAAGATAGTACATAATGAGTCTGCTTGATCGTTTGGCCTGCTCCACTTGGCCCATCTGCCCCACCAATACAGACCTATCTAAAGCAACACGCAACCCATTTCTCTTCTCCAGAAAAAATAAACCACCTACGTAGTCTGTCTCTCTCACTCTCTTTCTCCCCAGCACCTCCTACTCGATCCCCTTTCTCCTGTGTTCTCTCTCCCGTACGGCGGCGCTCACCGCAGAACTCTGGGCTCAACACGCGACGTCCAACACCATCGAAGGTACGCACGCCTGCCATGCAATGATGCAACGTGCTCTACCTCTTCCACCAAATTGAATTACGTTCCCTGTTTCGTGCGATTGAGCGAATCATTTTATGTCGCTAGGGTTTCCCTCTGGCCAGCTCCTTGGCGTATCTGTTCTCCACACTGTTGCGCCCATTCTGTGCATATCCCGGCGCCCTACTTCGTGTGCTTCTGGTCTGCACAAGTAGCGCTCCTCTCGGCGATCATTCATCCAGACGAAGTAAGTACATCATAGCCTGTAAACGGAAAATCCCATCTCTTTCCAGCTTTATACTGTTTAATACTACATAAAGCACACTCTTTGGTTTGTGTGACAAAATCAGTACAGTCACCTCACATAAAATTCTATTTCAGCTCACAAACCTATCATTTGCAAAGTAAATTATGAAATGAGTGCATACTAACATACATGGTGCCTAATATCTTATCAGCATTGTACAATGGATGCAATTGAAGTTCCACCTAGGGTCATCTTTGAGACCATAATGAATAAACTCCAATTACCTCCACCAGCATTCCACAGCCATGGAGATGTGAATGGGAAAACAACAGTAGTTGTGGATTTCTACCCATCCAGATCCACCCTGCCTTATCCTTCCTGTGAAATACACCTATCAAGCAGTGCATCAATGACACCGCAAGTTGCTGAACACGAAGCAACAGTTAAGGCTATAAAATACATGCTATCAGTTGAGAAAAAGGAACTGAAGGACTACAATTATGTAAAAGTGAAGAGCATGGAAGATTCTAACAGAAACCTCATCAAACAGTTAGCTTCCAAAAAAGGTTCACTATGCGTGAAGAACAGAAGAATTGGGGAACTCACAACAGCCTTTCGCACGTTCATACACGCATCAACAGTCCATTGCCAAAAAATTCACACACTTGTAGCAGACAACCAATCGAATAGAGAAGCAGTGGTTGCTACACCTTTCAGCTCGTGTTTCGTGGAACTAGAGAAGCTCACATCAGATCTTCACTGTTTGATCATCAAAGCAACCGAGAAAGTGCAGTCCGTTGGTGGTTATGAAGACCAATCACAGTCAGACGACAGTGAGGGCGATCAGCTTCCACAATACTTTGGACCAGAAGATGAATACATTGGACCAAGCTGCCTTGCTAGGGCTGAAAAAAAAGCTCGAAGTTCATGAGTTAAACAAGTAGCTCGTGACTCGGCTCGAATCGACTCAAACTCGAAGAATAATGAGTCGAGCCAAGCTTTAGTTTAAGATCGTTTATAGACCAAGTTAAACGAGCCAATCTCACGAGTACTTGTGTAACTCGTTAGGCTCGGTACAAAAGATCAGCCATTCCCAATACAAAAAAAGATCAGCCACTCAACACCCTATGTCCTAGGCGCACAACACAAGGCCTACCCATTGAAGGCCCAACCGCCTAGGAGACTCATGCGTTACAAGGAAATTACTATTGTTAGTGATATATATGTTTAATATATACATAATCATTTTTATAATATTTGAGGGTTTTATGTTCATATCTTTAACGAGCTTGACAAGCTAAACGAGCCAGCTCGCGAGTTATACGAGTCGAGCCAATCTTGGATTTGAGCTCATTATAATAACGAGTCGAGTCGAGCTAGCTCGTTAACGAAGCAAGCTCTAGCGAGTGGCTCGACTCGGCTCGAATTCCATCCCTATGCCTTGCTGATGAACCTTACTATGATACAGACGAGTAGCTCTTTTAATGTCAAGGTTTCTAAGGTATATGTATCTCATGTTAAGGGAATGTACTGTTCGCACCTGTCGATGCATGTATCGACAGAAATTAAGTTGAACGCTCTGTGTAACTGTGTCCAATACTATGTACCTCTGTTTACTTTTGAACACTGCCCTACAAAGCATTCGGTGTATCGAGTGATAAATATGTATGCTGTCTTTGAATGCAATGGCATCTGCTATAAATATGTACTTTACGTCTCTATTATTTACGAAAACTCAAAAAAAAATGATTTTAAGATGTTTCATACAAAAAATAATGATTAAATATTTATTTATCGCCAATGCCTTCTATTCACTCTTTCTTGCCAAAGTCCATAAATCCGAATGTTTTGGCTCCAGGCCTGCCCGTTTTTGCGCCAATCTCTGTAAAGAAATACGTTGGAGTCACCCTCACAACTCGCATCACAGCAACCCAGATTGACCACACATCTCTTTCCCCTTCCCCCTTTGCACGATTAGGGTTTACTGCACCGCTGTCACTGGTCAATATCGCCTCTCTCCCGCGGCGCGACGCCGCCGCCTCAATACAGGTTCCTCGTGGCTCCGGTGCCCAAGCGGCAACGCGCCTGAAGCCATCCTTCCAGCAAACACATGTACTGCTCCGCTCCCCTCACCCCACTCTCCTGTCCTTTGTCCTACTTCCTTTTTTGCGACAAGCCTCCTCTTTTTCGTAACCCTCCCTCTCTTCTATTGTGGTAGTGGTGCATATGTTGGTCAGCTTGTAAAGTTTGTATAGAAGACTACAACGCCAGCAGTAGTACATATGTTGGGCAATTTCTCAAGTTTGTAGACAAGACTAGAACACTAGAACGGCTATGTTTCTGGTACTCTGTTTTCACTTCCTTCCCACCATTGGTAGCCTACTAAGACAAGATATTCATTTGTAGTGTCAACGATTTCTTACTGTACCCATCACTCTCTGTATGAAACATTAAGTTTAAGTTAAAATTGAGTTGTTCTCCTCTCTAAAACATGATTATAAATACGCTACATTTTAATTGAACTGTTAGGACCTATTATACCCTCTTCAGTGTTTTCATATCAACATGGGTTAACATTCACAACAGCAGGTGTTCAACTTATAGACAGCAGTTTCAGTAAATAGGGAGCACATTCTGACCATCCATTTTTTCATATCCCAAATAACCATGTTCTATTCTGCAGATTTTCTTCTCTGATCTTGAACTTGCAATTGGTGAATGAACGAAGAAACAACAGCAGGAATGGAGGAGAACCATACTTCTTCGTTCAAAACACCTACAGGTACGTCCTCTCTAAGAGCAATACTTGAATTTGCCAAACTATGAACGCACACAACTCATATATAACAAACTCCCATTTAAATCGCAGCCGATGAACTACAATCTTGGATGATAGAGCAAACCACACCAATCAAGTGCCTCATGTATCCTCGGACTTACATCAGTAGAGTCGATGAGAAAAGAAGGCATTGATGTCTACTACACAATCTTCTTCTTATAGACGTTGTTGGGCCTCCAACTGCAGAGGTTTGTAGGATAGTAGCAAATTTCCCTCAAGTGGATGACCTAAGGTTTATCAATCCGTAGGAGGCATAGGATGAAGATTGTCTCTCTCAACCAACCCTGCAACCAAATAACAAAGAGTTTCTTGTGTCCCCAACACACCCAATACAATGGTAAATTGTATATATAGGTGCACTAGTTCGGTGAACAGATGGTGATACAAGTGGTATATGGATAGTAGATAATGGTTTCTGTAATCTAAAAATATAAAACAGCAAGGTAACTAATGATAAAAGTGAGCACAAACGGTATTGCAATGCGTTGAAACAAGGCCTAGGGTTCATACTTTCACTAGTGCAAGTTCTCTCAACAATAATAACATAATTGAATCATATAACTATCTCTCAACATGCAACAAATAGTCACTCCAAAGTCACTAATAGCGGAGAACAAACGAAGAGATTATGATAGGGTACGAAACCACCTCAAAGTTATCCTTCCTGATCGATCTATTCAAGAGCCCGTAGTAAAATAACATGAAGCTATTCTTTCCATTCAATCTATCATATAGTTCGTACTAGAATAACACCTTAAGACACAAATCAACCAAAATCCTAATGTCACCTAGATACTCCAATGTCACCTCAAGTATCCGTGGGTATGATTATATGATATGCATCACACAATCTCAGATTCATCTATTCAAACCAACACAAAGTACTTCAAAGAGTGCCCCAAAGTTTCTACCGGAGAGTCAATACGTAAACGTGTGCCAACCCCTATGCATAGGTTCATGGGCGGAACTCGCAAGTTGATCACCAAAACATACATCAAGTGGATCAATAGAATACCCCATTGTCACCACGGGTATTCCACGCAAGACATACATCAAGTGTTCTCAAATCCTTAAAGACTCAATCCGAAAAGATAACTTCAAAGGGAAAACTCAATTCATCACAAGAGAGTAGAGGGGGAGAAACATCATAAGGTCCAACTATAATAGCAAAGCTCGCGATACATCAAGTTCGTATCACCTCAAGAACACGAGAGAGAGAGAGAGATCAAACACATAGCTACTGGTACATACCCTCAGCCCTGAGGGAGAACTACTCCCTCCTCGTCATGGAGAGCACCGAGATGATGAAGATGGCCACCGGAGAGGGATTCCCCCTCCGGCAGGGTGCCGGAACGGGTCTAGATTGGTTTTCGGTGGCTACAGAGGCTTCTGGCAGCGGAACTCCCGATCTATTGTGTTCTTCAAAGTTTTTAGGGTATATGGGTATATATAGGAGGAAGAAGTACGTCGGCGGATCTCCGGGCTGTCCACGAGGCAGGGGGCGCGCCCAGGGGGTGGGCGCGCCCCCCACCCTCGTGGGCAGCCCGGGACTCTCCTGGTCCATCTCCGATACTCCGTGGGCTTCTTGTGGTCCAAAAATAAGTTCCCTGAAGTTTCAGGTCAATTGGACTCCGATTGATTTTCCTTTTCTGCGATACTCTAAAACAAGGAAAAAACAGAAACTGGCACTGGGCACTGGGCACGGTTAGTCCCAAAAATAATATAAAAGGGCATAATAAAGCCCATAAACATCCAAAACAGATAATATAATAGCATCGAACAATAAAAATTATAGATACGTTGGAGACGTATCAGGCATCTGCATAGATTTATCACAAGGTTCACCATACACCGTGCTGATGGGTCACCTGCAAACCGACTTGACTTGTCGAAGGCCCTATTCTATCGTCTCTGAATGAGTTATACTCCGGTACTCTACACCTTCAACACGGATTCCACTACACTTCTTGAGCTAGTAAATGAACTCATGAATAGCTACGCAATAGCTTTTATGAGCAGCCGTAGAAACCTCCATATAGATGGAATTGAATATTTTTGTCAGTGTATCTCGAATGAATTGAAAACCTATGATGAAGCCTTATATTATTTTCCATGCACGATCAACATAGCCTGATTCCATCTTCATATAAACATATACTCTCTTTCGCTGCACTTGTGGATAGTGAAGGCCATCGAGCGCATGCTCCAACCATACTGCATCGTTACCTACTTCAATGAATCAAACCTCATGTTGAATGAACTTAGAAGGATAGCATGTGCTGGATGGAATGCACTAGGCAACAAAGCTTTCCCACACTACATAGTGATTCATGTCAGAATTAGAATTGATGGACCAGTTGGATCACAACACCGCACATGTAAGAAGATCATGACATATTGTTTAGCACTTCGTGCTCGAACTCTCAACACAAACCCTCACCCAGGCGCCACCGAAACTACAGAGACCAGGAAATATACATTTGTTGAGGCGGCCGCTCTTGGAAGTGTTAATTATTGCTATCTCAATGATGTTGATGTGGACTTGCAAACAATGCGCCTGCTAGAGTCATCCTACACACTAAGTGTTCCTCTATCAACTCCTTTACAAAACGAAGCAAAAATCATAGAGCAACTCCATGATATGAATATACTGAATGTTGTTGAGCCAAGGCTTAAGTTCCTAGACAGACGAACATGCCTCATAAACGGCACAGTCCTATCACTTTCGCTCAGGAAAAATAGCATACTCAAAGATTCAGCAAAAGAAATCCATGTTGGCCCCTACTGTATACGCAAATGGTCCAAATCAGTGAAAGGTACACCGGGTGAGCTCACAAGGAGACTTGATGTTAGACTGCAAGGGCTACCAAATAGATACTATAGCACAGTAATCATGGAGGATATTTTAAGCCCCTACTGCACGCTGGATGATAATGGTTATGATGTAGGCTCATCACCAAATTTAGTAGGATATGAATGCACCGTTTGGACAAAAGCGAATCAGCAGATGCCAGATTTAATAACAACCTGGGTCACACCTGATGGTTGTGTATTTGAATCAGCACAAATGACGGGATTGCAGTTGCGATTGCACCGATACAAAATAGAGGTCTATGTAACTTCAGAAAACTCTGAGGTGAGCTCACAATTTCACATGTATGATCATCTTCCGTATGCTAACTGTCCCATTGTCTTTTCTCCTGATAAAAGCAGGTTCCATCGAGAGAAGTTTCCAGCACCAACGTTGCCATTCCTCCACTCAATAATTAACTTGTATGCAAGAAAGCTAAGGTAAAAATTCTGTTAACCTCTATCATGCGAGATATGGTCATACAATTCCATAAAAGTTTGCGTGCTTTCAAAACCCAAAGTAAATTGCAGCAAAATTCACAAGTTTGCAAAAGACTATTGCTACATTTTTATATAGCCAAGAGCATTTCAAAATCTTAATATCTTCATCATTGGCTTTTCTGATCATACCGATGACCAATTTCCAATATGTACCCAGTTTATGAAGCTATCATCTTGTATTTAACATATGCTTTTTTGATGCATCACTCATCAATTCTATTCATGATCCCAGGTTTCAACTTTGGTTAGCAAAATGCCACGTCCACCATTCAATAGCTGAAATGAATGACAAGACAAGAAAGAACTGTCACACTCAGGCCATGGCATAAACATAAGGACTCTCCATGTAATCCCTATAATATGACGTTGTAATAGCTGAATCTATCTTATGTTGAAGCTAAGGAATTGCATATGAGAATCATACAATGTTGCTGCTATTGTTATATTTACTGTATGTTATATCTTCTTTTCAAAATACTCGACATAACTATTGTCTATATTACAGATTCCTATTAATCTCATTTCACAACATATTTCTATGATATGCATACAAATACATTATCAATCGATATCTCAGTTGCAAATTCATTGCCATGAAAACCTCGGTGAATTGTCAATAGATCAGGATTTAGATGACTGCCCTTCTCTAAAGAAAAAACATTCTGGATAAGGTGCATATACATCACATCTCTAAAGAAAAACATCCTGTCAGTAGAATTGGTGAACACAATGATATTGACAGATCAATACAGAATATGAGCTCCCAAACTGCACCTGCCACATGATTCAGCTCAACATAAACTGCTCTTCTAGGCCCAGCAAATCATCAACATAATCATTTCAACATGCAATCCAACATATTAAAGTTGAACGAGAAACAAATAGTAGCAACGTCCGCCTCTGTTCTTCACTTAAATTCTATTTACACGAGGAACCATTTTACTTGCTGCCGATGAAAATTAAGTTAGTACAACAACAAGACAATGTACGAAGTTTAAGTGTATCTGTCGATAGTTAAATTCAGTTCAAATGAGGAACTTGTACTTCCATCTTTGTTCTTCAGTTAAATACAATTTCAAATGATGAATATGTAGTGCCACCTTTGTTCTTCAGTTTAATTCAGTTGAGACAAGGAACTATTTTTACTTGCTCATGAAAATTAAGTTTGTACTACTACGAGACCACGTATGAATTTTGGGTGTATCATCTCTACTGCAGCTCCTCGATAATCATCTCTTAAATGCTAAGCTGAGCTTGTTAACTGGCATGATTTGGCCCCTTCTCTTCAATACACTTTATTTTCATCTCAGTTAGTCTCAGAAGTTATGCATTCAAATAGGAAGTTCCAAATTGGTTTCTACAACAGATGCCGTTTGCTGCTGCTGCGGGAGATTGCAAGATTTGTTGGTGAGCTTTTCCTTTTCTTCCTCTGTAGTCCAATAGGTGTTTAGGTGTGCTCAGATTTTGGATATGCTCATATCTAAACAAATTCCTTTGGATGCATTGGTTAATTTGTAGGAACCAATTTTGAGAAGACTGAAGCTACCACGTGTCGGGGTTCTCGAACGAACCTATTGGATCCCTCGACGGAATCTCTTCTACGGTTGCGAGGCGTGGGGCTGCGCAAAGAGCGGGTCTAGAAGATCAAGTCGATAGGATTTTTACCCAGGTTCGGGCCGCAAGCGATGCGTAAAACCCTAGTCCTGCTTTGTGTGTATTTAGTGTTCTTGAGTTCTTGAACTAGCTGCCGTGCATGCCCAGTCCAAAAAGTCCGAATCCTTCCTCAGTGCGCCTCGGGCCTCCTTTTATATGCCAAAGGGGTCGCCACAGTGGCACATAGGAGGTGGAAAGTATGTACAGTGTACAAGTTTATTTCCTGACATCCTAGGACAAACGCATTTAATGCGCCGCCTATGTGTCCCTTGGCTTTATCGGGGACGTTAAGGAAGCCCGTCCCGTCCATCGCCGCCTCGCCTTGCTTCGACGCGCGTCCAAGGTGACGAGGCATGCAACGCCATGCTGGCTGGCTGGCTGCTGAGCTGGTGCGGTGGCAGGGTCTTCACGAAGATCTACATGCTACCACACAAGTGCTTTTGGCTGGTCGGCCTAGAGGCTGCATGCTGCCGTGTGGGTGCGTCCCTAGTTGGTAGGATGGTTGCCACGTTGGAACGGGTGCGGGGCAGCGAAGCTTTGGTAAGTGCGGGCCTGGCTTTGGCTCCATAGACGCCCCCGGCAAGGCCCTTGCCGGGATCTCATGGGCATCCCCGGCAAGGGTCTTGTCGGGGGCTTGCGAGCGTCCCGGGCAAGGGTCTTGCCGGGGGTCTTTAGTTGTCCCCGACAAGATCTTGCCGGGGGCTTTCGTCTTCTGGTTCTCATCTAGGCTTGCAGGCCTTTGGTTTCCACAAAGATCTACATGCCACCATGCAGGCGCTCCCGAGCGTTGGTCTTGACGTTTGTCGATGGCGTCATAACTCTCAGGCTCAAGGGTGGCGGTCTCGCTGGTGTTTGGCAAGTTGTCCTGGCAAGGCTCTTGCCGGAGGAAGCCCATCTTGTCTCTTCGCTCCTTATGCTTCTGGTTTGGGTGCTGCCTCGGCAGGTTTGTATCTTTGCTTCCTCTGCCCTGCCGAGCCCGGCCGTAGGTGTGGCTACGACTGCCCGTGCACAAGTAAAGGGGTACAGAAGGGCCCCTACTTTTGTACACCAACAGGAGCCCCCGAGCATGGACCACACATAAGCGCGGAGCATTGTTGGGCCAGGCCCAGAACGGTGCGTGGGCACGCGTGGTAGAGTTTTTACTGCGGTAACTCCTTCGCCAGTTGCACAGCCCCATGCCCCGCAACCGTAGAAGGGAGCGGCGCAAGACGCCTTCGCCTTCCCCTCCCCCCGCGGACGCCGCCCTAGAGGCCGACTTCGACCTTGGGTCCTTCAGCCCGAAGAGGAAGAGGAGGCAAGCAAAGGAGGGCGAGTAAGCATCTCGCCCTTCATCATTTTTGACCCTCAGCTTGTGCCATCTTTCCTGACTTGATCTTGTCTTTGCAGCGACACGGAGACGCTGGCCCAGAGGGCGACGAAGAGGGCCAGGGCTTCGACGGGCGCCCCGCGCACGGCGGAGTTGGTGCTGATCCACCCGGACAACAACCCTCGGCGCAGCCCCCGCCTCAGCCCCCAGCGTGAGTTCATTACTCACTCCTCACGATGTGGCGTTGGGGCATGAATCCTTGGTGCTGACCTTGCCGGGTTTGTAGGAGGAGAGCGGCAACAGAAGGAGCCACTGAGGGCCACCCCCGACTCGCCGCCCCCGTCAACCACACCACCCAGAGGGGCATCCCCGGCAAGGGCGCCTTCTGCCGAGCCCATGTGCATGGAGGAGGAGGAGAAAGAGGCAGCATGGGCGCTGGCGGCTCCGTCCCAGCCATGAACGTTGGCGGGGAGGGAACCACTTCTTCCCAGCTTGGCACGGGTAAGTGGCCCGCCTCTCATCTCTCTTTCTGAATTTTGATCTTGGCCTCGTTTCATTCTCCTTTCTAGTTTCCAGACCCTCCCTCGATGGACCGTGAGGTCATCGATACTGTGATTGGGGAGGTCACCAAGGACGCCGAAGCTGAGGCCGCCAAGATCACGGCTGAGGAAGCCACCAAGTCTGTCGCCGAGGAGGCCGACAAGGAGCCTGCCGGGGAGCCCGGCATGGCCACTGCCGAGGAGGCCGGCAAGGGGCCTGCCGGGGAGGCCGCCGAGGAGGAGGTGTCCAATGACCAAGCTTGCTCCCCTGCAGTCCCTGCCCCGGGCAAGTACCTGAGGGTGGGCGATGACTTGTTCGTCCGCCTCCCAGGGACGACGAGCACCAGAGCGCCAGCCGAAGGGGAGGTGTTTGATGATGAGGTGCTCGCCACCGCCGGGCTCCAGGTTGTCGACGAACCGAGCGCCGGCGACG
Organism: Triticum dicoccoides; assembly: GCF_002162155.2. Classification (NCBI taxonomy): domain Eukaryota; kingdom Viridiplantae; phylum Streptophyta; class Magnoliopsida; order Poales; family Poaceae; genus Triticum; species Triticum dicoccoides. Next base: position 397,265,378 of record NC_041388.1, on the reverse strand, counting down.
GTGATTCCTAGGACGAGCAGCTTCTTTGGGCCATGAGCGCCAACTTCCAGAAGCTCCAAGCGCTCCACCGTGCCCGCCAGGACAAGGTGAAGTCCAGGATGGCGGCGGTGGACAAGGCGGAGGCAGATTTTGAGGAGCGCGTCGCCCAGACGCAGGTCTGGTTTGGCGATGCCCGTGAAGAGCGCAAGCGAGAGCTCATCCTGAAGCAGGCCGACATCGAGAAGGTCCAAGAGGCAGCGAAGGAGCAGGCCGCCAAGGATGAAGCCGCCCGGCAGCAGCAACAAGCTCTACTGGACAACCAGGAGGAAGACCTCGTTGCGCGTGAGCAGACGCTTGCCGCCACGCTCCGTGGCAAGGACGAGGAGGTTGGGAAGATTGTCGCGCAACGGACCCAGGAGCTGGAGCAGAAGCACAAGGACACACTCAATGCTCTAGCCCTGGACCACGCCGACAAGGCGGAGGAGATGGAGATGGAGCGGGAGGAGCTGACGGAGGTGAGGGACGCAGCCAACCATTCTCTGGCAGATTTTTAGGTCACCGTCTCCGACCAGACCAAGCCGCTCTCCGAGGCCAACAGCTCCATTGATGATCTGAAGCTGCGGCTGGGTGCTTTGGAGGGGAAGCTTTCAGAGGTCACGACCCAGGAGGAGACCCTGATCAAGGCCCTGGAGACCGAGAAGCAGTTGCGGAGCGATGACTCCGCCGCCCATAAGGAATATGCGGGCAACATAAACCTCTAGATCAGCCGTCTTGCCGATGTTGCCAAGAGGCTCACTGCGCAGCTAGCCGTCATGGGCATGCCGGATGTCAGGTACTTCCAGGAGCCGAACGTGAGCCCCAACGCCAGGCTGACCTTGTTCTTCGAGGGCATCCTCGACGCTCTGGAATGGCTCCGCTCCAACCGAGCGCCCTATCTGGCCAATGAGTCCTAGAGGCTTTGCCGGGGTGCCCTGACCAAGGTGCTCACCAAGGTGGTGTTCTGGAACCCCAATGTCGACTTCGCCGATGCGCTTGAGAGCTTGTCGGAGGGCACGGACCTCACGGCGCTCGAAGAGCGCATTGAGCCCATCATCAGCTGCGTCGATGGAGTCCAGAGGGTGGAGGGCCAGCACCGGGACTAGCCACCTTGTTTCTCCTTGCCGCTGCGAGTTCATGCCCGAGACAATTTTTATCTTAAGTTAGAACCGCGACAGTCATTGATGTAATATAACTCTACAGTACTTTGAAATGAAGCATGCTATCTTCCTGTCCGATCTTTCTTTGTGTGTACACACCCTACGCCTAGTTGGACAGGTTTGTCGGTGCGTAAACCCATGTTGTGGCGCTTTGAGGAACGGATCCTCAGTAGCCTACCGGGGGGCGCTTGCTGCCGGGCAAATCACCTTGCCGTTCTTAGCGCAGGCGCCTGATCTGTTGAGCGGACTCAAAACGGAACAGGGGCGTTGCCAATAGCGGAAGGGTTCCCTTGCGTCCAGGTTTTCCATACAAGGAGCAAGATCTTTCGAGGAAGATAACTCTATAAAAAGGAAAATTGCTCAAAGTTTTGCGTGACTTAACTCTTCCGTTGCCATGCGGATGGTTACTACGGCTGAGGATGGCACCGCCTCGCCCAGCTGACGGCACCAGAGTGTAGTTGATCGACGTCGCCTTCTTCTCTCGAGCCATCGCGATGAAGGAGTCGATGAGTTGGCCTGAAAAATGGATTTCCATAGCCTCAACGCCCCCTACCTGGCGCGCCAAAGATGTCGGGGTTTTGGAACAACAACTATGGGATCCCTCGACGGAATCCCTTCTACGATTGCGGGGCGTGGGGCTGCGCAAAGAGTGGGTCTAAAAGAACAACTTGGTGGGATTTTTACCTAGGTTCCGGCTGCAAGCGATGCGTAAAACCCTAGTCCTGCTTTGTGTGTACTTAGTGTTCTTGAGTTCTTGAACTAGCTGCCATGCATGCCCAGTCCAAAAAGTCTGAATCCTTCCTCAGTACGCCTCGGACCTCCTTTTATATGCCAAAGGGGTCGCCACAGTGGCACACGGGAGGTGGAAAGTATGTTCAGTGTACAAGTTTATCTCCTGACATCCTAGGACAAACGCATTTAATGCGCTGACTATGTGTCCTCTTGCTTTATCGGGGACGGTAAGGAAGCTTGTCCCGTCCATCGCCGCCTCGCCTTGCTTCGACGCGCGTCCAAGGTGACGAGGCATGCAGTGCCACGCTGGCTGGATGGCAACTAAGCTGGTGCGGTGGCAGGGTCTTCACGAAGATCTACATGCCACCACGCAGGTGCTTGGCTGGTCGGCCTAGAGGCTGCATGCTGCCACGCGGGTGCGTGCCTAGTTGGTAGGCTGGTTGCCACGTCGGAACGGGCATGGGGCAGCGAAGCTTTGGTAAGTGTGGGCCTGGCTTTGGCTCCGTAGACGCCCCCGGCAAGGCCCTTGCCGGGATCTTGTGGGCGTCCCCGGCAAGGGTCTTGCCGGGGGCTTGCGAGTGTCCCCAGCAAGGGTCTTGCCGGGGGTCTTCAGTCGTCCCTGGCAAGATCTTGCCGGGGGCTTTTGTCTTCTGGTTCTCATCTAGGCTTGCAGGCCTTTGGTTTCCACAAAGATCTGCATGCCACCATGCAGGCGCTCTCGAGCCTCGGTCTTGACGTTTGTCGATGGCGTCATAACTCTCAGGCTCAAGGGTGGCGGTCTCGCTGGTGTTGGGCAAGTTGACCTGGCAAGGCTCTTGTCGGGGCCATGTAGGCCGCCCCGGCAAGGCACTTGCCAGGGGAAGCCCATCTTGTCCCTTCGCTCCTTATGCTTCTGGCTTGGGTGCTGCCTCAGCAGCTTTGTATCTTCGCTTCCTCTGCCCTGCTGAGCCTGGCCGCAGGTGTGGCTACGACTGCCCGTGCACAAGTAAAGGGGTACATAAGGTCCCCTACTTTTGTACACCGAGACAACGTATCCGAATGGAGTGGTTGCAATCGTTATATACCCGGAATGATGCTTTTATATGTCTGAATTTTCACAAGTATTGCTAAACTTGGCCCTAGCGAAGTGGCAAGTGTATTGTTGTGTGTGAAGGTAAAAGAAACAAAGATAACGTAAGGGAAAACCAACCCGAAAATGCAACACAAGGACTAAAGTAGGTATTCAATTCCTTTGAATTGTATGATAAAAATATCTCTTGTTCTAGAATAACATGAAAATTGTCTCTTCATGAAGTTGGATTCAGGGCTTTGCTAATTTTCTGTGATTTGGAGTTTAATTTTGCATTACCATGAAAGTCTCTAGATAAGTTAAAAATAGACCTTGAAATTGCTTCACCTGAGTCTCTGAACTGTACTAGCCTGAATCCTAAAGTACACAGGTAGTGCCGAGTGTTTTAATATTAACCTGGAACATTGTCCAGGCTTATGAAAGCTTTACTGATGGACTTGGAAGGAGTACCTCTACTTTGATTGGGAACCCTATTAATGTGTATAATCGCGGGGCTGATGCCAGGTCAGCACTGACTACTGCAATTTGTGGAGCTCCGGCTGTTGTGGTAGCTCCAGTATCAGCAACTTCACGTGCTTTACATTATGCACTTCTTGGTATAAGGAACATGTGAGTTTTCACTCATTCTCAAATGTCGGCGAAAGTTGTGCGCATATATAGGGTTAGTAACATGTTATCACATCAGACTATTTTGTTTGGTCTCTGATCAACTCACTCTTGATTCCTTTGCTATTATCACTATAAGTTATAGGTCAGTTACCCAGTTCTAATTAAATGTAGATCATTACCCAGTTAAGATTTGAAACATCACATAAGGATCTGTATTTTGTGTCTTATTTGGCACTTCAATATTTGTATTTTTTTTGTAAATATACACCAACTTATTGTCAAAATAAACCCTACAGTATATCGAGAACTATTACTCTAGAAGCCAACTTGCATTTATGTATGTATCTTTTGTTCATTAGTTCGGTCCAGAAAGTCACAAAGATGATAGTTCAGAGACCAATGAATAAAACAAGACAGGACCAGTGTGACATGACTTATCTTCTGATTTCACCTTTTGCAATATTAATTATTCCTCTAGACAAATTATGTTTCAATAAGAATAGTTTGATTATATAATAACGAGGAGATGACAAGATACTCGAATCTTGAGAAACGCTTATTTATCTAAGAAACTTCTAGCTTTATGGATGCGCAGGGTCTTGTAAAGTACTTCCTCCATAAAGAAATATAAGAGCGTTTAGATCACTAAAGATATTTCTTTACAGAGGGAGTAATTGTCTTGTTGGATTCAATATCTTTACCTAATATTAAAGGACAGAGGCTTTTATAGTTCTCCATACGTCACCCTTTTATATCTGTTGATTTTATATATTTAACATAAATATTGATGGCTGAGATTTAAAATTAGTTTTGCATAATAAAGTAGGACACCTCGCTCACGTCCTGGTTTGCTCATTTTCGTTAGAAAAATAAAGTGCATATGCATGAGTCGAAGTCTGGTTGAATCAATATTGCCTCGCTCTACTAACCACGTCTTCCGATTCATGTCTTTCGCAATTGTATAGGACATTATATTATTTGACCATTCTTACTGTCATTCGGTCTGTTTCTTCATGATTTCTTCATATGTCATCATATCGTTCTCCCGCGTTACGATCTCTCCGTCCCGTGTTTCTTTCCATATAATCGTTGCCTCGCTACCGTGTTGTCTCTGGCTTCCTTTAGATTCTTTATATATCTATACCTACTATTAAAGGGAATAGGTATTCTTGGTTTGGTTTGGTTCCTTTCATTTATTTTCGTTTGGTATGAGCACACGCTAAAGTTTCGTATGGTTTGCTCGTACACATGATAAGCCATCCGGGCTAGGTACTCGTATGTTGATGGGCCTTCTATGGGATTTCATAGATACCGCGAAAAATAATTGGGTCAAAATAAATCAACATCGTGGGAATTGAACGCAGTACATCGTGTCTGGCTCTTTGATGTAACAACCAACAAGTTATGCATCTTTCACGTTTACTAATCCCCGCCTAGCTCTTTTACAATGGTTCCCACCAGTAAATATACAAGCGGCCTTAGGAATCAACCAACAGACCGTTAAACAAGCGGCCTCATGCGGAATTATGGGCTTAAATAGGATGTTTAAATGGACAAGGCTAATTCAAGAAAGGATTGTGGGTAAACCGTTGGAATAATTAAAGAACGATTGTGGGCTTAATAAATAGAATATTCAAATAGATGGGGCTAATTAAAGGAAAGATTTGAGGTAAAAAGGTAGGATAATTAAAAGGAAGGATCCATAGGCCTCATTGTGATGGGGCTACTAAATTAGAAAAGGAAGGATTCGATTACCGACTAAAACAGGTGAGGACAACATGCTAATTAAAGAAAGGATTAGACTTAAATGAAATTAGTGGGAGATTATGCCTGCAAAGGAAATATGGACACGAATAAATTGCATCCTACTTTTTATGTTCATTTTGTAACAGGATGTTGCATTGCAGTATGTTCTTCGTAGTGAATCTGATGCTACAAAACATCATGCTTGCACAAAACATTAATTTTCCCATTGCAACGCACGGACATATGTGCTAGTAACTAATAAAAGGGTAACTGGGTATTATGAGATAGTGCATTACTGAAGCCGAGGTCAATGAATTGTGAAGGATTGATATATTTCAACCATGCTGTCGCCACATTTAAATTGTTAATAACATATCGATATCATCTCCGCTGGCTCTATCTACTATGCTACGTAATTTTGGTGGGTTCGTACTTAATCAGTAATAGAACAAATCACAGTATAATTTTGGGCAGTCCCGTCACAACATTTTAGTTTTGGTTAGAATAATACGTACTCTCTTATATCTGAAGGGAGTAATACTGATGATTTACATAACATAATTTGATTACATTGTACCCCACGACCTGATCAACTTGAATGTTTCCATCAAATGACAAGGAGGACCAATTGCCTATATATCATTGTCGGTGTCAAAACCGGCGGATCTCGGGTAGGGGGTCCCGAACTGTGCGTCTAGGGTCGATGGGAACAGGAGGCAGGGGACACGATGTTTTACCCAGGTTCGGGCCCTCTTGGTGGAGGTAATACCCTATGTCCTGCTTGATTGATATTGATGAATATGAGGATTACAAGAGTTGATCTACCACAAAATCGTAATGGCTAAACCCTAGATGTCTATCATGTATGATTGTGATTATAATTGCCTCTACAGACTAAACCCTCCGGTTTATATAGACACCGGAGGGGCCTAGGGTTGTAAAGAGTCGGTTTACAAAGGAAGGAATCTACATATCCGAACGCCAAGCTTGTCATCCACGCAAAGGAGAGTCCCATCCGGACACAGAGAGAGGTCTTCTGTCTTGTATCTTCATAGCCCATTAGCCCGGCCCATATTACATAGTCCGGACGCCCGTGGACCCCTTAATCCAGGTCTCCCTCAGTAGCCCCTGAACTAGGCTTCAATGACGATGTGTTCGGTGTGCAGATTGTATTCGGCATTGCAAGGCGGGTTCCTCCTCCGAATACTCCAAAGTAGCTTTCGAACACAGAAAATGTGTCCGGCTCTACAAAGCAAATACCACACACAACCGCAGAGAGCATAATATTTCACGAGTCCAATCTACTGACAGCTTTTGTAATGTGACATCATGTCCCTGCTCGATCCTTATTTCGAACCGTTTTTTAGCCTCCCGCTCCACGTTTCAAGACACGGTTTTATTGGCATGTCTTGTCAAAGCAGAGATCGTGTCCCCTTATTACGGGATTCTCATCAATACGGGCGTGTGTAATCCAACCCCCGTTGGTAAGATTCCTAGGGAATAGGCAAGTTTTAAGGCTCATGAGGAGGCGTTCGATATTCATCGCCTTTATAAAGGGGCACAGACCCGTCCTTCTCCTCTATGCCCACCTCTTCCTCAACTTTTCTAACCTCGAGCTCCAGCACCCAGGTTTCAACTTAATCATTCCAAGCCTCCCAGTCATGTCCAGACCCAGCCTTCAAGGCCGGTGGGTGGCCTCCTCTGTCACAGAGGAGGATATCGTGAAGCTTTGGGCGGCAAGGTACCTGACCACAGAAATCCTCCACAGGCTCCCTGCGAAGGGACAGGTTATTCCTACACCCAGATCCGGCGAGAGGGTCGTATTCATCTCCCACTTCCTCCGGGGGATAGGGTTCGCTCTCCACCCCTTCGTTCGTGGTCTCGTGTTCTATTACGGGCTAGATTTTCATGATCTGGCTCCGGACTCCTTTCTTCACATCTCGATGTTCATTGTCATGTGCGAGGCCTTTCTCCGCATTCCCCCACACTTCAGCTTATGGCTCAAGACCTTTAATGTGAAGCCGAAGGTAGTCGATGATACGTCCATTTTGCGTCATGCTTTTATATCGATATTCATTGCATTATGGGCTGTTATTACACATTATGTCACAATACTTATGCCTATTCTCTCTTATTTTACAAGGTTTACATAAAGAGGGAGAATGCCGGCAGCTGGGATTCTGGGCTGGAAAAGGAGCAAATATTAGAGACCTATTCTGCACATCTCCAAAAGTCCAGAAACATCACAAAAGACGTTTTCAGAATATATAAAAAATACTGAGCGCAAGAAGTTCATCAGGGGGCCATACCCTGCCCACGAGGGTGGGGGGCGCGCCCTACCCCCTGGGCGGGCCCCCTACCTCGTGGGCCCCCTGGTGGCCCTCCGATGGCCATCTTCTGCTATATGGAGTCTTTCTATGAGAAAAAAAATCATAATCCATCTTTCCGGACGAGACTCCGCCGCCACGAGGCGGAACCTTGGCGGAACCAATCTAGGGCTCTGGCAGAGCTGTTCTGCCGGGGAAACTTCCCTTTGGGAGGGGGAAATCATCGCCATCGTCATCACCAACGCTCCTCTCATCGGGAGAGGGCAATCTCCATCAACATCTTCACCAGCACCATCTCCTCTCCAAACCCTAGTTCATCTCTTGTATCTAGTTCTTGTCTCCAAGTCTGGGATTGGTACTAGTAGGTTGCTAGTAGTGTTAATTACTCCTTGTAGTTGATGCTAGTTGGTTTATTTGGTGGAAGATCATATGTTCAGATCCTATATGCATATTAATACCCCTCTGATTATGAACATGATTATGCTTTATGAGTAGTTACATTTGTTCCTGAGGACATGGGAGAAGTCTTGCTATTAGTAGTCATGTGAATTTGGTATTCGTTCGATATTTTGATGAGATGTATGTTGTCTCTCCTCTAGTGGTGTTATGTGAACGTCGACTACATAACACTTCACCATTATTTGGGCCTAGAGGAAAGCATTGGGAAGTAATAAGTAGATGATGGGTTGCTAGAGTGACAGAAGCTTAAACCCTAGTTTATGCGTTGCTTTGTAAGGGGCTGATTTGGATCCATATGTTTCATGCTATGGTTAGGTTTACCTTAATACTTTTGTTGTAGTTGCGGATTCTTGCAATAGAGGTTAATCATAAGTGGGATGCTTGTCCAAGTAAGGACAGTACCCAAGCACCGGTCCACCCACATACCAAATTATCAAAGTACCGAACGCGAATCATATGAACATGATGAAAACTAGCTTGATGATATTCCCATGTGTCCTTGGGAGCGCTTTTCTCTATATAAGAGTTTGTGCAGGCTTGTCCTTTGCTACAAAAAGGATTGGGACACCTTGCTGCATTTTATTTACTTTTGTTACTTGTTGCTCGTTACAAATTATCCTATCGCAAAACTATCTAATACCACTTATTTTAGTACTTGCAGAGAATACCTTGCTGGAAACCGCTTATCATTTCCTTCTGCTCCTCGTTGGGTTCGACACTCTTACTTATCAAAAGGACTACGATAGATCCCCTATACTTGTGGGTCATCAGTCGACGGGGAGCAAGCGGAGTGTGGCGGCGCTATGGTGAGCAAGCTCGCCAATACTCTTTGGCCAAAGGGCTCCTTCACGGAAACTTCCAACCTTTGGCAGCGGGAGTGGTTTTACATCACTGAACCCCGTGGTACCAAGTGGGAAGCTACACCTGCGTTCCGATCTGGCCCTCCATTATGACTCGCATCATGGATTAATAAGGGGCTGGACTGGGGATCGATTGACGAAGTGCAGACGCTACAAAGCCGTATCGGGAGCCTCCTTGAAAAGGACACCGGCCTCATCAACGTGATCCAGGTAATGCTAGTCCGCCGGGTCCTGCTGTGCCAGCGACGGCCTCTCCGCATGTGGGAGTTCAATCCGGAAGGACTACGGACCCTTCAGCACTTCTTCAGCATAACACACAGAGGGATGTGGAAGTTATTCTTTGGGACCCGAAAGCAGTGGCCGATTCAACCGAGGACATCGGTCTCGACTGCAACCATCCGAATACCACGGTAAGCACTCAACTCCTGCACACAGCTTAGTTGATTATCCCGTATCAATATACTGAGAAACCTGTCTTCGACCAGGGATGGATAAAGAAAGCGGAACGAATTAGGTGTTCGGCCCCACTTCCCGAAGACTCAGCCGATCCCATGTTAACAAGGATGCTGGCCCCGGCGCCGTATCAAGTGCCCGTGAAGGAGGACAAAGAGGAGAGCAAAAAGGCCAGGAGTGGCTTCCACTCTAAAGGTACACCGGATGCTATGTCCGGGAAGACCGGAACTCCCTCTTCTGAAGACGAAGGGGAAGAAGAAGCTGATATCCCTTCTCCCCATGGGAAGAAAAAGACCGTCTCCAAAGATTTGAAGGTGGAGGCTTCCAAGAGAGGGAAAATGTCCCTGCAAGACAGTTCGGGTTCGGAAGACGACGTTGCCGCACAGTTCCTCCATAAGGACAAGCCTTTCGCCGAATTGTAAGTGAACAAGGGTATTCTATACATATCCCGTTCTTTCCAGGTCACAAGGGTAACCTCTTAAATATATGTTTGCAGTCCGGCCCACAATCTTCCTCAATAGTCCTCCTCCTCGGGTGACCTTCTTCCAGAGATGATGGAAAGCGAGACGCCTCCACATGCTTCCTCGCCCCTTAGGGCGGACGACTTCTAGGTGTCATCCCGGAGGGTCTCCCCCGATCATCAAGTGTCGCGAGGGGCAATGAAGGCAGTGCCCGAAGGTGATACTTCGGTCGTCGAGGGTCCGGGGTGTGCAGCCCCTATGGAGACCAACAATAAAAGCCCCGGACTATCCGGTTTACAGCCGAAGACGACTCTAGGGTCGAGTGAACATATCCCTTCGAAGGGAGTTCATACTCCCGCAGCCGCTTCCAGGAGTCCGGAGGCGCCGGATACATTAATGGGCATGTTGGAGAATGCGTCCATCTCAGAGGAACATCGTACCTTAATGAGTATGTTAGTTGAGAGGATTCTGTCTGCAAGAAGTGGATTGAATGAAGCCTTCACGGGCCTGCTAAGAGGCTTTGAGGTATGTAATGTAATATCTTAATCACTCTTCATATGCAGAATGTGCCTGTGTATAGATAGTAGCCCTTGAGACTCTGGTCGGCCTCCACGGGGAGGCGATCAGAGGATCAAAAAGCTATGCTCAGGAAATGACATGATTAATTTGAAAACAGGATATGTCAACGGCGACTGCCCCTGCTACGGAAGTTGCAGACTTAAATCAAAAACTTGAGGTAACGGATCAGGACATTACTCTTATCAATAGGCGGCTCGACGAGGCACAAGGTATGTTTTGGGGCCGTCGTCTTATGGATGTATACTAATATTAGCATGAAGCTTAAAATTATATACTGGGACATGCATAATTGCAGATGGTGCTGCTGCGGTTGAGACCCTTCGGGCTGAACTTGCCTGGGCCAAGGAGCAAGCCAGAGTGAGCAATGCGGCTGTCAAGAAGGCAGCTGCTGAGTTAAAGGCCGAACAAGCCGCTCGGCGCCAGTTCAAGGAGAGAATATCTACCATAGCGCGAGAGCTGAAGGATGCCACAAGCCAATGCGAATCACTCGAGAAGGATAACAAAGCCAAGGCAGCCGAACTCAACAAGACTTTACAAGAGGCGTGAGAGGCACGGTCCGAGTCTAGAGTGGCTCGGGAGGAGATCCGGCAAGCTAGGGAGATAGCGGCTGGTAAGCCCTTTCTATTACAGACTAAATTCGTCATCCCAAAGTATGCCGTGTTTGATCAATTGTGGAGTTCTTCAGACTCATTCTTGGACCTGCCGAAGAGTGTCGCCGATGCGGCACAGTTTTATCAAGCGCAAGACGGACGTGCAGTGGAGAAGCTTTTCTGGTCATAGTTCAACGTGCCAAAGCGTCCGTTGTTGAACGAACAAATGGCCTAGTGGGCCGAGCTCCACAAGGTGTCCGGAGCTGCCATGAAGGAATTCGTGGTTCGGCTGCGGCCAACTGAGCTAATTCTGAACAGTTATTTTGGTTTGGTGCAGCGACTTGTTGATGTGGTGCCGCGTATCGACGTCGTAAAACGGTCGGCGTGCATTGAAGGTGCATGGATGGCCTTTGCCCGCGTCAAGACGTACTGGGCGAAAATGAAGGCCGCCGATGTTGTAGCAAACATTCCACCCAAGGGCAAGGACCATTGCATGCCGGAGCATTATTTTGAAGATGTCCTAGAGGGTGCCCGCTTGATAGAGGGTCAGTGCTCGAAGAATATTATGTTCGAGTGAATGTATCGGAATTGTGATAACAATATTATGATATATTAAGGTTGTGTTATATTTATGCCTTTTTTCCTGAAAGGCATTTCCTCCTGTGCGGCCGTTTTTTTATAATCTGAAGGTTTGCCAGTCGTTGGCTTCAACCCCCTCGCATATAATGCGGCGGTGTTCGGAATAGCAACTGACTACACTTCACCCAACGTCTTGGTCCGTGAAGGAGGTGTCAGTGCGGCGAACAAGGCAATCGGACTATAGGGCTTTAACACCTTCACTTAGCCATAGGAGTTTGACGGTGGGTCTATGATATAGCCCCTAGTATGTACACGGTTATCCGAATACGGCTGCGCTACATAGGTGACCGAGAAACGATCCTTCGTGTTATACAGAAAAAATTGAAAAAGATTTTAATAAGTCGGCGAGTGGTTGACCAGCTCTCCCCGCATCGTGACAGTTAGTTTTCGGCTTTCTCTACTAAGGTGCTTAACCAGGTGAACCGGAAACACAATCGCAATAGTTCTCCCTTTACTACCCTAGCCGATAGAGTGGAACGTAAGGTAGTAAGCACAGGAGTCGGGCAACCCAACTATTGACCAAAGACATAATTTGGAGCTGATGCATATAATGCCAAAACTCGTGACGCCGAAGTATGCTGTAGAGATGTTTGGACTTGCTTGCAATTTAATATGTTGCCGTATCGAGCCCCTGGCGATTGGTGCCGAGGTGTATATGTGAAACCACCGAAAAGGTAAGATACAATTCTATGAGGAAAAAATAAGTACTGAAGACGGATTATGTCCACTAGAATCTGATTGATACGTCGAGCGCAATCTTACAGATTATAACACCTCTACCCGGGTCATTTTACATGCCAAGGGTCGAGGGCTGAGGAGAAAGGCTATATCCAAGTTTTAAATAGAATGTTTGGTCTACAAAATATCTTTTGGACCTCCTGTCGCACGTCTGCGCTGCCTTTGCCTTAGTGGAGAGGATTCCTTAAAAGGAGCAATCTTTGGTTGCCTGGACGAAACTGGGCTCCGAAAGTGTCCTTGCGGGTCCATAGGACGAGCAGGTTTTGGTTCATCTATGACAAAAGATAAGAAATAATTTAAAAAGAAGGGAGAAAAGCTGTAGGAGGACGAACCATCATGTAGGTCTGTCCGCATTGTGCCTCCGCCGACGACCAAGGTATTTTAAGTGCATAATTATGCATGCGCGATGCGAACTTCACGGGCATACGCGGTGAAGCACCGAGGCGGAACTGCTAATCCAGCTCGAAAATTGACCGGTCTTGTGCAGTAGAGGCCGGTGGCTTAATGGACAATAAGTTATGTGGTTTAACGATTCTGCTTTGTACTTTGGCTGTGATGGTCGTGGTATACTCCTAGGAACAGAGGGGTTGTTCCTTTTTTCCAGTGATCGTTATCACGCCGCGTGGACCGGGCATCTTAAGCTTTAGATAGGCGTAGTGTGGGACCGCGTTGAAACGAGCGAACGCGGTCCGCCCAAGCAGTGCATGGTATCCACTTCAGAATGGAACAATATTGAAGATCAAGGCTTCCCTTTGGAAGTTGTCCGGCGAACTGAAGACGACTTCCAGTATGATTGAACCCATACAGTGAGCTTCTTCGCCAGGTATTACACCTTTGAAGGCGGTTGTGGTGGGCTTGATCCTTGAGGGATCAATGCCCATTTTGCGAACAGTGTCCTGATAGAGCAAATTGTTGGAAATATGCCCTAGAGGCAATAATAAAATGGTTATTATTATATTTCCTTGTTCATGATAATTGTCTATTGTTCATGCTGTAATTGTGTTATCCGGAAATCGTAATACATGTGTGAATACATAGACCACAACATGTCCCTAGTGAGCCTCTAGTTGACTAGCTCGTTGATCAATAGATGGTTACGGTTTCTTGACCATGGACATTGGATGTTATTGATAACGGGATCACATCATTAGGAGAATGATGTGATGGACAAGACCCAATCCTAAGCATAGCACAAGATCGTGTAGTTCGTCTGCTAAAGCTTTTCTAATGTCAACTATCTTTTCCTTAGACCATGAGATTGTGCAACTCCTGGATACTGTAGGAATGCTTTGGGTGTGCCAAACATCACAACGTAACTAGGTGGCTATAAAGGTGCACTACGGGTATCTCCGAAAGTGTCTGTTGGGTTGGCACGAATCGAGACTGGGATTTGTCACTCCGTATGACAGAGAGGTATCTCTGGGCCCACTCGGTAATGCATCATCATAATGAGCTCAATGTGTCTAAGCAGTTAGTCACGGGATCATGCATTACAGAATGAGTAAAGTGACTTGCCGGTAACGAGATTGAACGAGGTATTGGAATACCCACGATCGAATCTCGGGCAAGTAACGTACCGATTGACAAAGGGAATTGTATACGAGATTGATTGAATCCTCGACATCGTGGTTCATACGATGAGATCATCGTGGAACATGTGGGAGGCAACATGGGTATCCAGATCCCGCTGTTGGTTATTGGCCGGAGAGATGTCTCGGTCATGTCTGCATGATTCCTGAACCCGTAGGGTCTACACACTTAAGGTTCGGTGACGCTAGAGTTGTTATGGGAATTAGTATGTGGTTACCGGATGTTGTTCAGAGTCCCGAATGAGATCCCGGACGTCACAAGGAGTTTCGGAATGGTCCGGAGATAAATATTTATATATGGGAAGTCCTTATTCGGTCGCCGGAAGTGTTCGGGGGTTTATCGGTATTGTACCAGGACCACCGAAGGGGTTCCGGGGGTCCACCGGGAGGGTCCACCTACCCTGGAGGGCCCTATGGGCTGAATATGGAGGGGAACCAGCCCCTAGGTGGGCTGGGTGCCAAACCCCCCTAGGGCCCATGCGCCTAGGGTTTAGGGGGAAACCCTAAAGGGGGCGCCCCCCTTGGCCGTCGCCCCCCTCTAGATCCATCTGGAGGGGGGCAGCCCCCCTCTCCCTTGCACCTATAAATAGAGGGGAGGTGGGAGGGCTTCCACACCCTTCCCCTGGCGCAACCCTCTCCCTCCCCAACACCTCCTCCTTCGTAGTAGTGCTTGGCGAAGCCCTGCGGAGAACCGCAAGCTCCACCACCACGCTGTCGTGTTGCCAGAGCTCTTCCTCAACTTCTCCTCACCCCATGCTGGATCAAGAAGGAGGAGACGTCCTCGGGCTGTACGGGTGTTGAACGCGGAGGCGCCGTTGTTCAGCTCTTAGATCGGAATCAACTGCGATCTGAATCACTGCGAGTACGACTCCTTCATCTGTGTTCTTGTAATGCTTCCATTTCGCGATCTTCAAGGGTATGAAGATACACTCCCCTCTCTCTCATTGCTAGTCTCTCAATAGATTGATCTTGGTGATGCGTAGAAATTTTTTAATTTCTGCAACGATCACTAACAGTGGCATCATGAGCTAGGTCTATGCGTAGTTTCTATGCACGAGTAGAACACAAGATGTTGTGGGCGTCAATTTTGTCAATTTACTTGCTGTTACTAGTCTTATCTTGATTCGGCGGCATCGTGGGATGAAGCGGCCCGGATCGACCTTACACGTATGCTTACGTGAGACTAGTTCCACCGACTGACATGCACTAGTTGCATAAGGTGGCTAGCGGGTGTCTGTCTCTCCCACTTTAGTCAGATCGGATTCAATGAAAAGGGTCCTTATGAAGGGTTAATAGAAATTGGCATATCATGTTGTGGTTTTGGCGTAGGTAAAGAACGGTCTTGCTAGAAACCTATAGCAGCCACGTAAAAAACTTGCAACAACAATTAGAGGACGTCTAACTTGTTCTTGCAGCATATGCCGTGTGATGTGATATGGCCAAGAGGATGTGATGAATGGTATATGGGATGTATAAGATTGATCATGTTCTTGTAATAGGAATCACGACTTGCATGTCGATGAGTATGACAACCGGCAGGAGCCATAGGAGTTGTCTTAATTTATTGTATGATCTGCGTGTCAATGAAAACGCCATGTAATTACTTTACTTTATTGCTAACTGTTAGCCATAGTAGTAGAAGTAACAGTTGACGAGACAACTTCATGAAGACACGATGATGGAGATCATGGTGTCATGCCGGTGACGATGATGATCATGGCGCCCAAAGATGGAGATCAAAAGGAGCAAAATGATATTGGCCATATCATGTCACTATTTTATTGCATGTGATGTTTATCATGTTTATACATCTTATTTGCTTAGAACGCCGGTAGCTTAAATAAGATGATCCCTCGCTAAAATTTCAAGAAAGTGTTCCCCCTAATTGTGCACCGTTGCGAAGGTTCGTTGTTTCAAAGCACCACATGATGATCGGGTGTGATAGATTCTAACGTTCGAATACAACGGGTGTAAGACAGATTTACACATGCAAAACACTTAGGTTGACTTGACAAGCCTAGCATGTACATACATGGCCTCGGAACACGAGAGACCGAAAGGTCGAACATGAGTCGTATAGTAGATACGATCAACATGGAGATGTTTACCGTTGATGACTAGTCCGTCTCACGTGATGATCGGACACGGCCTAGTCGATTCGGATCATGTATCACTTAGATGACTAGAGGGATGTCTGTCTGAGTGGGAGTTCATGAAATAATTTGATTAGATGGACTTAATTATCATGAACATAGTCTAAAATCTTTGCAATATGTCTTGTAGATCAAATGGCCCACGCTAATGTTGCCCTCAACTTCAACGCATTCCTAGAGAAAACCAAGCTGAAAGACGATGATAGCAACTATACGGACTAGGTCCGTAACTTGAGGATCATCCTCATAGCTGCCAAGAAAGCATATGTCCTTGAAGCACCGCTAGGTGAAGCGCCCATTTTCCCAGCAACTCAAGACGTTATGAACACCTGACAGTCGCGTAGTGTTGATTACTCCCTGGTTCAGTGCGGCATGCTTTACAACTTAGAACCGGGGCTCCAAAAGCGTTTTGAGCAACACTGAGCATATGAGATGTTCCAAGAGCTGAAAATGGTTTTCCAAGATCATGCCCGGGTGAGAGATATGAAGTCTCCGACAAGTTCTATAGTTGTAAGATGGAGGAGAATAGTCCTGTCAGCGAGCACATACTCAAAATGTCTGGGTTGCACAACCGCTTGTCTCAGCTGGGAGTTAATCTCCTGGATGACGCGGTCGTTGACAGAATCCTTCAGTTGCTCCCACCTAGCTACAAGAGCTTTGTGATGAATTTCAATATGCAGGGGATGGAGAAAACCATTCCCGAGGTATATTCGAGGTGGAGATCAAAAAGGAACATCAAGTGTTGATGGTCAATAAAACCACTAGTTTCAAGAAAGGCAAGGGTAAGAAGAACTTCAAGAAGGACGGCAAGGGAGTTGCCGCACCCGGTAAGCCAGTTGCTGGGAAGAAGCCAAAGCATGGACCCAAGCCTGAGACTGAGTGCTTTTATTGCAAGGGAAACAGTCACTGGAAGCGGAACTGCCCCAAGTACTTAGCGTATAAGAAGGCCGGCAATACCAAAGGTATATATGATATACATGTTATTGATGTGTACCTTACCAGCACTCGTAGTAGCTCCTGGGTATTTGATACCGGTGCGGTTGCTCTTATTTGTAACTCAAAATAGGAGCTGCGGAATAAGCGGAGACTGGCGAAGGATGAGGTGACGATGTGCGTCGGGAATGGTTCCAAGGTCGATGTGATCGCCGTCAGCACGCTACCTCTACATTTACCTACGGGATTAGTTTTAAACCAACAATTGTTATTTAGTACCAGCTTTGAGCATGAACATTGTATTTGGATCTCATTTAATGCGAGGTGGCTACTCATTTAAATCCGAGAATAATGGTTGTTCCATTTATATGAGAGATATGTTTTATGGTCATGCCCCGCTGGTCAATGGTTTATTCTTGTTTAATCTCGAGCGTGAAGTTACACATATTCATAGTGTGAATGCCAAGAAGTGTAAGGCTGATAATGATAGTCCCACAAACTTGTGGCACTGCCGCCTTGGTCACATTGGTGTCAAGCGCATGAAGAAACTCCATGCAGATGGACTTCTGGAGTCTCTTGATTATGAATCATTTGACATGTGTGAACCATGCCTTATGGGCAAAATGACCAAGACTCCGTTCTTCGGAACAATGGAGCGAGCAACCAACTTATTGGAAATCATACATACCGATGTGTGCGGTCCAATGAGCGTTGAGGCTTGTGGTGGCTATCGTTATGTTCTCACCCTCATTGATGACTTAAGCAGATATGGGTATGTCTAATTAATGAAACACAAGTCTGAGACCTTTGAAAAGTTCAAGGAATTTCAGAGTGAGGTAGAGAATCAACATGACAAGAAAATAAAGTTCTTACGATCAGATCATGGAGGAGAATACTCGAGTCATGAGTTTGGCACACACTTAAGGAAATGTGGAATTGTTTCACAACTCACGCCGCTGGAACACCTCAGTGAAATGGTGTGTCCGAACGTCGTAATCACACTCTATTGGATATGGTGCGATCTATGATGTCTCTTACCGATCTACCACTATCATTTTGGGGTTATGCTTTAGAGACTACCGCATTCACTTTAAATAGGGCTCCGTCGAAATCCGTTGAGATGACACCGTATGAATTATGGTTTGGAAAGAAACCTAAGCTGTCGTTTCTGGAAGTTTGGGGATGCGATGCTTATGTCAAGAAACTTCAGCCTGAAAAGCTCAAACCCAAATCGGAAAAATGCGTCTTCATAGGATACCCTAAGGAAAGTATTGGGTATACCTTCTACCTCAGATGCGAAGGGCAAGGTCTTTTTTACCAAGAATGGATCCTTTCTAGAGAAAGAGTTTCTCTCGAAAGAAGTAAGTGGGAGGAAAGTAGAACTTGATGAGGTACTACCTCTTGAACCGGAGAGTAGCGCAGCTTAGTAAGATGTTTTTGTGGTGCCTGCGCCGACTAGAGAGGAAGTTAATGATGATGATCATGAAACTTTGGATCAAGTTGCTACTGAACGTCGTAGGTCCACAAGGACACGTTTCACACTAGAGTGGTACGACAACCCTGTCCTGGAAATCATGTTGTTAGACAATGGTGAACCTTTGAACTATGAAGAAGCGATGGCGGGCCCAGATTCCAACAAATGGCTTGAAGCCATGAAATCCGAGATAGGATCCATGTATGAAAACGAAGTATGGACTTTGATAGACTTGCCCGATGATCAGCGAGCCATAGAAAATAAGTGGATCTTTAAGAAGAAGACAGACGCGGATGGTAATGTAACCATCTATAAGGCTCGGCTTGTCGCTAAGGGTTACCGACAAGTTCAAGGGGTTGACTACGATGAGACCTTCTCACCCGTAGCGAAGCCGAAGTCCATCTGAATCATGTTAGCAATTGCCGCATTCTATGATTATGAGATATGGCAGACGGACGTGAAAACGACATTCCTTAATGGTTTCCTTAAGGAAGAATTGTATATGATGCATTCGGAAGGTTTTGTCAATCCTAAGAATGTTGACAAGGTATGCAAGCTCCAGCGCTCAATCTATGGGCTGGTGCAAGCATCTCGGAGTTGAAACATTCGCTTTGATGAGATGATCAAAGCGTTTGGGTTTACACAGACTTATGGAGAAGCTT
Organism: Triticum dicoccoides; assembly: GCF_002162155.2. Lineage (NCBI taxonomy): Eukaryota > Viridiplantae > Streptophyta > Magnoliopsida > Poales > Poaceae > Triticum > Triticum dicoccoides. Next base: position 397,246,130 of record NC_041388.1, on the reverse strand, counting down.
GTGTTTACAAGAAAGTGAGTGGGAGCTCTGTAGCATTTCTCATATTATATGTGGATGACAAACTATTGATGGGAAATGATATAGAATTCTTGGAAAGCATAAAGGCCTACTTGAATAAGTGTTTTTCAATGAAGGACCTTGGAGAAGCTGCTTACATATTAGGCATCAAGATCAATAGAGATAGATCGAGACGCCTCATTGGTTTTTCACAAAGCACATACCTTGACAAGATATTGAAGAAGCTCAATATGGATCAGTCCAAGAAGGGGTTCTTGCATGTATTTCAAGGTGTGAGATTGAGCATGGATCAATGCCCGACCACGGTAGAAGATAGAGAAAAGATGAGTGTCATCCCCTATGCCTCGCCATAGGGTCTATTATGTATGCCATGCTGTGTACTAGACCTGATGTGAACCTTGCCGTAAGTTTGGTAGGAATGTACCAAAGTAATCCTGGTATGGAACACTATGCAGCGGTCAAGAATATCCTGAAGTACCTGAAAAGGACTAAGGATATGTTTCTCGTTTATGGAGGTGACGAAGAGCTCATCGTAAAGGGTTACGTCGATGCTAGCTTTGACACAGATCTGGATGACTCCAAGTCACAAACCGGATACGTGTATATTTTGAATGGTGGGGCAGTTAGCTGGTGTAGTTGCAAGCAAACCATCATGGCGGGATCTACATGTGAAGCGGAATACATGGCAGCCTCGGAGGCAGCACATGAAGCAATGTGGATGAAGGAGTTATTAACGACCTAGGAGTTATTCCCAATGCGTCGGGCCCAATGATTCTCTTCTGTGACAACACTAGAGCTATTGCCCTTGCCAAGGAGACCAGGATTCACAAGAAGACCAGGCATATCAAGTGTCACTTCAACTCCATTCATGAAAATGTTCAAGATGGAGACATAGATATTTGTAAAGTGCATGCAGACCTGAATGTCGCAGATTCGTTGACTAAACCTCTTCCACGAGCAAAACATGATCAACACCAGAACTCTATGGGCGTTCGATTCATTACAATGTAACTAGATTATTGACTCTAGTGAAAGTGGGAGACTATTTGAAATATGCCCTAGAGGCAATAATAAAATGGTTATTATTATATTTCCTTGTTCATGATAATTCTCTATTATTCGTGCTATAATTGTCTTATCCGGAAATCGTAATACATGTGTGAATACATAGACCACAACATGTCCCTAGTGAGCCTCTAGTTAACTAGCTCGTTGATCAATAGATGGTTACGATTTCCTGACCATGGACATTGGATGATATTGATAACGGGATCACATCATTAGGAGAATGATGTGATGGACAAGACCCAATCCTAAGCATAGCACAAGATCGTGTAGTTCGTCTGCTAAAGCTTTTCTAATGTCAACTATCTTTTCCTTAGACCATGAGATTGTGCAACTCCTGGATACTGTAGGAATGCTTTGGGTGTGCCAAACATCACAACGTAACTAGGTGGCTATAAAGGTGCACTACGGGTATCTCCGAAAGTGTCTGTTGGGTTGGCACGAATTGAGACTAGGATTTGTCACTCCGTATGACGGTGAGGTATCTCTGGGCCCACTCGGTAATGCATCATCATAATGAGCTCAATGTGTCTAAGCAGTTAGTCACAGGATCATGCATTACGGAACGAGTAAAGTGACTTGCCGGTAACGAGATTGAACGAGGTATTGGGATACCCACGATCGAATCTCAGGCAAGTAACGTACCGATTGACAAAGGGAATTGTATACGGGATTGATTGAATGCTCGACATCATGGTTCATCCGATGAGATCATTGTGGAACATGTGGGAGCCAACATGGGTATCCGGATCCCGCTGTTGGTTATTGGCCGGAGAGATGTCTCGGTCATGTCTGCATGATTCCCGAACCTGTAGGGTCTACACACTTAAGGTTCGGTGATGCTAGAGTTGTTATGGGAATTAGTATGTGGTTACCGAATGTTGTTTGGAGCCCCGGATGAGATCCCGGACATCACGAGGAGTTTTGGAATGGTCCGGAGATAAAGATTTATATATGGGAAGTCCTTATTCGGTCGCCGGAAGTGTTCGGGGGTTTATTGGTATTATACCGGGACCACCAAAGGGGTTCCGGGGGTCCACCTGCCCCGGAGGGCCCTATGTGCTGAATATGGTGGGGAACCAGCCCCTAGGTGGGCTGGGCGCTAAACCCCCCTAGGTCCCATGCGCCTAGGGTTTAGGGGGAAACCCTAAAGGGGGCGCCCCCTTGGCTTGGGGGGCAAGCCACCCCCCTTGGCTGCCGCCCCCCTCTAGATCCATCTGGAGGGGGCCGGCCCCCCTCTCCCTTGCCCCTATAAATAGAGGGGAGGTGGGAGGGCTTCCGCACCCTTCCCCTGGCACAGCCCTCTCCCTCCCCAACACCTCCTCCTTCGTAGTAGTGCTTAGCGAAGCCCTGCCAGAGAACCGCAAGCTCCACCACCACGCCGTCGTGCTACCGGAGATCTTCCTCAACTTATCCTCTCCCCTTGCTGGATCAAGAAGGAGGAGACATCCCCGGGCTGTACGTGTGTTGAACGCGGAGGTGCCGTTGTTCGGCGCTTAGATCGGAATCAACCGCGATCTGAATCGCTGCAAGTACAACTCCTTCATCCGCGTTCTTGTAACTCTTACGTTTCTCGATCTTCAAGGGTATGAAGATACACTCCCCTCTCTCTCATTGCTAGTCTCTCAATAGATTGATCTTGGTGATGCGTAGAAAATTTTAATTTCTGCAACGATCCCCAACACAAATTAAGGATACTGCCGCCGTCCAGAAGGACTCGTGTGAGATGGAATATCCATCGATGATTGGGTCGAGGACCAAAGCTGCGGAACCTTTGTGACGGATGTCTGTTGGGTGGTCATTGCGATCAAAAGTGATCAGGCAGGCTGCCCATGGGTTAAATTTTGGTACGACCGGCTTTATGGCGTAGTCGTCTCGTGGTACGCGTTTGCGCTCCCTCGTAGGGATATGAATCACAGATATCATGTTTACTGTTTTTACTTTGGGGGGAAATTGCTTTTGTCCCCCGGTGTTTAGCTAGCGAGTCTCCTCGTCTTCGCTGTCACTAGGCGGCCCCTTCCCTTTGTGTTCGGCGTTGAGTTTGCCTGCTTGTTTGAAAATCCAACAATTTCTATTGGTATGGTTGGCGGGTTTGTTAGGGCTGCCAGGGATTTGACAGGGACGATCCAGTATCCTGTCTAAAATGGATTAGCCATCTTTGTTTTCCTTGAATGGCTTCTTATGTTGACCGGATTTGGAACCACTGAATCCGGCGTTGACCGCCGTGTCTTGGGTTCTTACATTATTGTTTCGACGCTTGTTTTTATTGCGTCGAGGCTTGCCAATGCCATCCCTGACCTCAGAGGTGCTAGGATCGGTGGTGTTATTGTTTTGGCGAGCCAACTAGCTGTCTTCTCCCGCGCAGAAGTGGGTCATCAGTGCGGTAAGAGTTGCCATAGACTTAGGTTTTTCTTGGCCGAGGTGACGGGCCAGCCATTCGTCTCAGACACTATGTTTAAAAGCCGCTAGGGCTTCAGCGTTCGGACAGTCGACGATTTGGTTCATTTTAATTAAGAACCTAGTCTAGAGCTATTAAGAATCTAGTCTAGAGCTTCCTGGCGGACTCTCCAGGCTGCTCGATGATGTGACTAAGGTCGTCGGCATCCGGAGGCCGGACATATGTACCTTGGAAGTTGTCGTGAAAGGCGTCTTCCAGGTCTTCCCGGTTCCCAATAGAGTTTTCTGCAAGGCTGTTTAGCCAGTGTCGGGCTGGTCCCTTTAATTTTAGTGGGAGGTATTTGATGGCATGAAGATCATCACTACGGGCCATTTGAATATGGAGAAGAAAATCATCAATCCATATCGCGGGATCTGTTGTTCCATCACGTGATTCGATATTCATAGGTTCGAACCCTTTTGGGAATTCATGCTCCATTACTTCATCAGTGAAGCAAAGGGGGTGTGCGACGCCTCTATATCAGGCCAAGTCGCGACGCAGCTCGGATGGAGTCCGTCTGCAGTTTTTGGCCCGGGCGTGATTATGCTTGTCACGTCCGGCAAGATAGTCGTCGTCGCGCATCGGTGCACGCCCCCATGATCCGTAGATCGATCTGGTCTGGCCTGCTCTATTGTCTAGGTCTTGCTGCAGGTCATATTTATATCCCCGGGCTGTTATGTCTCTACTTTTACGGCGAGGTAGTATGGGCTGGTGTTCGGCTTTAGTTGCCATTTTGTCCCGGCCATGAGGTGGTCGGTCAGCCGCATTGCATGCTGATGGCGCGGGCTCGAGGGCCTCGCCGTCAAATTGGGATAGCAGTTTACGCTTCGGGTAAATTTTGATTGGGCGCTCGAGGTGGTATTCCTCGGCTGTCAGGACATTAGTCCACCTATCATTGAGCAGATCTTGATCAGCTTGAAGCTGCTGCTGCTTCTTTTTCAGGCTCCTTGCAGTGGAAATTAGCCGGTACTTAAAGCGCTCCTGCTCGAGAGGTTCCTCAGGCATGATAAAATCCTCGTCGCCGAGGCTCACCTCATCCTCGGGGAAAGGAAGATAATTGCTGTCCTCCGAGTCTTTGTTTTCAGCCTGTTCATTAGGGCTAACTTGCCCATCTTCCCGGTTGTCCTGTTCGGAGGTCGGCTCGACGGGTTCTTCTTTGTCTTCGGCATCGTCTGAAGTGTTGTTGCCTCCGATGCCGGTATTGTTGTCTTTTCCACGGCATGATTTAGAGCAGCGGCGTCGGCGTTTTGGTTGTATCTCGGGAGGTTTATCCTCTACTGGATTTTTTGAAGGAAATATGACCTAGAGACAATAATAAAGTTATTGTTTATTTCCTTATATCATGATAAATGTTTATTATTCATGCTAGAATTGTATTAACCAGAAACTTAGTACATGTGTGAATACATGGACAAACATAATGTCCCTAGTATGCCTCTACTTGACTAGCTCGTTAATCAAAGATGGTTAAGTTTCCTAGCCATGGACATGTGTTGCCATTTGATGAACGGGATCACATCATTAGAGAATGATGTGATGGACAAGACCCATCCGTTAGCTTAGCATAATGATCGTTTGGTTTTATTGCTACTGCTTTCTTCATGACTTATACATGTTCCTCTGACTATGAGATTATGCAACCCCCGAATACCGGAGGAACACCTTGTGTGCTATCAAACGTCACAACATAACTGGGTGATCGAGAATAGGATTTGTCACTCCGTGTATCGGAGAGGTATCTCTGGGCCCTCTCGGTAATGCACATCACAATAAGCCTTGCAAGCAATGTAGCTAATGAGTTAGTTATGGGATGTAGCATTATGGAACGAGTAAAGAGACTTGCCGGTAACAAGATTGAACTAGGTATTGAGATACCGACGATCGAATCTCGGGCAAGTAACATATCGATGACAAAGGGAACAACGTATGTTGTTATGCGGTTTGACCGATAAAGATCTTTGTCGGTGTCAAAACCGGCGGATCTCGAGTAGGGGGTCCCGAACTGTGCGTCTAGGGTCGATGGTAACAGGAGGCAGGGGACATGATGTTTACCCAGGTTCGGGCCCTCTTGATGGAGGTAAAACCCTACGTCCTGCTTGATTGATATTGATGATATGGGTAGTACAAGAGTAGATCTACCATGAGATCAGAGAGGCTAAACCCTAGAAGCTAGCCTATGGTATGATTGTTGTATATCTATCGACTAGCCTGGCCTCGGTTTATATAATGCACCAGAGGCCTAGGATAACAAGAGTCCTAGCCGAATACGCCGGTGGGGAGGAGTCCTTGTCTTGATCGCCAAGTCTTGTGGAATCTTCCTTGTATGCGGAAGCTGTCCAAACTGGCCCATGAGTATACGGCCATGGGAGATGACGTGGTGAGTACCCCCTAGTCCAGGACACCGTTAGTAGCCCCCTGAACCGGTCTTCAAGTTAGGGACGCTCCTCGATTCTTCCGAATAGTTCTTCATCTTTGGTCGTCGGTCTTGAAAATTGGTTCAACAAATCTTCTCATCTTCGATCTAGAGGATCGCCGAAATGCATTCGATGAGTTTACACGTCAGGTATCCGAGGAGCCCCTTTAAGTTTCCGGCCTTTATCAATGCCTTGTTATTTTTATGCCACACCTCGGGTTTGAAATTGTTCCCGGGCGGCAACGTCCTCTTGCGTCCGAGCTCCAACGCCGGACTGCATTCGAGGTATCTTTTGCAGCCGAGCACCAACGCCATACCGCTTCCCAGCTCTAACGCCAGAATGTATCCGAGCTACAACGCCGGACTATGTATCCGAGCTCCAACGCCGGACTGTATCCGAGCTACAACGCCGGACTATGTATCCGAGCTCCAATGCCGGACTGTATCCGAGCTCCAAAACCGGACTATGTATCCAAGCTCCAACGCCAGACTGTATCCGAGGTGTCGTAAATCACCTTGGTTCAAAGAAGTTTGAAGGAGTTTAGCTGAGCTTAATGCCAGAAATGCCCTCTATGGAGCCAGCCACTAGCGGCCGAGCTTTACGCCGGACTGCTTACGAGGTGGTGCACCATCCCAAATGTGGGCCGATTTTTGTCAATATTTTTTATTGGTGCAATTTATTCTCTGCCGAGATATATAGCCAGTATCCCTCAAGGTGGGTATCGGTCTAAAACCCGAGATGCACATGAAGGATGACATAAGACCGCAGATCCCAGTAGCTGCTGAGACTCAGGTTGATTTGCAAAATCGGTCTGAGGATCAAGTCCTAGCTTGGCAGAATACTTCGGGACACAAAAAGCGGCGTGCTCAGTCCTCGAGACTCAGGTTGGGTGCGGCCGACCAACCTGAGGATCAAAATCTCCTCGGAAACTGTATTACACTTAAAATTTTCTACATTGGACAGGCAATGCAGTAGCCCCCGAGACACTAGTCGGGTGGCAACACCAGATCAGGGGATCGATGTGCCCCTTTAATATTTGTAAATAATAAGCCCGAAGCCCAGTAGCCCCCGAGCCTTAATGCTGGCACGGGTGGCCGAATTAAGGATTGATATCCATAGTAAAATCACAAATTATGTGTAATGACTCTATGTATCCAAGTACTTTACGTCATTAATGCTCGAATCCGCATTGTACAAAACTTTGTTGACCGACCATCGGCTTCCACCTCCTCGGCCAATAGCCGAGGAGTGTTTGTCCTACTTTATAAAGCCTTTATGAGGGCAAAGATTTACAACAAACAAGGCAATCTGGCCATATGGTTTTATAAAAAAAGGTACGCAGAGAGATATGTTATATTACTGTTTAACAGAAGAAATGTCTTCCAAAGAAAATAGTCCCGCTATCGGTTCCTTTCTTTGGGTTGTCATGCTAAGCATGATCATGAAACCTCAGCTCCAATGTGAGAGCAAAATATCGAGGATTTAGTTTGGGAGGCCAGTTAATAGCCCCCTGTAGTGTTCGGCGACAGTCGAGGTCAAGCCGTAAACACTTCAGCCAATGTTATGAACGGCCCGTCATTTAACATAGTCATCGGATAGATGACCAGTTTACGCCTATTGTGACAGTCAGTTTTCGGCTTTCTGCACTGAGGTGCTTGACCATGCGAGCTGGAAGCACAATCGCAGTGGTTCTCCCTTTACACACCTAGCCGAACAAAGCGTAACATAGGAGGAAAGCACAGGAGCCGGGCAACCCAACTATTGACCGAAGACACAATTCGAAACTGATGCATATATAGCAATATCCGAGAATGTTTTTGCCGAATCCCTAAAGGTGTCCGGTGTTGCACTACGAGACTAATGCTGGAAAAGCACAAATAGTTTAAAAGTGCCATAGGATCGAAAAGCCAAAAAACTTATTCAAAAGTTTAATGTCCGAACTAGATCAAGTGTTCGATGCCAATCCGAAAATTGGACTTAAAAAAAGTGCTTCTGTCGTGCTTCAACATGACACATCCTATCTCAAGACTTCAAGCGGTTCAGCCTACGGCTTCAACCTCCTATCCCGAAGGCGGAGTACTTCTCATTAGGCCAGTTTAGCAAACTAAACTCTAGCGGTTTCGAGGGAGAAATTAGGCTCCTCAGCTAGTGACCACATACTTGTGTCGAAAAAAGGAATGATAAATAATAATAATAATAATAATAATAATAATAATAATAATAATAATAATAATAATAATAAAACTTTGCAACGACTAAGAAGAAGAACACTTATCATAAAACAGCTCATATAAATTTAAGAGCCCCCAAGTGACTTGGGTAAAAGAATGATTGCATGTACCGAAGTACTTATATCATATCTATGTTCAACCGAACTTTAAACGCGTCTTAACCGACCGTCGGCTTCTCCCTCTTAGGTGAAGGACCGAAAAGTGTTATGTACTCCATCTGTCGAGAATATCAACGGTGTTTCCAATAACCAGGCAATCAGGCCATAAGGCTGTAACAGACAAAGCGCGCTCAGGGAACTTATGCTATATTACTGCGAAGTGTAAGAAGCATCTTTGAAGAAAATAGTACCCCCACCGATACCTTTATTCGGTGCTCATTGTTATTATGAGACTTGTGCAATAGATTTTTTGTACTCATGAGTTCCATTGTGTGTCGACCATCATTGAAAACTATAAGAGCGCTAGCTTTCGGCTTCACCCAGTCTAAGGTCCGGCTCGGATGACCCGATCGTGACAATCGCAGAGGTGCTCCCTTTACTCCCTAGCCGAACAATCGGGAACATAGGGGTAAACACAGGAGCGAGGCAACCCAGCTTGCAAATTGCTTAAGTCAATATGGTGCATATTGTGGCGTAATACACGAACAAGGAACGAAGCCGTACAAGTATAATCATATGCAAGAGGAAAAGCTTCATGAAGGAAGCCCCCAAATGAATTGGGTATTTGAATATATGCATCACAAACAAAGTTTGGACAAGGAAATTTTTACAAGCAACTTTTTTCCAAAAAAGTATAATGCTTGGTCGAACCGAACACAAGTTAGAAATTAAAGCTTTGAGCATGAAAGCGACTTAGCTGGTTAATGTGTTCGGTATTGATGATGTGGTCCGAGCTTGATGCGGGACAAGGTTCCATCTCCCAAGCCGATCCCGAGGTGGCGGAGCGGAGAGCTCGACACGCCGAAGTGGTGATGTAGCACGGTCAATGCAGACCGGCAGAGTGACGCCGAAGTCCCCGGATCATTTTCCTGTGCACAAAAAATAGTGTAAACCGGAGATAATAGTAATAATGATAATTAAAAAATCGTTACATAATAAATAATTTATGCAAAGTGAGTAATAAAAGAAATATGGCCTGGCGCTGAAGTCAATGTTGATGTAGGGCGTTGGCGTGATGCGGTAAAGGCGTGGCAAAGCCTGAATTCACAGGTCGGTCCGAGTTTTGGATGCGGCGTTCGCCGGACTATGTACGGAAATTGACCGAACCACCACGCGACCATCGTTAATGCGGCCATCATTTGATAGACCTGTGTACAGATGATGGACAAGCCAGAGTAATAATTCCTTGGGAAAAATAAACCCAAACAAGCAAAAAAATACTAGGATTAATAGCACCTGGTTTATTTGTTGTAGCAATCCGAAGAAAGGTGATTCCCAAAATTGGGACTCGATCCGCACACCCATTGCCTGATGGGAGATAAAGCGACGGTATGGCGATGCTGACCAAGGTTGGCTCGCCGAGGCAAAGCCCTCGGTCCAGCTATCATGACGGAGTTGGTCGGCTAGTGACGCCGAAGTCTCCGGAGTAGGTTGATCAAGAGATGGCGAAGCCCCGGTCCAGCCGAGATGTCGAAGCCTCGATGTCAGCCGATGAGTCGAAGTAGGTCGACGTGATGGACACCATCTTGAAGAAGCAATAGTGCGGCCCTGCCGATGCAGGTCATGACGTGGTCGATGCCGGCTTGATGAAGTGACCGTGCGGTGATGCCGGTATGCCCGCTCCGTGTAATCCATGCGGCGGCGATGTTGGTGATGATTTATCCTGCGCGATGCCGGACTCTTGTTTGGCTTGCCGAGATGATGATCCGAAGAAGTTGAGCTCGGCTCAACAAAGTGACGACGTGTCTAGCACAGGTCGGCAGCCTTGGGGCAATATTGCCGGACTGGTTTGACACCAGCATGATGTTGAAGATCATGTTCAAAAGATCTTAAAGTTGGTGGGATGTGTTCGGGAACAAAACACAATACCCCATACAAAACTTCCTTCAAAAGGGATGTCCGAAATCCCGTTCATAAAAAGACGAACTCGGGTCGGATTCGTTTTCGCGCAGAAAACAGATCCGAAAAGTGATGCACTAATCGGAAGGTTCCCGGAGTTTGGACGGTCGGATCGAGATGAAATTTTGAGAGGTAGTAGATATAGGAATTCCGAAGCCGATCAATGGTTGGATTTTCCAAAGGACGTCCGATCTAGAAGCTGCACACCATGCCCTAAACTCGTCCAGATTCCCGTCCAGATTTGACAGGGCTTTGATATATCATGGATTGCCAGAGATTCCTCCATCGGAACTCGACGAAATTTTTTAGGGTTGTTGTAGACTCAATTCCGCACAATTCCACCAAAGCAATCGTTAAAAAGACACTTATGGAGGCGGTGGCGGCGGACACAAGTTTGCTGTCTAGAAAAACAGCACGGTCGCCCGAGGGCAATGTTGACGTTGAGCCCCCGAACTCCATGGATGTTTCCTCCATGATCTTGATAGAGATCGGAGTTGATGTTGAATAAGGCCCTCGTTCGATCATGATGGTTGGAGATGGAGCACGGTCCTCGGTCGAGACAAGGTGACCAGCCGAGCCGGCGACGAAGATGTCGGCATCGCAGTTGACCTGCAGACGAGCCATCGATCCTTTTGCCGATCACACAGCGGAACTCTCAATGAAAGCACCAATGTCGGTGTCAAAACCGGCGGATCTCGGGTAGGGGGTCCCGAACTATGCGTGAAAGCACAAGTGCTCCCTAGGTGGTTTTGATAATTGATGACAACATATCTCTTGTTGGACTAACATTTCTATCTAGCATGTTTCAGATAAGTTCAACAATGGAGTGGCATGGACTAAAGGTTGTGGGAACTCCTTCAAGATGCTAAGGACAAAGGATTGGCTAAAGCTTCAAGCTCAAGACTCTTCATTTTACATTTTAGTGATCCAAGATCACATTGAGTCCATAGGAAAAGACAATACTATCAAGAAGGGATGAGGTGTTGCTTAATGAGCCTCTTGCTTTATGTGCTTAATGATATGCTCCAAAATCCTCAGCTACTTTCCCACTTCCACATATGACCTAAACCCAAAGCCAAACTCGGACCTACCGATTATTCCTATCCGGCGCCACTGAGTTTCACCTGTCATAGCCACTGCCAGAAACCCTAATCAGTTCGGTCTCACCGATGGGATCTCGGTCTCACCGAGATGGGCTTGCAAACTCACTGTTACCTATTGCAATATTTTCGGTCCCACCGAGATATGCAATCGGCCCCACCGAGTTTGCTTGGCCAACTCTCTGTTTCACTTATTACCCAAATCGGTCCCACCGAGTTTGAGTAATCGGTCAAACCGAGTTTTGGATTTACCCTAACCCTAGCACATCGGTCCCACCGAGTTGATCCAGTCGGTCCCACCGAAAATCTCTAACGGTCACTAGGTTTCCTATTTCGGTCTGACCGAGTTTGTTGATTCGGTCCCACCGAGATTGGTAAATCGTGTGTAATGGTTGGATTTTGTGTGGAGGCTATATATACCCCTCCACCTCCTCTTCATTCATAGAGAGAGCCATCAGACTAAGCCTACACTTCCAGCATCCTATTTCTGAGAGAGAACTACCTACTCATGTGTTGAGGCCAAGATATTCCATTCCTACCATATGAATCTTGATCTCTAGCTTTCCCCAAGTTGCTTTCCACTCAAACCTTCTTTCCACCAGATCCAAATCCTATGAGAGAGAGTTGAGTGTTTGGGAGACTATCATTTGAAGCACAAGAGCAAGGAGTTCATTACCTACACACCATTTGTTACTTCTTGGAGAGTGGTGTCTCCTAGATTGGCTAGGTGTTACTTGGGAGCCTCCGACAAGATTGTGGAGTTGAACCAAGGAGTTTGTAAGGGCAAGGAGATCGCCTACTTCGTGAAGATCTACCGCTAGTGAGGCAAGTCCTTCATGGGCGATGTCCATGGTGGGATAGACAAGGTTGCTTCTTCATGGACCCTTCGTGGGTGGTTGCTTCTTCGTGGACCCTTCGTGGGTGGAGCCCTCTGTGGACTCGCGCAACCATTACCCTTCGTGGGTGGAGCCCTCTGACTCGCGCAACCGTTACCCTTCGTGGGTTGAAGTCTCCATCAACGTGGATGTAGGATAGCACCACCTATCCGAACCACGGGAAAAACATCCGTGTCTCCAATTGCGTTTGAATTCTCCAAACCCTTCCCCTTACATTCTTGCAAGTTGCATGCTTTACATTCCGCTGCTCATATACTCTTTGCATGCTTGCTTGATATGTATTGTGTATGTTGAAATTGTGCCTAAAACTCCACTCAAACCAAAAAGGCCTAAAAATTGCAACTTTAGCACTAAGTGTCTAATCACCCCCCCTCTAGACACATCTACTTCTAGATCCTACAATGCGTCTAGGGTCGATGGTAACAGGAGGCAGGGGACACGATGTTTACCCAGGTTCGGGCCCTCTTGATGGAGGTAAAACCCTACGTCCTGCTTGATTGATATTGATGATATGGGTAGTACAAGAGTAGATCTACCACGAGATCAGATAGGCTAAACCCTAGAAGCTAGCCTATGGTATGATTGTTGTATATCTATCGACTAGCCTGGCCTCGGTTTATATAATGGACCAGAGGCCTAGGATAACAAGAGTCCTAGCCGAATACGCCGGTGGGGAGGAGTCCTTGTCTTGATCGCCAAGTCTTGTGGAATCTTCCTTGTATGCGGTAGCTATCCGAACTGGCCCATGAGTATACGGTCATGGGGGTCCTCGGCCCAATCTAACAGATCGGGAGATGATGTGGTGAGTACCCCCTAGTCCAGGACACCGTCAATCTTTGTAGAATATGTAGGAACCAATATGAGCATCCAAGTTCCGCTATTGGTTATTGACCGGAGATGAGTCTCGGTCATGTCTAGTTCTCGAACCCGTAGGGTCCGCATGCTTAACGTTCAGTGATGATCGGTATTATGAGTTTATGTGTTTTGATGTATCGAAGTGTCGGGACCCTGATTCTAAGTCACACCGATCTAGCATGTAACACCTCATATCACTTTGCGGCCTCACGCACGGTATCCCCACGGGTGTCGCCTTACCATGGCCCAGAACCGTTTGCGCCTTTTGGCTCACGTATATGATAGTGTCGCTAGCATCCATATGACAGAGAACCCGGGCCGACATGGCTAGTTGTGAACCCAAAGCGGCACAGACCTATGGAGACAGGCATACGTGAATCACATCGAGCATGTCGGTCAATAGCGTATGAATCCGGGCTGTAGCACTGGGCTAACAGGACTCTGGAAATCACCGCGTGACATTTCCCCGAAGGGACAGACATAGGAACGAAGTGGAACACATGCCGGCTAGTTAAGTGTTCTGAGCAGTAGTGCTGGGCTAGTAGGACTCCGGTGAACCGGGCTGTAGCGGACTACTATGGCTCAAGGAAGCACTAGACTACATTTCCCCATAAGAGAGGCTGCCAAGGACAAACAACTAGATTGTCGGATCCCACACATAGCAATACACGTCACACGTACGCATAACATGCAAGTATGTGATGTACAACATGGCATCACAACATAACGTAACTCATATAGATAAAGGCTCAGAAGAGCCACATAGCATAAATACAAATAGGGGTCACATGACCCATCATTTAGAGCATACAAGCAACAGAAGCATTACATGTCTGAGTACAGACAACTACAAAAGAAAAAGGCCGAGAAGCCTGACTATCTACAAGTCCCTCTAAGGTACAAGATCGTAGCTGAGGTAACAAGCTATTCGTCAAAGTCCAAGTGGTACTACTAGTGAGACAGATGTCTCATCTGCAAAACATAAATAAAGCAAACATGAGTACAAAGGTACTCAGCAAGACTTACGTTAGATCCTATCATACATGCATTTGTATCAAGAAGGTAATGTGGGGTTTAGTTGCAGTAAGCCAGCTTTGACTCAGTGGCTATCCTGTTCTACGACAATGAGAAACTTCTTTGAGGTGAGGCGGCGCACACGAGTCCACTAATCACCACATCAGTACACTACTATGGATTCATCCCCGTCTCTCCTACAAGAAGGCCATCCATAGCACTCACACTTGTCTTGAGCATTTTAGAGTATCCACTTTAAGTTGTCTAGGTACCACGTAAGCATCCAAGAAGTCCATAACCGAGGACACGGCTATTCGAATAGATCATGATAACCTTGCAGGGGTGTACTTCATCACACACGCTCTCACCACTTATCACCATATACCCGTCATGTATCTCGGCAACCTTCAAGCGGAAGCCTGGCGAGGGTGTCGGCCACGACCTAACTAACCACGCAAGACTCTAATCCAGGTTTATCACCTATTTGGGTTCCATCCGCAAGGAGATCCGGCCGGGGTGTCGCTCACGGCCCCAAACGATGTGAGCAGGGTTCCCAAGCCCACCATCCGGGTGCCACTTGGTACACCGTGCCACCTGTGCCTAGTCTGTCCCGAGCCCACCCTGCCAGGTGCCACTCGGTAGGAAAATAGCACTACCTACAAACACCAGAAACTATTTGCAACTCTTGGACAGAGATCAAGGCGGTTAATAAGCCGAGAGAGCTTGGAGCGCCCGGAGCCCAATGTGTGGTAGTAGCTAGTCATTGGACAACTTGCACAGAACTTAGTTCTTAAGGACGGTCCCAATGAGACAACCCACCATGTACTCCTACATGGCCTCTCACCGCTACCTTTACCAAATCGTGTTCACACGCTTAACTCTCAGCACCAGAACATATCATAACACTCCAATTCATTCCCGATGAATCAGACCTGACACAACTCTAAGCAATAGCAGGCATGTCATGGTAGAAGCATAGCATGGCTCAAACAACTCCTACACATGCTAGTGGGTTTCAACTATTTACTGTGGCAATGACAGGTCATGCAGAGGAATGGGTTCAACTACCGTAGCATAAAGTAGCAGTTGAATCGTTGTTGTCCTAATTGAAAGATCGTGGATGTTGCCTAGAGGGGGGGGGGTGAATAGGTGTTTTAAAATAATTACGATTTAGGCTTGAACAAATGTGGAATAAACCTAGCGGTTAATTTGTCAAGCACAAAACTTAAAACAACTAGGCTCACCTATGTGCACCAACAACTTATGCTAAGCAAGATAAGCAACTATGAGATAGCAAGATATATGACAAGAAACAATATGGCTATCGCAAAGTAAAGTGCATAAGTAAACAGCTCGGGTAGGAGATAACCGAGGCACGCGGAGACGATGATGTATCCCGAAGTTCACACCCTTGCGGATGCTAATCTCCGTTTGGAGCGGTGTGGAGGCACAATGCTCCCCAAGAAGCCACTAGGGCCATCGTAATCTCCTCACGCCCTCGCACAATGCAAGATGTCGTGATTCCACTAAGGGACCCTTGAGGGCGGTCACCGAACCCGTACAAATGGCAACCCTTGGGGGCGGTGGCTACGGTAACGGTGGCCGGTGGCGACGGCAGCGCTTCGGGCGTGGGGAGAGGGAGAGATCCACGGGAGGAGGGAGAGCGAGAGAGAGTGCGAGAGGTCCCGGGCGGCGCGTGGCGACGTTCAGGACGGCCAGGGTGTCGGGGGAGAGGCCAGGCAGGCAGGTGGCGTGGCCGGACGCGTGGCCGCGCGCGCCGGGCGTGTGCCACTGCCCTCCTGGCGCGAGGAAGGGGACGACTGGCACTGCCAGTCGGCTGGGCCGGCCTGTTGGCCACTGGGCCAGGCCAGGCTGCACAGGGAGGTAAGTGCAGGTGGGTTTTCTTCCCTTTTTCTTCTATTTTGTTTTTGTTTTCTATTTTCTGACATTTGTTTTGATTTAATAAAAATACTAAATCATTTTATTTTATTCTGTAAATTTTAGTAGGGACTAGTTGGACCACTCCAAAGCCCCTCACCAAAATTCAGAATTATTGGACAATATTTTATATATAATAAAATATTTATCCAACACAAATAATTACTGGATTAATTCCAAATGCCCAAAATAAATACTTATGAGCTCCTAAAGATATTGGTTTGATTTTTATCTCTGTCCAATATTTTTAGAGAGCAACATGAACATTTTCTTGGACCTTTTTGGAGAAATTTTTATCTGGGTCATTTCCAGAAATGATTTCTGAGGGTTTCACAATCCCCATTTCAAAGTTAAATGAAATTTAAACATGATGCACACATGACTAGCTTGCCTAGGTCATACCAGAACTAGGGATGTGACAACTCGCCCCCACTCGAAGAAATCTCGTCCCGAGATTCAGGAGTCGGCAGGAAGAAAGCGGGGTACTCAAGTCGAAGACGATCTTCACGCTCCCAAGTAGCTTCTCTCTCGGAATGATGAGACCACTGAACCTTGAGAAACTTGATGTTATGACGTCGAGTGACACGCTCTGCTTGTTCAAGGATGCGAACAGGGTACTCTCGATATGTGAGGTTATCTTGGAGATCAAGCGTTTCGTGGTCCACTCCACGGATGGGATCCGAGAAGCAACGCCTGAGTTGAGAGACGTGGAAGACATCATGAACTCGAGAAAGATGTGGTGGTAGTTCCAACTGGTAGGCAACCTCTCCTTGTTTAGCGAGAATGAGAAAGGGACCAATGTAACGAGGAGCCAACTTGCCCTTGATACTGAATCGATGGGTACCCTTCAAAGGGGTAACCCGAAGGTAAGCTTTGTCGCCAATTTCATAAGCCACTTCCTTATGACTACGGTCATACTGGCCCTTTTGACGAGATTGGGCTGTTTTCAAATTCTCACGAATGATGCGAACTTGTTCTTCTGCCTCCTGGATCATATCCGGGCCAAAGAATTGTCTTTCACCGGTTTCTGACCAGTTCAAAGGTGTTCGACATCTTCGTCCATACAGAACCTCAAAAGGAGCTTTCTTGAGGCTGGATTGGTAGCTGTTGTTATAAGCAAACTCGGCGAAGGGAAGACACTTCTCCCAATCCATACCAAATGAGATAACACAAGCTCTAAGCATGTCTTCAAGAATCTGGTTGACCCTTTCCACCTGACCACTTGATTGAGGGTGGAAAGCGGTACTGAAGGAAAGATGGGTGCCCATGGCAGTTTGGAAGCTCTCCCAGAAATGAGAAGTGAAAAGACTACCACGGTCTGAATTGATCTCTAGTGGAACACCATGAAGTGACACTATTCGAGAAATATATAAGTCAGCGAGCTGACTAGCAGTGATACTCTCTCGAACAGGTAGGAAGTGAGCCACTTTGGAAAGACGATCAATGACTATGAAGATAGCATTATTCCCTCTCTTGGTCCTGGGAAAGCCGGTGATGAAGTCCATACCAACTTTATCCCATTTCCATTCAGGAATAGCTAAAGGTTGAAGGGTGCCAGCAAGTCTCTGATGCTCTGCCTTCACGCGACGACAAACGTCACAGTTAGCAATAAATTGAGCAATTTCTCTCTTCATCCTAGTCCACCAGAACCTCTGGCGTAGGTCCTGATACATCTTAGTACTACCGGGATGAATCGTGAGAGGAGATTCATGCGCCTCCTTAAGGATTAATTGTCGAAGTTGTTGATTCTTGGGAACCACCAAGCGACTCTCAAAGTAAACAACACCACGATCATCTATAGAGAAACTACCACCAACTCCTTTGTTAATGTTTCTCTTGATCCAGGAAATTCCTGTATCCTGCTTCTGAGCAGAGATGATTTGATCCACAAGAGTAGGTTTCGCCACCAAGGTAGAAAGGAATCCGTGAGGAGCAAGGTGGAGGTTAAGCTTACATAATTCCTCATGGAGAAGTGGTTGTCCCTACTGCAACATGAGATTGTTGCAATAGGACTTACGACTTAGTGCATCAGCCATGGCATTCCCCTTGCCTGGGGTGTAGGTAATCCCTAAGTCGTAATCTAAGATCAACTCCAGCCAACGTCTTTGCCTAAGGTTCAAATCTGGTTGGGTGAAGATATATTTGAGACTCTGGTGATCAGTGTAAATCTCGCAATGTTTACCAAGAAGGTAATGTCGCCAGGTCTTAAGTGCATAGACTACGGCTGCAAGCTCTAGATCATGTGTAGGATAATTCTCCTCATGTGGATGCAACTGTCGAGATGCATAGGCAATCACATGGCGATCTTGCATAAGAATGCAACCTAGTCCCTGTCGTGAGGCATCACAATAGATAACAAAGTCCTTAGTGAAATCCGGTGGCACAAGTATGGGAGCAGAAGTCAAGCGTCTTTTCAGTTCCTGAAAATTGTGCTCATACTGTGGGGACCACTCAAACTTTTTATCTTTCTTGAGAAGTTCCGTGAGAGGTTTGGCCACTTTAGAGAAGTTCTCAACTAATCGGCGACAATAACTGGCTAGACCAAGGAAACTCCTAACTTGCTTAACTGTTTCAGGCAGAGTCCAATCAAGAACGGCCTGAACTCTTTCGGGATTGACAGCAATGCCCTTACCAGAGATTACGTGGCCGAGATAGGTCACTTCTAGCAACCAAAATTCGCACTTGGAGAACTTGGCATAAAGGCGGTGCTCTCTGAGTTTTCCTAGCACAAGTCTAAGATGTTCGGCATGCTCTTCCTCGTTCTTCGAGTAAATAAGGATATCATCGAGGTAAACCACGACGAACTTATCTAAGTACTCCATGAAGATCGAGTTCATCAAGCGAGAGAAAGTAGCTGGAGCGTTGGTTAGACCAAAGGACATGACGGTGTACTCGTACTGACCATAACGAGTGACAAAAGCCGTCTTAGGAATGTCCCCATTTCTGATCTTGATTTGGTGGTAGCCTAACCTCAAATCCATCTTGGAAAAGACTGAGGATCCAGCGAGCTGATCATACAGGTCGTTGATCCTGGGGAGCGGATACTTGTTCTTTATCGTGACCAAATTAATGGGACGATAATCTACAACCATCCGGTCCGTACCATCCTTCTTCTTGACGAAGAGAACGGGGCAAGCCCAGGGAGAAGAACTATGACGGATGAAACCCTTTTGCAAGGATTCATCAAGTTGTTTCTTAAGCTCAGCTAGTTCTAAGGGTGCCATCTTGTAAGGTCTCCTAGAGATTGGAGCGGTTCCTGGGATAAGATCTATGACAAATTCTACATCTTTGTCAGGTGGAATACCTGGCAGTTCCTCTGGAAAAACATCCGGAAAGTCACGGACTACTGGGATATCTTCAAGGTCAGGAAGAGGGTTGGCATTAAGAGAATAGAGCTGACGCTTTGCAACCCTAGTGGAGACGGTGACTATCTTGCCAGATGGGTGTGTAAGCTGAACAGACCTAGTGTAACAATCAATCTTTGCATAATGAGCTTTCATCCAGTCCATACCCAAGATGATGTTAATATCCGTAGACTTGAGGGCTATAAGTGACGCAAGGAATACAAGTCTGTCAACAAGGATTTCATTACCATGGCTTACACTAGAAGTTTGCCATTTGGATCCAGGAGTTTGAATTACTAGTGGAGAGGGCATATCACAAAAGGATATGTTGTGCAAGCTGGCATAACTTTCGGAAATGAAGGAATGAGATGCTTCGATATCAAACAGAACCGAAGTTGGATGACAGTTGACAAGGAGTGTACCAAGAACGACATCCGGATCATCATGAGTGTCTTTAGCTGAGACGTGATGCACACATCCACGTTCAATGGGAGCTGACTTGACACTAATCATCTTGCGTGATGGCTTACCACGGCCAATAGACTTCTCAGGCTGGGGTGGAGCATAGTTGGTTTGAGAATAGTCACGTGCATAATGTCCTGGCTCTCCGCATGTGAAACAAGTCCCTGAAGTAGGACGTGGACCCGCATTGACAAGCGATCTACCAATAGGCCTGGGTGGAGCATGTAACTGAACTGGGTGAGGTGCCACACAAGATGGCCTCGGTGAATATCTGGGTGGAAGCGGAGTTCGGAACCCAAATCCGGCGCTTCTGCGAACTAGAACCGAAGAAAGAAACCAAATCATGGGTGTGCTTATGAGACTCCTAGTAAGTGAGCTGAGTTATCTCCGCATTAATGGCCTTGTTCACAAGAGCCTGGAATGTATTGCAATGATGCAAGTGGAGATCATGACGCAACTTGGGGTTGAGACCCTTCCGGAACCTAGCCTGCTTCTTGGCGTCTGTGGACACCTCTTCTGTAGCATAGCGAGCAAGGTTCTCAAACTCTCTGTTGTAAACATCAACAGCCATCTTACTCTGGGTGAAACTACAAAACTCTTCTCTCTTGCGATCAATGAGAGCCTGAGGAATGTGATGCTCGTGAAAAGCCTCAGTGAAATCTCTCTAGGTGGTTTTCTGGCCAGCTGGAAGCATAGCCTCATAGTTCTGCCACCAAATACTAGCATGACCTTCCAGATGATAAGTAGCGTAGGTGACCTTGTTACTTTCAGCTACGTTCGCTGAACGCAGCTTGTGTGTGATACTACGTAGCCAGTCATCTGCATCGAGTGGTTCAATGGAATGATGGAAGGTAGGTGGTTTTAGACCGATGAAGTCATGGATGGACACAAACTCTTTGTGCTGATGGGAGGTGTTCTCCTCAATACGTGCTAGCAAGCGGTTAGACTCACGCTTGTTCCTCTCAACCTCTAACATGAACTCTGCCAACAAAGACTGGTCGGGAGGATCCTCATCCCTACCATCTTCGTGGTTCGGGCTACGAGCAACAGAACTTCGGTTAACCGGCAACATCCTGAAGAACGAAACCAAGGAAAACAAGGATGGAATCAGCATCAACTATAGGATGTAGAAGGTAGCACAAGAATTTAGTATCTCTCAAACTCCTAGGACAAATTCCGGCATCATAACGGCAGTAAAATGCTCAAAATGAGACATCCTGCAAATGATGGGGTAGCATCAAACTCAACATCATCACCCAAGGTTCTGAGATATTACTAAACAGACTACACCGGAGGTACTCGAACTGGGATATGACTCTGATCAACCAATCCTAAGAGACTATGGAGTAGTAACACGTGATCCTGATAGACAGAAGAGAAAGCCTAGTTCCTTAACCCCGTAGGAAAGATAGGATGACTCAGATTAGAAGGCATGAGGCATAAGGAGTAAAAAGAGCCTTACGTTCCCTTCCACAATCAATTCCCCTATATAGCTAAAGAATTTCTAGACTCAACTTCGACCAGGTTGGCTTGGTAATCCTACAGGAAGTCAGGCTCTGATACCAAAGCTGTCGGGACACCGATTTTAAGTCACACCGATCTAGCATGTAACACCTCATATCACTTTGCGGCCTCACGCACGGTATCCCCACGGGTGTCGCCTTACCATGGCCCGGAACCATTTGCGCCTTTTGGCTCATGTATATGATAGTGTCGCTAGCATCCATATGACAGAGAACCCGGGCCGACATGGCTAGTCGTGAACCCAAAGCGGCACAGACCTATGGAGACACGCATACATGAATCACATCGAGCATGTCGGTCAACAGCGTATGAATCCGGGCTGTAGCACTGGGCTAACAGGACTCTGGAAGTCACCGCGTGACATTTCCGCGAAGGGACAGACATAGGAACAAAGTGGAACACATGCCGTCCAGTCAAGTGTTCTGAGCAGTAGTGCTGGGCTAGCAGGACTCCGGTGAACCGGGCTGTAGCAGACTACTATGGCTCAAGGAAGCACTAGACTACATTTCCCCATAAGAGAGGCTACCAAGGACAAACAACTAGATTGTCGGATCCCACACATAGCAATACACGTCACATGTACGCATAACATGCAAGTATGTGATGTACAACATGGCATCACAACATAACGCAACTCATATAGATAAAGGCTCAGAAGAGCCACATAGCATAAATACAAATAGGGGTCACATGACCCATCATTTATAGCATACAAGCAACGGAAGCATTACATGTCTGAGTACAGACAACTACAAAAGAAAAAGGCCGAGAAGCCTAACTATCTACAAGTCCCTCTAAGGTACAAGATCGTAGCTGAGGTAACAAGCTATTCGTCGAAGTCCAAGCGGTACTACTAGTGAGACAGATGTCTCATCTACAAAACATAAATAAAGCAAACGTGAGTACAAAGGTACTCAGCAAGACTTACGTCAGATCCTATCATACATGCATTTGTATCAAGAAGGTAATGTGGGGTTTAGTTGCAGCAAGCCAGCTTTGACTCAGTGGCTATCCTGTTCTACGACAATGAGAAACTTCTTTGAGGTGAGGCAGTGCACACAAGTCCACTAATCACCACATCAATACACTACTATGGATTCATCCCCGTCTCTCCTACGAGAAGGCCATCCATAGCACTCACACTTGTCTTGAGCATTTTAGAGTATCCACTTTAAGTTGTCTAGGTACCACGTAAGCATCCAAGAAGTCCATAACCGAGGACACGGCTATTCGAATAGATCATGATAACCCTGCAGGGGTGTACTTCATCACACACGCTCTCACCACTTATCACCATATACCCGTCATGTATCTCGGCAACCTTCAAGCGGAAGCCTGGCGAGGGTGTCGGCCACGACCTAACTAACCACGCAAGACTCTAATCCAGGTTTATCACCTATTTGGGTTCCATCCGCAAGGAGATCCGGCCGGGGTGTCACTCACGGCCCCAAACGATGTGAGCAAGGTTCCCAAGCCCACCATCCGGGTGCCACTTGGTACACCGTGCCACCTGTGCCTAGTCTGTCCCGAGCCCACCCTGCCGGGTGCCACTCGATAGAAAAATAGCACTACCTACAAACACCAGAAACTATTTGCAACTCCTGGACAGAGATCAAGGCGGTTAATAAGCCGAGAGAGCTTGGAGCGCCCGGAGCCCAATGTGTGGTAGTAGCTAGTCATTGGACAACTTGCACAGAACTCAGTTCTTAAGGACGGTCCCAATGAGACAACCCACCATGTACTCCTACATGGCCTCTCACCGCTGCCTTTACCAAATCGTGTTCACACGCTTAACTCTCAGCACCAGAACATATCATAACACTCCAATTCATTCCCAATGAATCAGACCTGACACAACTCTAAGCAATAGCAGGCATGGCATGGTAGAAGCACAGCATGGCTCAAACAACTCCTACACATGCTAGTGGGTTTCAACTATTTACTGTGGCAATGACAGGTCATGCAGAGGAATGGGTTCAGCTACCGTAGCATAAAGTAGCAGTTGAATCGTTGTTGTCCTAATTGAAAGATCGTGGATGTCGCCTAGAGGGGGGGGTGAATAGGCGTTTTAAAATAATTACGATTTAGGCTTGAACAAATGCGGAATAAACCTAGCGGTTAATTTGTCAAGCACAAAACCTAAAACAACTAGGCTCACCTATGTGCACCAACAACTTATGCTAAGCAAGATAAGCAACTATGAGATAGCAAGATATATGACAAGAAACAATATGGCTATCGCAAAGTAAAGTGCATAAGTAAAGAGCTCGGGTAAGAGATAACCGAGGCATGCGGAGACGATGATGTATCCCGAAGTTCACACCCTTGCGGATGCTAATCTCCGTTTGGAGTGGTGTGGAGGCACAATGCTCCCCAAGAAGCCACTAGGGCCATCGTAATCTCCTCACGCCCTCGCACAATGCAAGATGTCGTGATTCCACTAAGGGACCCTTGAGGGCGGTCACCGAACCCGTACAAATGGCAACCCTTGGGGGCGGTCACCGAACCCGTACACTTTGGCAACCCTTGGGGGCGGTCACCGAACCTGTACACTTTGGCAACCCTTGGGGGCGGTCAATGGTACCCGTCAAATTTCTCGGGGCGATCTCCACAACCTAATTGGAGACCCCGATGCTTGCCCGGAGCTTTACACCACAATGGTTGAGCTCCGAACAACACCAACCGTCTAGGGCGCCAAGGCACCCAAGAGGAACAAGCTCTAGGGTGCCCAAACACCCAAGAGTAATAAACTTCTCAAACTTCACTTCCACGTATCACCGTGGAGAACTCAAACCGATGCACCAAATGCAATGGCAAGGGCACACGGAGTGCCCAAGTCCTTCTCTCTCAAATCCCACCGGAGCAACTAATGCTAGGGAGGAAAATGAGAGGAAGAACAAGAAGGAAACACCAAGAACTCCAAGATCTAGATCCAAGGGGTTCCCCTCACATAGAGGAGAAAGTGATTGGTGGAAATGTGGATCTAGATCTCCTCTCTCTTTTCCCTCAAAAACTAGCAAGAATCCATGGAGGGATTGAGAGTTAGCAAGCTCAAAGAAGGTCAACAATGGGGGGAGAACACGAGCTCCAAAAGATTAGGTTCAATGGGGAAGAAGACCCCCTTTTATAGGAGGGGGAAAATCCAACCGTTATGTGCTCAGCCCGCACACGAGCGGTACTACCGCTCCTGGTCCCGATACAACCGGGACTCACAGTATACGTGCAGAACCCTACCAGGCGGTACAACCGGGCGATCAGGTGGTAGCACCGGTTGAGAAGAACAACCGGACCAACCGCCCAGCCACCACTCAACCACCGCATAGGAACAGAAGGGAGTCACCCCTGAGTGCGGTAGTCGAGTGGTACCTGGTCGGTGCAACCGCATGGCCTTGAGCGCTCGGGCGGCTAAGTCCTGAGCGGTCGAACCGCTCCGGACACCGGTGGTACCGGTACGACCGGACCAACCGGGCCACCACCGCCCGAGTACCGCATCAAAACAGAGGCCTGACCGGTACTTGGGCGGTGCCTGGCCGGAACAACCGCCCAAGTCTTTGCTGAGCAAGTTGGCGGTACCACCGCCCGGAAGCAGCGGTACAATGGCTGAGAGCTCCAAGCGGTACTACCACTGGGGCACGCGGTACTACCGCTGGGACCAGACAAAAACCACTCTCAAGAAAACCAGAACTGCCATAACTTCTGCATATGAGCTCCGAATTGAGCAAACTCAAGCTTGTTGGAAACAAGACAACGAGTAGCATCAAAATAGGCAGGGGAGGTATGCCAACAAATAGAGGAGTGAAACCTCCAACCGAGAAGAACCGGCAAAACCTCCAACATCGAAAACATCATAGAAGATGCATGTGAACTCCGTTTTCGATGAACTCGAGCTTGTCATCAAGATGACCATAAGCTCTAAGACTCACAAAGAGAACCAAACAAGAACCAAGAAAGATGATGCAAGGATGCAATGGTTTGAGCTCTCTACGAACGATACGATCCAGCTACTCATCGAGAGCCCCCCTTGATAGTACGGCAATCGATCCTATAACCCGGTCTCCCAACTACCATCATGAGACCGGTAAAATAGAAAAACTATCAAGGGAAAACCTTTGCCTTGCACATGGTCCACTTGAGCTAGATGATGACAATCTTGACTCCCTCAAGTTGGACCACCTTTCTTGATTGTGTTGACTCGATGAAGACTAGTTGATTGCTCCCCCATACTCCACTATGGGTGAGCCACTCTTCCGCACATCTTCACAAGTCCATTATCACCACAAAGGGCGGCAAGCTTCAAGCATTTGATCTCTTCGTGATGCTCCACTTGAACTTGCACACCGCAACCTAACCCCACAAAGAACTCTCACGAAGACCATGGGTTAGTACACAAAGCGTAATTGACAATTCTTACCATACCATGGGATCACTTGATCCCTCTCGGTACATCTTCTGCGCTTTGTGAGTTGATCAACTTGATTCACTCTTGACTTAGTCTTGATCATCCTTGAACCTTTCCAATTCTCTTCATTTGAATGATGTCTTGAAGGTAGACATGAATGATCACACAATCTTCTTCTTCAAGACATGCTTGCAATAAGCTCAACTCTCACATGACCAATCTTTGGATAATTCCTTGAATAACACCTTGGTCGACACAAACTCTCCTTGAAACCAACACATGTACTCCAAGAAAAGCCTATGGACAAAACCTTCAAATATAACTCAAGGCAACCATTAGTCCATGGAGATTGTCATCAATTACCAAAACCAAACATGGGGCACCGCATGTTCTTTCAATAATGCAATAAATGAGAGCAGGAGCGAGAGAGTAGGATTTTATCGGAATGAACAAGGGGGGGGGGGTTGCTTGCCTGGTAGATCAATAGGGGGGCACTGCTCCACTGATAGGTGATCCCGAACACTTTCTGGAGCAGGACCTATCGAGAAGGAACGGTGTCGAAAATCAAACACAAGTATATGCAACAATATGATGCATGATCATGGCATGAATATGTGATGTTGTTTGAGTTAATGCATCTAGCATTTATTTATTTGAGGTCCATTTGAACCAAGGGTTTAAATGCAACTCCAAAATAAGCTCTTAAATATGCCATAAGTGTGTTTTCATATATACAGCATGTATAGGTTGGTTTGTCATGCATGAAAATGGTACAGATGGATAGATTGAATTTTTCTGATCATTTTTCATATATAAATTATTTCAATCTGAGCTACGGTTGAATTTCTATGAATTTTTGAAGTTTTGAATATATTCTAGAATTTCCTGATTAATTTTAAACCAGAAAATGAGATATTGCGTCAGCATGACGTCATGCCTGCGTCAGCAGGTCAACGGAGCCGACCAGGTCAAACCTGACGTGTGGGGTCCACACGTCAGTGACCGGTTAGTTAATAGAGTTAATTAGATATTAAACTAATCCTAACAAAAACATTAGCAAGGTCGGGCCCCACCTGTCATTGACCCTGGGTAGTCAAATCTGGTCAACTGGGGGGGTTAGTTAGCGCGGGTTGACCCGGTCAATCCCGCCGGCGTTTAGCCGCCAACGAGGCCGAACGTGGCAGAGGGCTCGGGATCGTGTCTCCGGCGACCAAATGGGCCACGGAGACCATCCCCGAGGAGCTGGTGCTCGCGCGCATCCAGTGGAGCAGTCGGGAGGCTGCGGGGGCGGCGGAGCTCGCCGGAGCGAAGCTCGCGGCGGCGGCCGGTGTTCGGGCGCGAGCGGGGATATGGCTGCGGTGTGCGAGGGCGAGAACGGAGAGGGGGAGGAGGAGGAGCAGCTCACGGCGATCTCGATGGGCTTGACGGCGAGCTTGGGGACACGCTGTGGTCGACGGGGCGGTGATGGGGATCCACGGCGGCCGGCGGTGAAGGAGACGACGGTGGCGACGATGGAGGCCGTCCGGAGGTGCGTGGCTCGACAAGGAGGTAGCAGGCGACGTGGCGAAGGTTCTAAGCACGGGGAGAGGGCGAGGGGGAGGCGGTGGCTACGGCAACGGTGGCCGGTGGCGACGGCAGCGCTTCGGGTGCGGGGAGAGGGAGAGATCTAGGGGAGGAGGGAGAGCGAGAGAGAGTGCGAGAGGTCCCGGGCGGCGCGTGGCGACGTTCAGGACGGCCAGGGCGTCGGGGGAGAGGCCAGGCAGGCAGGTGGCGTGGCCGGACGCGTGGCCGCGCGCGCCGGGCGTGTGCCACTGTCCTCCTGGCGCGAGGAAGGGGACGACTGGCACTGCCAGTCGGCTGGGCCGGCCTGTTGGCCACTGGGCCAGGCCAGGCTGCACAGGGAGGTAAGTGCAGGTGGGTTTTCTTCCCTTTTGCTTCTATTTTGTTTTTGTTTTCTATTTTCTGACATTTGTTTTGATTTAATAAACATACTAAATCATTTTATTTTATTCTGTAAATTTTAGTAGGGACAAGTTGGACCACTCCAAAGCCCCTCACCAAAATTCAGAATTATTGGACAATATTTTATATATAATAAAATATTTATCCAACGCAAATAATTACTGGATTAATTTCAAATGCCCAAAATAAATACTTATGAGCTCCTAAAGATATTGGTTTGATTTTTATCTCTGTCCAATATTTTCAGAGAGCAACATGAACATTTTCTTGGACCTTTTTGGAGAAATTTTTATATAGGTCATTTCCAGAAATGATTTCTGAGGGTTTCACAATCCCCATTTCAAAGTTAAATGGAATTTAAACATGATGCACACATGACTAGCTAGCCTAGGTCATACCAGAACTAGGGATGTGACACGAAGGTTGTTGGAGTCCCGGATGAGATCAGGGACATGACGAGGAGTCTCGAAATGTTCGGGATGTAAAGATCGATATATTGGAAGGCTATATTCGGACATCGGAAAGTTTCTGAGTGGTTCGGGTATTTATCGGAGTACCGGAGAGTTACAGGAATTCGCTAGGGAGTATATGGGCCTTATTGGGCTTGATGGGAAAGAGAGAGGGGAGGATGCGCGCCCCCCCAAGGCCTAGTCCGAATTGGACTAGGGGGAGGGGCGGCGCCCCCTCCTTCCTTCTCTTCTCTTTTCCCTTTCCTTCTCTCCTACTCCTACTACATGGAAGGGGGGAATCCTACTCCCGGTGGGGGTAGGACTCCCCAGGGCGCGCCATAGTAGAGGGAAGGCCCTCCCCCTCCTCCACTCCTTTATATATGGGGGAAGGGGGCACCCCATGAACACACAAGTTTATCAGTATCACCATCATCACGCCGTTGTGCTGAGAGAACTCTCCCGCAAAGCCCTGCGTTGGTAGCATCCTCATCACCATCATCACGCTGTCATGCTGACAGAACTCTCCCATGAAGCTCTGCTGGATCGTGAGTTCGTGGGACGTCACCAAGATGAACGTGTGCTAAACTCAGAGGTGCCGTGCGTTCGGTACTTGGATCGGTTGGATCGTGAAGACGTACGACTACATCAACCGCGTTCTCATAACGCTTCCTCTTACAGTCTATGAGGGTACGTGGACGACACTCTCCCCTCTTGTTGCTATGCATCACCATGATCTTGCGTGTGCGTAGGAAAATTTTGAAATTACTACGTTCCCCAACATTTTTCTCATTATCGTCGTCACCCTCCTTGGGTGTATCCACCATGTACACGTCATATGAAGAGGTGGTTGTCCAGTGCCCGGTAAATGGCGGGTTTTGGGCCTACTCTTCTCTGGCATCGTCGTCCATACTGTCGATGTCTTGGGAGCCATTATCGAGCATTTCAGTTAAGTCCTCGACAGTAGCGATGAAGTGGGTGGTGGGTGGGACGTGAAATTCCCCATTCTCAGCCCCTAGTCCAGGCTGGGCGTAGTTCGGACGTTGCTCCGTCGTAATGACGAGGGATCGCATCAAGTCCAGAGCCTCGCTTAAAGGCGAGGTTTGGCCAGGGAGAAGAGAATCCATGGAGTACGGTGGGATGGGGATTCCTCAGCCGAGCTCACACGATGCTGACTCCGGGAGTTCGGAGTCAGTGTCCGGGGAAGAGTCCGACTTTGTGATGGTTGCCAGCGACACTGCTTCCTCCGGCTCTCGCATACTGGGCTTAGTGGCCACAGATAGTCCGGCGGGTTTACAAATCCCGTCTTCGGACCTGGCGACGCGTTCCGGATCTAAGGCCAGAGCGGAGGTTGGGGTCGTGGATCCTTGGAAGATCAAGTCTCCTCAGATGTCCGCGACATAATCCAAGTTTCCAAAACTAATCTGGTGACCTGGGGTGTAGCTGTCGATCTGCTCTAGATGACCAAGCAAGTTGGCCCGCAGTGCGAAGTCGCCGAACACAAAGATCTGGCCGGGGAGGAAAACCTCCCCCATGGCAGCATTGTTGTAGATGATTGATGGAGCCATCAAACCTTCTGGTGACGACGCAGCGGAACTCTCAATGAAAGCACCAATGTCGGTGTCAAAACTGACGGATTTTGGGTAGGGGGTCCCAAACTGTGCGTCTAGGGTCGATGGTAACAGGAGGCAGGGGATACGATGTTTTACCCAGGTTCGGGCCCTCTTGGTGGAGGTAATACCCTACGTCCTACTTGATTGATATTGATGAATATGAGGATTACAAGAGTTGATCTACCACGAGATCGTAATGGCTAAACCCTAGATGTCTAGCATGTATGATTGTGATTGTGATTGCCTCTACGGACTAAACCCTCCGGTTTACCGGTTTAGTATAGACACCGGAGGGGCCTAGGGTTGTACAGAGTCGGTTCACAAAATAAGGAATCTACATATCTGAACGCCAAGCTTGTCATCCACGCAAAGGAGAGTCCCATCCAGACACAGAGAGAGGTCTTTTGTCTTGTATCTTCATAGCCCATTAGCCCGACCCATGTTACATAGTCCGGACGCCCGTGGACCCCTTAATCCAGGACTCCCTCAATCAT
Organism: Triticum dicoccoides; assembly: GCF_002162155.2. Lineage (NCBI taxonomy): Eukaryota > Viridiplantae > Streptophyta > Magnoliopsida > Poales > Poaceae > Triticum > Triticum dicoccoides. Next base: position 397,215,861 of record NC_041388.1, on the reverse strand, counting down.
GCCCTCACGACCCCACCTTGGGGAACTGCAATCAGGGAAGTTATTGGCTGGTATCCTGGTTAACATGGATTCATGTTGCTAGAATGATGAGAAGGCTTGGACAAGATAGTATAATATTGTTAAGTTTCAGTCTCAAATAATCTAGGGGCATTTGGTTATATTAAGAATTACTGTGAGATCATCCAAGCATCTGAAATTCTGAACATGCAGGATATCGGTCCACATTTTTTAATCAATTGCCACTCAATATATACATGCGCCCCCTATGAATTTTGTGGTCAGCTAAAAATGGGGCCGAATGTGATTCGGTTTCTGCAAGTGTGCATAATGATCTGGTATACAACAAAAACCAGGAATTGATGGATGAGTTGGCGAGTCACTGGTATGCTCTGTTACCCCTGTGTGCTTGTATAATTTCATTGTCCAATTGAGCAGTTTTTGGAAAAGATTCAGTTGTGTGCCTCATGTTTTGCTATGCAATACTACAAGCGCCTTTTTTGGTGAAAACCGTGCAGTGTTCATATATGTGAAATCCTATGGTATGTTTCTCTTTTCATAGTTTCCATAAGGAATTGTTACATGTGCCTTTTATTGGAAAATTTACAAGGTACATACTAGGGCACGAATGGTTGAAGGGGATGCTGGAAAGGTTATTTGTCGAGAAGCACAGCGACTGAAGCCATCGGTCGTCATTATTGGCACACGTGGTAGTAGCCTTATTCAGAGGTATCTGACTCCTAAACCACAGTTCAGTTCCAACTGCCTTATTCAGAGGTATCTGACTCCTAAACCACAGTTCAGTTCCAACTGCAGCAGACTTTGATAACCCAAGGACCTGATGAGTGAGCTCTGTAGTTCATTGCCTTAGCCAACATTATAACTATATTTGACAGGAAAAGCCCAGTCTACAAGTAGTCAAGTATTCTTTATTGAAAGTCTGCAAGTAGTCAAGTAGTCTTACGAAAGGTAGAAGATCTTTGCTTGTTGTAGCTATACCAGTTTACCTCTTATCTTTTGCCAGTAGCTAGCACTGTATTTTAATTCCCTTTGTGGCTTTGGCGAGGATTTTTCTGCCGCCTCTTTTTCTTGTACCAAATTAACTGCTTTGACTCTGATGCTATAAATCTTTGTTATGATAAAGGTTGAGAGGATCTTTTAAAAAATATGCTAAGAGCATGCCAGCATTGCTTTTATGCAGTTGACCATAAATTGCAAACAGCAACGAGAATGGGGCGCCTCTCACCTTGCACCGCCCCAACTTTCACTCAGGCGGCGCCATGATACGTCTCCAACGTATCTATAATTTTTTATTGTTCCATGCTATTATATTATCAATCTTGGATGTTTTATAATCGTTTTATAGTCATTTTATATCATTTTTTGGTACTAACCTATTGACATAGTGCCAAGTGTCAGTTCTTGTTTTTTCTGTGTTTTTTACATCGCAGAAAATCAATACCAGACGGAGTCCAAATGCCACGAAACTTTACGAATATTTTTTATTGACCAGAAGGAACATGTTGGGCCCTGGTTGCACCTGGGGGGAGTCCCGAGGAGGGGACAACCCACCAGGGCGCGCCTGGGCCAGGCGCGCCCTGGTGGGTTGTGCCCACCTCTGGTGCCCCACGGACCGCCTCTTTGCTCTATAAATACCCAAATACTCCCAAAACCCTAGGGGAGTCGATGAAATATTCATCCAGCCGCCGCAGAGTCCAGAACCATTAGATCCAATCTAGACACCATCTCGGATGGGGTTCACCACCTCCATTGGTGCCTCTCCGATGATGCGTGAGTAGTTCTTTGTGGACCTTCGGTTAATAGGTTAGTAGCTAGATGGCTTCATCTCTCTCTCTCTTGATTCTCAATACAATGGTCTCTTGGAGATCCATATGATGTAACTATTTTCGCTATTTGTTTGTTGGGATCTGATGAACTTTGAGTTTATGATGAGTCATATCTTTTTATATCCATGAAAGTTATTTGAGTTTCTTTGATCTCTTAGATGCATGATCTCTTATAGCCTCGTATTTCTGCTCTGATATTTGGGTTTTGTTTGGCCAACTTGGTCTATTTATCTTGCAATGGGAAGAGGTGCCCGATAGTGGGTTCGATCTTACAGTGCTTGATCCTAGTGACAGAAAGGGAACCGACACGTATGTATTGTTGCTACTAAGGATAAAAAGATGGGATCTACGTTATGGAAAGATTAGATGCTATCGAAAATAAAATTCTCACCGAAGATCATATGGAAATAATACATAAAAAGATGCATAATTTTGCTACTAATCTTGGGTCAAAAGCGGGAGATATTTTTAAGTTGTTAAAAGAGAGGGGTACCTTAATCCATGAAAGAATAGAAGAAAGTCCGTCTCGGATCGATAAATTGGAAGAAATCTTTAGTAATCTAAGCACGGCTTTTACTACCACTAAAATTATTGAGGAAACTCCTGTAAAGAGTAGGAGATCTAGGAACAAGGGTGCAACTTCTAGTAATAGGAATAATGGAGATCTTAAGATGATAAGTGCTCACCTGGATTTTGTTGAAGTGATAAGAGATCCTTTTTGTAAGAAGAAATCTTTGAATTTAATCTGAGGAGTATTGTTACTGGAAATATTTATGCTAAATCCTTGAAGGATTCTAAGTGTTTGATTGAAGAGTTGAACAGAGATGACAAAACTTAGATCCTTGCTTTATGCCTAGCTAAGGGCGTAAAACTATAGCGCTTGTTGGGAGGCAAACCAATGAATAAAATTTATTTTTTCTTTTTGCTTCCTGTTCTTGTGTGTTAGCACAATTATGCTACTGTTATGATTGTGTTTTTTGTGTTTTAATTAGTGTTTGTGCCAAGTAAAGCCTTTAGGATCTTCTTGGGTGATAGTTGTTTGATCTTGCTGAAAAAACAGAAACTTTTACGCTCACAAAATTAATTTTCATTTTTTATCAGAGAGCGATAAAATACCCATTCCACTTGAAAAAGATCAATGTACAAATTTCTCAGGTCCTCCTATTTTTTCAGAATTTTTAGAGTTACATAAGTATTCGAAATAGTCAGATTGCTACAGATTGTTCTGTTTTGACAGATTCTGTTTTTTTTGTGTTGTGTGCTTATTTTGATGGAACTATGGTTTTCTTTGATGCGTTTTTGCCATAGAAAAGTTGGAATACAGTAGATATAATACCAAAACAAAATATGAATTGGTTTGATACATCACTTATAGTACTGGTTTATTATTCTTATACTAATGGATCTCACGAAGGTTTTGTTGAGTTTTGTGTGATTGGAGTTTTCAAGTTTTGGGTTATCTTACGATGGATGAAGGAAGGATGGAAGAGCCTAAGCTTGGGGATGCCCTGGCATCCCAAGCTATTATCCAAAAATTAGCAACCAACTAAGCTTGGGGATGCCCCTGAGTGACATCCCCGCTTTCTTCCAACAACTATCGATATTTTACTCGAGACTATATTTCTATTCGTCACATGATATGTGTTTTGCTTGGAGCGTCTTGTATGATATGAGTCTTTGCTTTCTTGTGTGTTTTATTTGAGAGTTAGTAAAATTTTGAAGAAATTCTCTCTTGCTACTACACATTCACTTACTACGCAACGACTCGCCCATCTAGGTTAGTTCTTTTGTTTCGAGAACCTTCTCCTTTATTTTTGGGTCCATATTCTTTTTCTTTCATAGTTAGTTCATCACACTTTTTTGGGTACACAGCTAGGCATTTTAAATAAGGCCGGAAACATCAAACAACAATTCCGGTATATCCTCATGTGCATTAGCAATTTAATGCAACAACAATTTTAAACATATTAAATGTTGTTATCATGATGCGGCTGGCATGTTCAAGTTTATGCAATTTTATGAAAATGTTGACATGAGCATATTATGAAGCATTTGTCATCGTGGTGGAAACAAAAGGGGTGCCATGACAACGACAATGAAAATGGTGCCACGGCAACATTCCGGTTCCGCTAACTCGATTGAGGTCCCGGGACAAAAGAAAAAACGACGGGAGCATGTCATGCAAGGATGGTGGGGTGATCCTGGATACCGGGTTCCCACGGGTCGACGACGGTGCCAAGCAAGGGAAACAACTAACGTTCACGGGAGGATACAACATCCAAACATTCACCTCATACAACACATGCATTCGTTCACGGGCGTTCATCTCGGGGTTATACCTTCGAAGCATGCAAACGGGGCGATTCTAATTCGGTGCAAAGTAGAGGAACTAGACGTTCTCGGGACGTTCGTAGTGGAAGTAGTCGTTCTCGCTTCGTGGGTGTACACACTCCGTAGGTGTTCGGGGTCACAACGAGGAACTTGACATCCACGGGGTCTTCGAGGGTCGGCGGTAGTGGTACTTGGTCGTTCTGAAGAGGTACTTGGGGTCTTCGAACTTGCCGATCTCATTAACTCGAAGGGGTACTTGGCATTTCTGCTACCCGAATCGTCGGCTACGGTAGTTGTTCTATGCATCGGGCGTCAAGGTACTTGTCGTTCTTAGTGATTCCGAAGACGACGGTAGACTTACATGATACTTGGCAAAAATCTCAAAGAAGATGCGTGACAGTCCCGGTTACAGATCTTGGCGCCTCTCTTGCTGACCCAAAACAAAGCGAAACCAAAAGGGCCTCTGGCCGGAAGCAGACAAGGCAAGGCGGCGCACGAGCAGCGATGGAAACGGGCACGAGGCTCGTGGTGAAAACGTCAACGAACAGAGGCGCAGCGACGTCCATAGCGAGCTGCACAACATGTCGTTGAGCAGAGGAGGTGAGGGTGCAAGTGGCTGGAGATGACAACGCGACGGCTGGACGGTGGGGTCACCGGAGGGCGCAGAAGGGAGTTGCTGCTGTTCGTCCCGGCGCTTGACAGGAGGACGCATGCGGGACTTGGCGGCGGGGCCTCGGCAGCAGGGAGGCATGGCCATGGCGGGGCTTGAGCTCCTGGCGACGGGGCTAACACGGATGAGAGGGAGGACACGGCGGAGAAGTGTCGGGCCTCGGCTGCTCGTGGAGGATGGCGCGGCTCGCCGGTGACGAGGAGAAGCAGGGGCGCCGGACCGCTGGGAGCATAGCGGCGGCGGCCATGGCACCCGACGACGGAGGTTGAGGCGCGTAGAAGGCTTCAGAGGGGCGAGAGGAGTCCACGACAGGAGGTTGGAGGGATCTGGCGACGGGATGAGGAGGGAGAGATCGAGAGATGGGGATTGGGGTTCGGGCGTGGTTCTCCTGGCGGCGCGAGGAGGGGGACGAGGGAAGGGATCGAGGGAGATGAGAGGGGTTTCGGTCGGGCCTAGTGGTTCGCTAGGGTTAGAGCCGGTGCGGGCTACAGGAGGCCCAAGTGGCCTAGGTGGGCCGGCGCGGGAGGCTGGGAGGCCCAGCTGGGCATCCCTCACTTATCTGATTCACCTCTTCCCTTTCTATTTATTGCATAAACAGAAATAGAGAGAAAAGTACAGAGGGTTTGGGGTTGAAGTAGGGATGGAGGGACATATTTCTGGAAACCATGAAATATGCCTGATTTAATCAAATTAGTTTGGGAATTTTTACAGACTATAAATTTAAACATGTTCGAATTTAATTCAAACTTGCATGAATTTATAACCTAACCAAACTGAATCCAAATGGGCTTAAATTTTATAGGATGACCCTACATAATAAATATGATTTATGGGCAAAAGATGACATTTATTTGAGCAATTCTATTTGCAACTCAAATAAATAGAGAAAAGGGAAAGAAGGAAGTGTCATAGGGATTTGAAACTTGGGTGAAACCAAGTTGGAAGTGAGCATGGGGTTGATGGAAGGATCAAGAGAAGAAAAGAAGTTGCAATGCACATGAGCAACTAAATTAAACAAACACAACAATGGTATGGAGAAGATGCATGATGCAAAATAAAATAAAACAAACATCACAAGCGAGCAAGCACGCATGAACATAACACAAAAAATAAAATAAAAATGGAGGTCTCGGTCTCGGGGCGACACAACACTCCACCACTACAAGAGGATCTCGTCCCGAGATCTAGGATGGCACCGGAGAGAAGCGGGAGAGGAAAAGGTAAAACAAATTGCTTCTTGGACAAATGAGTGAAACCATGAACCTTGAGAGGTTGAACAAATTGAAAGAAGGAATACAACGAATATGAACAAAGTTGAAAACACTCCGTTAGAAAAGAGGAACAAGGAACATTACGACAACCTTGTGGGTAGAAAAAAATATGAATGAAGAGCTCCAACGACAAGGAAGGACAAGTAACCACTCCGGTTGAAACGGAATAAGAAGGAATGAGAATGAAAGAATGCAGGAAGCACTCAAGTAGAAAAGAAGCAAAACTTGACAAAAATGGGAAGAACTTGAAACGAGGGCACGACACTCTAGTTAAAAGGATAAGCATGAAAGGAACACGATCCCCGCAATTGGAGATGATGAGTGAAGATAACAACATCACAATGCCTCCGGAAGAATAAATAGAAGATAGATCCTTAGGAAGAAAGAAAGTAGAAGAAAATGATAACTTCTACCACCAATGAATTTGAAGGCATCCTTAGAAAGAAGGATTGGATGGAGTTTTTGGGAAATCAACAACGAAAAGAATAAGCTTGTTGTGGGCTTATGGAAAACGTCTCAAAATTATAAGGTGAAATTCCGCCACTAAGGAAACAAAAGATTGGATTGATATCAACAAGGAGACGAGAAACTTATTTCACTGGGAGGATAAATGAAGAACTTGGGTCATTTATAAGAACCATAAATAGCAACAATCCTTAGGGAAAGCTTTAGGTGAAATATAACCCAAGATAACTCCAACGAAGAGATTGATGGATTGAGAAGAGCTCATGCTCGAAGAAATTGATGGGTTTAAATATCCCATTCCTGACAACTTATCACCCATGAAACATGAAGGAAAACTGTCAAGGATGACATAATACCATCTCAAAAGATAAGGTAGAACGAATTGCATTTTTGGAATGCAAGATGAAGAATGCTTGAACTCCTCAAAACAAGACATGCTGTGCACCATGTTCATTTTAGAGTATAGCTTGGCGGATCTTAACTTCGAGAGAAATCTTGAAGAACAATTGAAGAATGAAAAAGAATCCTTGACGAACCACCATGTAGAACCTCCATGAAGAATTCTGGTGATAAAAGGATGATAAATAGAAAGAGAAGTTGAAAACACAAGATGAAGCCTTGTAATAATTTAGATGGAGCTTCGCTATGGTATACTCCCTCCGTTCCTTGATATAAGGTGTATAGATTTTTGAGAAAAAACCCGAAATATAAGGTGTATTGCGTTGCACCACTCGTTTGGATATTTTTTACGGATTTGATTACATTTCCTTATATTAGGCAACCTCCTCTATTTTCTCATGCCAATTAGTCAGGTGTAATCTCGTCCAAAACTTGTGAAAATTTTCCTCCATGTGCGTTCTTTAATTTCCGTGCCAAAAACTATACACCCTATATATAGGAACGGAGGGAGTAATTGAGAGAGCTTGGAACTCTGGGAAAAGAAAAGATGAAGCATCTCGAACCGAGAAATGTGACATGATGAACAACTCTGGAAAGAAGAAACTAGATCACTTGGATGACATAATAATAAGAATTACGTTATGTGCATCCTTCACCAATTTACATTGATGACAAGCAACGGATTTGACATACTACTTATTCTCGTAGAAAAGATTAAGAGAGATATATCGCAAACTTGAGAAGGTCTTCAAAGAATCACCGGTCGGGTTTGGGAAGAACAAATGAATTGATATGATAACCAAGGAAGAGAACTCTTGAATGAACCACCGTAAGAATTGAAAATGAACGAAGAAAAGATAAAGAAACACTGGGAAGAATTATAAAAAGAACGAAGATACTTGAGAGAATATAAATATATGAGACCGAAGAGATCATGAACTGATTAGAGAATATTTGAACGATGCACCGGCCTGTAGAATGGGGAACGAGATCTGAATGTTGAGAACGAATAAATCTTCTGAAATGATGGCCTTCGGAGAAACAAACTAAAAAGACTCCTAAAATGCTTCGGATGGGTACGAAAAGAATTCTCACAGTCGGAAACAATCAAGAGAGGATGGCATCAAGCTAGAATCACGAATCTTTGAAAGGACGAGTAAGGATTTAAAGAGGAACTCTGATACGTCTCCATCGTATCTACTTTTCCAAACACTTTTGCCCTTGTTTTGGACTCGTAACTTGTATGATTTGAATGGAACTAACCCGGATTGACGTTTTCAGCAGAATTGCCATGGTGTTGTTTTATGTGCAGAAAACAAATATTCTTGGAATGACCGGAAACTCCACGGAAAATCTTAGAAAAAATAATAAAAAATCCTTGCCAAAGATGAAGACCAGGGGGCCCACACCCTTCTCACGAGGGTGGGGGCGCCCCCCTAGGGCGCGCCCCCCCTACCTCATGGGCCCCCTGGATGCCCTCCGACGCCAACTCCAACTCTATATACTTGCTTTCGGAGAGAAGAAATCATCGCGTTTTACGATACGGAGCCGCTGCCAAGCCCTAAAACCTCTTGGGGCTGATTTGGAGTCCGTTCGGGGCTCCGGAGCGGGGGATTCGTTGCCGTCGTCATCATCAACCATCCTCCATCACCAATTTTATGATGCTCACCGCCGTGCATGAGTAATTCCATCGTAGGCTTGCTGACGGTGATGGGTTGGATGAGATTTATCATGTAATCGAGTTAGTTTTGCTAGGGTTTGATCCCTAGTATCCATTATGTTGTGAGATTGATGTTGCTATGACTTTGCTATGCTTAATGCTTGTCACTAGGGCCCGAGTGCCATGATTTCAGATCTAAACCTATTATGTTTTCATGAATATATGTGAGTTCTTGATCCTATCTTGCAAGTCTATAGTCACCTACTATGTGTTATGATCCGGCAACCCCGAAGTGACAATAATCGGGACCACTCCCGGTGATGACCATAGTTTGACGAGTTCATGTATTCACTATGTGCTAATGCTTTGTTCCGGTTCTCTATTAAAAGGAGGCCTTAATATCCCTTAGTTTCCAATAGGACCCCGCTGCCACGGGAGGGTAGGACAAAAGATGTCATGCAAATTCTTTTCCATAAGCACGTATGACTATATACGGAATACATGCCTACATTACATTGATGAATTGGAGCTAGTTCTGTGTCACCCTATGTTATGACTGTTACATGATGAACCGCATCCGGCATAATTATCCATCACTGATCCGTGCCTACGAGTTTTCCATATACTGGTTCTCGCTTATTTACTTTCCCGCTGCTACTGTTACAATCACTACAAAATACCAAAAACATTAATTTTGCCGTCTTTACTTTTGTTGCCACTACCACCACTATCATATTACTTTGCTACTAAACACTTTGCTGCAGATACTAAGTTTCCAGGTGTGGTTGAATTGACAACTCAGCTGCTAATACTTGAGAATATTCTTTGGCTCCCCTTGTGTCGAATCAATAAATTTGGGTTGAATACTCTACCCTCGAAAGCTGTTGCGATCCCCTATACTTGTGGGTTATCAAGACTAATTTCTGGCACCGATGCCGGGGAGCATAGCTCTATTCTTTGAGTCACTTGGGATTTATATCTGCTGGACACTATGAAGAACTTGAGAGATCCAAAAACCAAGATCTATCCCTCAACTACGAGGGGAGGTAAGGAACTACCATCTAGCTCTGCACTTGATTCACCTTCTGTTATGTGTAAGTTTGCGACACCTACACCTGCTTCTGCTATTTGTTTTGATATGTCACATGTTATTGATGATGCCACTTCTGCTATGCATGATACTTATGATGAAACTACTTCTATGCCTGATACTACTGTGCCCCTTGGTGAATTTCTTGATGAACAAATTGCTAGGGCTAGAGAAAAAGAAATTATTGAATCTGAATACGATGATGATAGTGATGATGAAAATATGCCTGTTATTCCTGAGAGTTATCTTTTTGATGTGGAATCTTCTGCCGCTATTTTAGCTTGCAAGGATAGATATGAGCTTAAGAGGTTATTAATTAAATGGAACAAAGAATCACTTAGAGATAAAATGAAACCCGACCCTGCTTTTGCTACTTCACCTATATGTGTTCCTGATAAGGATTATGAATTCTCTGTTGATCCTGATATAATTACTTTGGTTGAATCTGATCCCTTTTATGGCTATGAATCTGAAACTATTGTGGCACATCTTACTAAGTTAAATGATATAGCTGCCCTGTTCACTAATGATGAGAGATCGCGTTACTTTTATATACTCAAAATATTTCCGTTCTCATTAAAGGGCGATGCTAAGATATGGTTTAATTCTCTTGATCCTGGTTGTGTGCGTAGTCCCCAGGATATGATTTATTACTTCTCTGCTAAATATTTCCCTACTCATAAGAAACAAGCTACTTTGAGGGAAATATACAACTTCGTGCAAATTAAAGAAGAGAGTCTCCCACAAGCTTGGGAGAGGCTTCTCAAGTTACTATATGCTTTGCCTGATCATCCTCTTAAGAAACCCAAAATACTTGATATCTTTTATAATGGACTAACCAATGCTTCCAGAGATTACCTGGATAGTTGTGCTGGTTCTCTTTTCAGGGAAAGAACACCAGATGAAGCTTAAATTCTATTGAATAATATGTTGACAAATGAAAATAATTGGGCACCTCCTGAGCCAACTCCTGCTCCAATTACTATGCCTATTCCTAAACCAACTCCGAAGAAGAGAGGTGTTCTATTTCTCAGTCCCGAAGATATGCAAGAGGCAAAGAAATCTATGAAAGAAAAAGGTATTAAAGCTGAAGACGTTAAGAATTTACCTCCTATTGAAGAAATACATGGTCTTAATATACCGCCTGTTGAAGAAACCTATGATCTCAATTCTTTATTTACTGAAGAACCTCCTGATCCCGATATCCCGACACAGGTAGTAAAGGTAAATTCTCTCTATAGATATGATAAAGCTGAAGTCCCTCCTACTAAAATTGCTAGTCAGTGCTTGGATGAGTTTGATAACTTTATGTTTAAGCAAGATGACTTCAATGCTTATTTTGGTAGACAATTAAAAGAAAATGCTTATATGATTAGACGCTTGGGTGATTATATGGCTGATATTAAAGGTGAACTTAAACTTGTTAGCAAACATGCTTCTATGGTTACCACTCAAGTAGAACAAGTACTTAAGGCTCAAAAAGAAGTGCTTGATGAAATGAATAGTAAGAAAAATGATTATGCTGTTAGAGTGGCTACTAGAACTGGTAGAATGACTCAGGAACCTTCGTATCCTGAAGTCCACCCTAAGAGAATCGAGCAAGATTCTCAAAGAAATAATATTGATGTTCCTAGTTCTTCTAAAAAGAAGAAGAAGAAAAATGACAGAACTGTGCAAACTTCTAGTGCACCTATTGCTGAACCACCTGATAATCCAAATGATATATCTATGTCTAATGCTGAAACACAATCTGGTAATGAACATGAACCTAGTAAAAATATTAATGATGATGTTCATGATGATGCTCAACCTAGTAATGATAATGATGTAGAAATTGAACCTGTTGTTGATCTTGATAACCCACAATCAAAGAATCAACGTTATGATAAAAGAGACTTTGTTGCTAGGAAACATGGTAAAGAAAGGGAACCTTGGGTTCAGAAACCCATGCCTTTTCCTCCGAAACCATCCAAGAAAAAGGATGATGAGGATTTTGAGCGTTTTGCTGAAATGATTAGGCCTATCTTTTTGCGTATGAGATTAACTGATGTGTTCAAAACAAATCCTTATGCTAAATATATGAAGGATATCATTACTAATAAAAGAAAGATACCAGAAGCTGAAATTTCCACCATGCTTGCTAATTATACTTTTAAGAGTGGAATACCAAAGAAACTTGGAGACCCCGGAGTACCAACTATACCTAGCTCCATTAAAACAAATTATATTAAAACTGCTTTATGTGATCTTGGAGCCGGTGTTAGTGTTATGCCTCTCTCTTTATATCGTAGACTTGACTTGAATAAGCTGACACCTACTGAAATATCTTTGCAAATGGCTGATAAATCAACTGTTATACCTGTCGGTATTTGTGAGGATGTGCCTGTTGTGGTTGCACACGTTACTATTTTAATGGATTTTGTTATACTTGATATTCCCGAGGATGATCGTATGTCTATTATTCTTGGAAGACCTTTTCTTAATACTGCAGGGGTTGTTATTGATTGCAAGAAAGGCAATGTCACTTTTCATATTAATGGTAATGCGCATACGGTACACTTTTTGAGGAAACAACCTCAAGTTCACACTATCAACTCTATTGGAAAAATTCCATCGATTATATTTGGAAGTTTTGAATTTCCTCTACCAACTGTCAAGAAGAAATATGATATTCTTATTATTGGGGATGTGCATATCCCCGTTGAGGTAACTTAGTGTTATTCGAAATTTCTCCGGTTTCATGATTATCGGAATGAGTTTGTTAATAAGACTGGATCAACCTTGTTAGTGGATTCTTTTTTATGAGCATGAGATGGATGAAACTAGAAGCACAAACTTATGTACCCCACTTTTACTTTCTGTTATTTATATTAAATAAAGTAAAAATAGTATTGTCAGTCTGTATCCTGGCTTATCCGTGCAATATAAAAATATCCCGAAAATAAAAGTCCTCAGAATGCCATGCCAATTAATATGATTTTTTCGGGAATATTTGAGGATTTACTGTGCAAAAATTACTGCGGGAGGAGCTGCCACCTGGCCATGAGGGTGGTGGGCGCCCGCCCTAGGGCACACCCCCTGCCTCGTGGGCCCACGGTGGCCCTCCTCCACTTATCCCATCACCCATCTTCTTCCTCTGTCTCACACAAACCCGAAAAACCAACTCAAGCATGAGTTCCAGCCACTTTTGCTGTGATTTTCAATCTCCTTTCTCAAAGCACCCCTCGCAAAACTGCTTGGGAGATTGTTCCTTGGTATGTGACTCCTCCATTGGTCCAATCAGTTTTTGTCCTAGTGCTTTATTCTTTGCAAATTTGTGCTGCATAGGTGACCATGTTCTTGACCTTGCATGTCAAATTTATATGGTTCCAAGTAGTTCTAATGCTTGATTTAGGCTCTAGGCACTTGTAGGAGTAGTTGCTATCAGTTTTATTGAAGTTGGTTCACTTTTGTTTGAAGTTACTAAAAATTTCAGAATTTTTCAGAGAAAAACAATATGCTTAGGAAGATGTTCCAAGGTGGTTCCTCTAAGAAGCAAGGACCCAGGATTGCTATGTGCGATGCTGACGAGGATCCACCAAGAGACGCTCCAGTACGGCCTTGCGAATGGCCGTCGGAAAATTTTATGGACCGTGCGGGAATTAACGAAGAATTCAAAGCATATTTGCGCAATGCCGGTCTTGAGGATTTTGAGGCTAACAAATGCCCCCAGTATCATGATCTCACAAGTTCATTTGTGAGGAGGTTTGAGTATTCATCTTCACGTAATTCTCCTTTAGTCATGTTTGATCTCTATGACAAATCTTATACCATGGACTTAGAGGATTTCACTTCTGCTTGTGAACTTCCATCATGGGGCACTGTTAGGGATCCCCCTAAATCTGAATTTAGAAACTTTCTTGCTAGTATAACTGTGGGGGAATCTAGAGATATAACGCAGGCTACCATAGGGAGCATTCACTTTCCTGCTATACATTATTTTGCTCTCTTCATCGGTAGATGCATAAATGCTAAGGATGAAGCATGTCACATGTGTGTCCCTGATCTTAGCATTCTTAGGAGTGCTGTGTTAGGAGACCAATCTTATCATATGGGAGCCATTTTAGCTCGTAGGTTGCATCATAATAGACATAATGGAGATTTCTTTACAGAAATTTATGCAACCCGCTTAGCTCATTTTCTTGAGATAGACATTTGTGAGGGAGATACGGAGTTGCCTCCTGCATATTTAGATTATGACTCTATGGCTTCGCATCAGTTTGTCGAGAGGCCTGAATCACCTCTCTTATATCGTTTAATTTTTGATAAACGATGTGTTTTCCGTATTACTCTCCCTACTCCTGCCTTCTTTGATTCACCGACAAAAGGAAGATATGTTATTACCAGAGAGGAGGCAGAAGAGTACGAGAGGAGAGCGGAGGCAGCTCGACTCCATGCTGCAGCTCAGCAGGCGATAACCGCTGCACATCAGTATGATCCCAACTGTTCTTCCTCATCACAGTACGACCCCAACAACTATTAGTATGGATATCCGCCAGGCCAGCCGTGGCCATAGACCAACTTAGGCCAAAAGCCTAAGCTTGGGGGAGTACGTATTTCTCATCGACATTACATTTATGTTCACACACACTCATTGCTAGATGTCGGTGCTCATACTTTTTCACTGTAATATCCATGCTTGTTTATTTTCTTTTTCCTGCTTTCTTCTTGTGTGTTTGTTAAACCTTAAGAAAAAAATTAGTAGTAGTTTATTTTTCTGCTGTAGTAGTAATAATTAAGAAGAAAACCCAAAAATATTTCCCGTTCTTCTTTTGCTTGTTGGGAGCTTTCCCGTGTAAATAGTTTTATTTCTTTTCTTTTCTTTGGGGGTCAGTAGGAGAAGACCATAATTAAATTATTGAAGTGGCTCTTATATGCATTATTGTTGATTTAACCAAGAGCCCATATTGCCTTGTCTTCTCCTGTTTATTGAATGCTCGTAGATTCCAGCTTAGTCCAATGCACGTACACTCTTATTATTATTCACATTGTTCGGTCGTGCAAGTGAAAGGCAATTATGATGATATATGATGGACTGACTGAGATGAGAAAAGCTGGTATGAACTCGACCTCTTTTGTTTTTGTAAATATGATGAGTCCCTCGTTCTTGATTCAGCTTATTATGAATGAACATGTTTGCAATAACAATTAGAGATCATACTTGCTTGTGCCATGCTTGATTAGCTATGAGTTATAATGATTTACCTTGTGTGCCAACATGCTATTGAGATGGTTATGATGTGGTATGATGGGGTGGTATCCTCCTTTGAATGATTTAAGTGACTTGACTTGACACATGTTCACGCATGTAGTTGAAACAAAATCAACATAGCCTTCACGATATTCATGTTCATGGTGGATTATATCCTACTCATGCTTGCATCCAATGTTTATTAATTTTAATGCATGTACATGGCTGTTGTCTCTCTCTAGTTGGTCGCTTCCCAGTCTTTTGCTAGCCTTCACTTGTACTAAGCGGGAATACTGCTTGTGCATCCAATCCCTTAAACCCCAAAGTTATTCCAGATGAGTCCACCATACCTACCTATATGCGGTATCTACCTGTCGTTCCAAGTAAATTTGTATGTGCCAAACTCTAAACCTTCAAATAAACATTCTGTTTTGTATGCTCGAATAGCTCATGTATCAACCAAGGATGTCCTTATCTTCTGTGTTAGGCGGGTTATTCTCAAGAGGAGTGGACTCCACTCCTCACTCACGAGAAAATGGCTGGTCACCGGGATGCGTAGTCCCATGCTTTATGCAAACTAAATCAAAATTAATTGCAAACAAAACTCCCCCTGGGACCTGATGTATGTTGGAGGCACTCGTTGTTTCGAGCAAGCCATGGATTGATGCTTGTTGGTGGAGGGGGAGTATAAACTTTACCATTCTGTTTGGGAACCGCCTATAATGTGTTTAGCATGGAAGATATCGCCATCTCTTAGTTGTTACGTTGACAATGAAAGTATATCGCTCAAAATATAATTTATCTCTATTTCAAAACCGAGCTCTGGCACCTCTACAAATCCCTGCTTCCCTCTGCGAAGGGCCTATCCATTTACTTTTATGTTGAGTCATCACCCTCTTATTAAAAATCACTAGCTGGAGAGCACAGCTGTCATTTGCATTCATCACTGTTAATTTATATTGGGTGTGACTATGATTGGATCTCTTTTACCATGAATTACAATGTCTAGTCAGTCCTTGATCTTTAAAGGTGCTCTGCATTTATGTTTTGCGGTCTCAGAAAGGGCTAGCGAGATACCATCTTGTTATATCATATTATGATTGTTTTGAGAAAGTGTTGTCATCCGAGATTTATTATTATGACTTCCTAGTTGATTATGCTATTGATATGAGTAATCACGAGACCTGAGAATTATTGCAAATGTGGTTAGTTATGATCTATGCTGAAAACTTGAATGCTGGCTTGACATAGTTACAACAACAAGAGCAAACAGAGTTTGTAAAAGTTTTTCTTTCTTTCTTTCAGTTTGTCAACTGATTTGCTTGAGGACAAGCAAGGGTTTAAGCTTGGGGAGTTGACACGTCTCCGTCGTATCTACTTTTCCAAACACTTTTGCCCTTGTTTTGGACTCTAACTTGTATGATTTGAATGGAACTAACCCGGACTGACGCTGTTTTTAGCAGAATTGCCATGGTGTTGTTTTATGTGCAGAAAACAAATATTCTCGGAATGAACTGAAACTCCATGGAACATCTTAGAAAAAATAATAATAAATCCTCGCCAAAGATGAAGACCAGGGGGCCCACACCCTTCTCACAAGGGTGGGGGGCGCCCCCCCCTAGGGCGCCCCCCCTACCTCGTGGGCCCCCTGGATGCCCTCCGACGCCGACTCCAACTCTATATATTTGCTTTCGGAGAGAAAAAAATAGGAGAGAAGAAATCATCGCGTTTTACGATACGGAGCCACCGCCAAGCCCTAAAACCTCTCGGGAGGGCTGATCTGGAGTCCGTTCGGGGCTCCGGAGAGGGGGATTCGTCGCCGTCGTCATCATTAACCATCCTCCATCACCAATTTCATGATGCTCACCGCCGTGCGTGAGTAATTCCATCGTAGTCTTGCTGGACGGTGATGGGTTGGATGAGATTTATCATGTAATCGAGTTAATTTTGTTAGGGTTTGATCCCTAGTATCCATTATGTTCTGAGATTGATGTTGCTATGACTTTGCTATGCTTAATGCTTGTCACTAGGGCCCGAGTGCCATGATTTCAGATCTGAACCTATTATGTTTTCATGAATATATGTGAGTTCTTGATCCTATCTTGCAAGTCTATAGTCACCTACTATGTGTTATGATCCGGCAACCCCGAAGTGACAATAATCGGGACCACTCCCGGTGATGACCATAGTTTGACGAGTTCATGTATTCACTATGTGCTAATGCTTTGTTCCGGTTCTCTATTAAAAGGAGGCCTTAATATCCCTTAGTTTCCAATAGGACCCCGCTGCCACGGGAGGGTAGGACAAAAGATGTCATGCAAGTTCTTTTCCATAAGCACGTATGACTATATACGGAATACATGCCTACATTACATTGATGAATTGGAGCTAGTTCTGTGTCACCCTATGTTATGACTGTTACATGATGAACCGCATCCGGCATAATTATCCATCACTGATCCGGTGCCTACGAGTTTTCCATATACTGGTTCTCGCTTATTTACTTTCCCGCTGCTACTGTTACAATCACTACAAAATACCAAAAAACATTACTTTTGCTGTCTTTACTTTTGTTGCCACTGCCACCACTATCATATTACTTTGCTACTAAACACTTTGCTGCAGATACTAAGTTTCCAGGTGTGGTTGAATTGACAACTCAGCTGCTAATACTTGAGAATATTCTTTGGCTCCCCTTGTGTCGAATCAATAAATTTGGGTTGAATACTCTACCCTCGAAAGTTGTTGCGATCCCCTATACTTGTGGGTTATCAAACTCTTCTTCGGTCTTCAAAATCTGAGAATGATGACGAGAAACACCATCAAGAATTGTCGAGACACTCCGGAATAATGAAGAATAGAAAGGTTGAACCAACGATGAAAAGAATTTGAAAGATCTTGGAGAAAGGCATTTGACTGATGATAACTCATTCTTACGTCAAGCTTGGAAAAGAATTTGAGAGTAACACCAGGAAAATAGAAGAGTCACATAAGATCCTGGGAAAAACCTATGGGTTAGGGCCCACTCAAAAGAAACACTATTGAAAAGATTGCTTGAAAAGAGAGATTGCACCAGTTGAATTAAATGGCTTGAATGAGATAACATCCTCAAAAGAGCTTGAACGAATGCAGAGTGGAAACACAAATCTTCGAGATATCTTCAGCACTCCGGAACAATTGAATAGTGAGAGGTGAATGATTAAGAGGTGCACTGGAATGAGAAAACATTTGAAATGAGAAAAGGATATGATTGACAAGGCTTGACTTGAAACCATTGGAGAAGAAAAGAATGAAGAATAATGATCTTGAAGCTTCCTGAGCATCTTCATGAGAATCACCGGGTAAGAACATTGACGGGAAAGAATGGAGGGACTCCTCATCAATAAAAGGATACATGATTAAGAAACCTGAGTCCTTGAAGAAAAAGGGTGGGAGGGCGGGAAAACAAAGGAAACTTGGGGACAGATGAAATGAACAACGCTGGGAAAACCGAGAGGTGATCTTGCAGATGTTGAAAATGATCGGATCCACTTGAAGAGAAACACACCGGTTGAAAAGGATTGACATGACAATCTCGATTATCATGAAGGATTAGTATTCACATAGAAATGTGAGAACACCGCTTAGGAAAATGTATGGATTCAACACTTGACTTCGAAGCAACTCGAATACCACAATCAAAACAAAAACAAAGGATTCGCCAGCAAAATAAGCTGGAAACAAACATATGATAGATCCCATATCGTATCATGTGTCTGTTGGAAAGATATTCTAGGAGCTACTTGAATTCCCACCTATAAAACTCCCGAAACTTTCTGGTTATGCAATCAGGTGTTGGGGATATAGGGGAAGCATAATATCTCACCCAAACTGACAATTCCTACATCCAGCTATATCCATCCTTCAACACATAACCAAGAAAACTTTGGAAATTGTGTACCTCAACCTTTGAAAAGCATCCGCTATACGAGTTATGGCAATACTCCCAAACTCCCGCCCAGTACTGGGTGGCGTCGAGGTTATCTCACCAACAACTGCATAAAAGAGATTTTCGATGTTAGCGAACTCAGGTATTCCAGAACTGCAACGATAAAATTGTGACGAAAACACCTCGGAGCTCAACTCCCCAGGACACTGCCACAACCCCTAAATGTCAGGAGGCACCAAGAACAATGTTCTCGTCACAAAACCATCGAAACGATTCCAAGATACCCGCGTGATCCTAAAAAAATTCATGAAATTTGAGGAGAGAAAAGTCAAAACTTCTACGTCAGGAGGCCTCACCAGAGCGACGAAGGGACTGAGGAGTAAAAAGAATAATCCTAAGAATCAAAACATTTTGTTCTAGAAACAACAACGTCAGTGGTTCGATCAAGCAGGGGGCTCCTAAGTCAGGGATGGCTCTGATTACCAACTTGTAATACCCACAATGCGACTATATCTCCCACGTGTCGGGGCACGACTTAGAGGCATAGCCGCATGGTAGGTTTATCGCAAGAGGGGTAATCTTCACACAATCCCATGTACTTAATAAGAAAGGGATAAAGAGTTGGCTTACAATTGCCACTTCACATAAATACAAGTTAAACATACATCATCCAAATTACAAACAAGGTCCGACTACGGAACCAAAATAAAAGAAGACAACCCCAAATGCTAGATCCCCGATCGTCCCAACTGGGCTCCACTACTGATCATCCGAAAAAGAAACATAACAACGACCAAGATCTTCATTGAGCTCCCACTTGAGCTCGGTTGTGTCACCTGCACTGGTAGCATCGTCACCTGAAACTGTTTGGATGTATCTGTGAGTCACGAGGACTCAGCAATCTCGTACCCGCGAGATCAAGACTATTTAAGCTTATGGGTAGGGTAAGGTAATGAGGTGGAGCTGCAGTAAGCACTAAGAAAATATGGTGGCTAACATACGCAAATGAGAGCGAGAAGAGAAGGAACGCAACGATCGAGAAGCTAGAAGTGATCAAGAAGTGATCCTGAATCTACTTACGTTCAAACATAACACAAGACCGTGTTCACTTCCCGGACTCCGCCAAAAAGAGACCATCACGGCTACACACGCGGTTGATTCATTTTAAAAGTTAGGTGTCAAGTTCTCTATAACCGGATATTAACAAATTCCCATCTGCCACATAACCGCGGGCACGGCTTTCAAAAGTTTAAACCCTGCAGGGGTGTCCCAACTTAGCCCATCACAAGCTCTCATGGTCAACGAAGGATATTCCTTCTCCCGGGAAGACCCGATCAGTCTCGGAATCCCGGTTACAAGACATTTCGACAATGGTAAAACAAGACCAGCAAAGCCGCCTGATGTGCCAACAAATCCCGATAGGAGTCACACGTATCTCGTTCTCAGGGCACACCGGATAGGTCAAGCTACGAGAAAAACAAACCCTCAAGTTGCCTCGAGGTGGCCCCGCAGGTTGCCCGTTTCGGACCAACACTTAGAGGAGCACTGGCCTTTGGGGGTTTAAAATAAAGATGACCCTCGGGCTCGCGAAAACCCAAGGGAAGGTTATAGGTGGTTAGGCAAATGTAAAACCAAGGTTGGGCCTTGCTGGAGGAGTTTTATTCAAAGCAAACTATCAAGGGGTTCCCATAACACCCAACCACGTAAGGAACACAAAATCAAGGAACATAACACCGGTATGATGGAAACTAGGGCGGCAAGAGTGGAACAAAACACCAGGCATAAGGCCGAGCCTACCACTCTTTACCAAGTATATAGATGCATTAATTAAATAAGATATATTGTGATATCCCAACATATCCATGTTCCAACATGGAACAAACTTCATCTTCACCTGCAACTAGCAATGCTATAAGATGGGTTGAGCAAAAGCGGTAACATAGCCAAACAACGGTTTGCTAGGAAGGTGGGTTAGAGGCTTGACATGGCAATATGGGAGGCATGATAAAACAAGTGGTAGGTAGCGCGACATAGCGATAGAACGAACAACTAGCAAGCAAAGATAGAAGTGATTTTGAGAGTATGGTCATCTTGCCTGCAATCCCGCAAGGAAGAAGAACGAGTCCATGAAGAAGGCAAACGGACGTAGTCGAACGGATCCTCACAACTCCAGAACAAAACCGAAGCTAACGAGAGAAGCAACCCGAAAAGAAGCAAGCAACATGGTAAACAACCATCACATAATCATGGCATGATGCACAACCAAGTATGATGCATGTCCGGTTTAATGAGGCATGGCATGGCAAAGTGCACAAACAACACTACAAGTTAAGTGGAGCTCAATATGCATCGGGATGCATATTGACAAAACACCACATTCCATTATTTAGCTCACTACCGATTAGGTACTCAACAAAATTAAATGTTGGTTAACATGGCAAGAGGTGAAACATGAGTAAAAATACACAACCAACCATTTTAAATGAGGCCAGAAACATCAAACAACAATTCCGGTATATCCTCATGTGCATTAGCAATTTAATGCAAAAACAATTTTAAACATATTAAATGTTGTTATCATGATGCGGATGACATGTTCAAGTTTATGCAATTTTATGAAAATTTTGACATGAGCATATTATGAAGCATTTGTCATCGTGGCGAAAAAAAAGGGGTGCCACGGCAACGACAATGAAAATGGTGCCACGGCAACATTCCAGTTCCGGTAACTCGATTGAGATGCCGGAGCAAAAGAAAAAGCGACGGGAGTGTGTCATGCAAGGTTGGTGGGGTGATCCCGGATACCGGGTTCCCACGGTCGACGACGGTGCCAAGCGAGGGAAACAACTACCGTTCACGGGAGGATACAACATCCAAACATGCATCTCATACAACACATGCATTCGTTCACGGGCATTCGTCTTGGGGTTATACCTTCCAAGCGTGCAAACGGGACAGTTCTCATTCGGTGCAAAGTAGAGGAAGTAGACATTCTCGGGACGTTCGTAGTGGAAGTAGTCGTTCTCGCTTCGTGGGTGTACACACTCCGTAGGTGTTCAGGGTCACAACGAGGAACTTGACGTCCATGGGGTCTTCGAGGGTCGGCGGTAGTGGTACTTGGTCGTTCCGAAGAGGTACTTGGGGTCTTCGAACTTGCCGACCTCATCAACTCGAAGGGATACTTGGCATTTCTGCTACCCGGATCGTCGGTGACGATAGTTGTTCTATTCATCGGGCGTCAAGGTACTTGTCGTTCTTAGCGATTCCGAAGACGACGGTAGACGAACATGACACATCGTCGTGGTACTTGGCAAAAATCTCAAAGAAGATGCCTGACAGTCCCGGTTACAGGTCTTGGTGCCTCTCTTGCTGACCCAAAACAAAGCGAAACCAAAAGGGCCTCTGGCAGGAAGCAGACAAGGCAAGGCGGCGCGCGAGCAGTGATGGAAAACGGGCACGAGGCTCGTGGTGAAAACATCGACGAACAGAGGCGCATCGACGTCCATAGCGAGCGGCACAACATGTCGTTGAGCAAAGGAGGTGAGGGTGCAGGTGGCTGGAGATGACAACGCGGCGGCCGGACGGTGGGGTCACCGAAGGGCGCAGAAGGGAGCTGCTGATGTTCATCCCGGTGCTTGACAGGAGGACGCATGCGGGACTTGGTGGTGGGGCCTCAATAGCAGGAAGGCGCGGCCATGGCGGGGCTTGAGCTCCTGGCGACGGGGCTGACACGGATGAGAGGGAGGACACGGCGGAGAAGTGCTGGGCCTCGGCTGCTCGTGGAGGATGGCGCGGCTCGCTGGTGACGAGGAGAAGCAGCGGTGCCGGACCGCTAGGAGCATAGCGGCGGCGGCCATGGCACCCGGCGAAGGAGGCCGAGTCGCGCAGAAGGCTTCAGAGGGGCGAGAGGAGGCCACGGCAGGAGGTTGGAGGGATCTGGCGATGGGATGAGGAGGGAGAGATCGAGAGATGGGGATTGGGGTTCGGGCATGGTTCTCCTGGCGATGCCGGGAGGGGGGCGAGGGAAGGGATCGAGGGAGATGAGAGGGGTTTCGGTCGGGCCTAGTGGTTTGCTAGGGTTAGAGCCGGTGCGGGCTGCAGGAGTCCCAAGTGACTACAAGAAATATGTCAACTAGTGACCTTCTATCAGTGACCCTGGAAGAATTGGTCATAGATCTATGACCATTTCAGACCAATTGGTCAAAAGCTGTTCGGGGGGCTCCAAACCCTAAACTATAATGACCATTTTGGTCAGAAAGGTCGTAATTTCCTTACACGAAATGGTCATAAAGCAGATAGCACTGGTCTGCTGCCTTATTTATAGCTGATCACGACCAATATAGATTGTCATAACCTTGTAAATTGTGGTGGGTTGCTATGACTAGGCGCCACCTCATCAGTTTTGCCTATGTGTCATGTCCATGTGGCATTTTTGCCCCAGGTTGTGAAGCAACCTATATTTCTGTCATTCCCAAAATTACAAAAAAATCTCATAAATTCTATGGGTCATATATTCGTCAGATATGTAAAAAACCTTCCTTGCCTAGTTCAAAAATAATTCAACAACATTCATTTTCCTATTCTGTTCAGAACAACACTTTGTGAAGGAAGTACCACTTTGACATGTCCAAATAGTATCCATTTTCTACAGTGCTTTCCTATGCCCAAATAACCATCCTCCACCAAATGCCAGCTCAATCCATTCATTATTTTGAGCCAGCTTCAACATTCGTATTTATGTCCAGTGTGGTACTTTGCAAAGCAAGTACTACCTAGGCTCCTCCTTTTGAGCTGAAAATTTGGGAAGACGGTCTTCTTAGTAACTGAGTATCCTCAGCCAAAACTCACGCCCATTAGTCATGTACATTTCCCGTACCGCTAATCAAACACTTGGTTGCTAATTCATGTTTGAGCATCGATTGGTCTCCTCGTGAGAATCTTTTGTTGTAATTTTACTCCTACCACCTACCTGTGGAGTGCCCACCCACTAGACATGCCTAGGCCGCCCAGAACACATGGCAACGCCACGGTCACGCGGTGACCACGCGGTGGGCATGCGAGTTTACGCGCTCTAGAGTTGGGGCCCTCGGCCACTGCCCAAACCTCGACGCATCGCCACCAAACCATGTATTTATGGTTAAATAGGTACTTATGTAACTATAAATGTTTTTTGGAAAAAAATAAATAACAAACTATGAGGTAGTCGCAGTTCAAATTTGACCCGCTTCCTGCTGAATCCGCGGAAATTTGTCTTTTTCACGAGAGGTGTATCAAAACTTTTTACACCCAACAATTTGGTCAATTGTGCATCAAATATGTCCTAGTATTTTAGAAAATTGATTTGGTACAATTTTGCAACACTTATTTGGGAGGTCCTTCACAAATGAATTTGGGCACTCGAAAAATGGAAAATGAATTTTCCGTGCAAAGAAAATGAAAACTCCCTTAGGCAACATTGTTTGGAATTCCAAGATGCACCCTTGTGCACAATATGAGATCATTTGAACAAACTATTCCATGAATGTGGCCATAAGATTGATCATTTAGCTTGAAAGCCATGAATCTTCACGCATGATAGCTCATTTCTGAGAACACTTTTTTAAAATAATTGATGCATTACAAGTTTGTTATTTTTCCTGGGAACTTGGCCACATATAATGACACAATGCGAAGGTTTCCCAGTTTTTTGATTTTTTTGAATTTTTTATGCCCGTTTCAAAATGCGGTCAAAACGGCGGGAATGACCATTCCTAGCTAGTGGTTGAATCTTGGAAAACTTTTGATGTTTATATGATTAAATAGATACTTACGTACCTAGAAATGATTTTTGGAAAAAATAAAGAGCAAACTATGAGGGAACCGCAGTTCAAATTTGACCCGCTTCCTCCTGAATCGGTAGAAATTTGTCTTTTTCACGAGAGGTGGATCAAAACTTTTGACACCCAACCATTTGGTCAATTGTGCATTAAATATGGCCTAGTATTTTATAAAAATGATTTGGTCCAATTTTGCAACAATTATTTGGTAGGTACTTTACAAAAAAACTCATTTCGTGCACTCGGAAAATGAAAAATGAATTTTCCGTGCAAAGAAAATGAAAACCCCTTTAGGCAACATTGTTTGGAATTCCAAGATGCACCCTTGTGCACAATATGAGATCATTTGAACAAACTATGCCATGAATGTAGCCATAAGATTGATCATTTGGCCTGAACGCCATGAATCTTCACGCATGATAGCTCATTTCTGAGAACACATTTTAAAAATAATTATCGTATTACAAGTTTATTATTTTTCCTAGAAACTTGGTCACATATGATGACACAATGCGAAGGTTTTCCAATTTTTTAACTTTTTTTATTTTTTTATGCCCGTTTCAAAATGCAGTCAAAACGGCGGGTTTGACCGTTCCTAGCTAGTGGTTGAATCTTGGAAAAAATTTGATGTTTCTCTTATTAAATAGATATTTATGTACCTAGAAATGATTTTTGGAAAAAATAAATAGCAAACTATGAGGAAGCTACAGTTCAAATTTGACCCGCTTCCTACTAAATCGGTGAAAATTTGTCTTTTTCACCAGAGATGGACCAAAGCTTTTGACACCCAACCATTTTGTCAATTGTGAATTAAATACGGCCTAGTATTTTATAAACTTGATTTGGTCAAATTTTCCAACAAATATATGGTAGGTCCTTCACGAAAAAACTCATTTTGGGCACTCGAAAAATGGAAAATTGATTTTTCGTGCAAAGAAAATAAAAACCCTCTTTGTCAATATTGTTTGCCAATCCAAAATGCAAACTTTATGCAAAATATGGTACCATTTGAAAAATATTTGATCGATCCTTTAAAGAAAACTCATTTTAAGCACTCAAAAAATGAAAAAGGAAGTTTTCATAAATTTTTTTATCTTTAATCTAATTGATTACGACCAATTTAGATGGTCATAAAGTCTTCAAATTGCTTACTGCGTTTTGATTGATCTAGAAGCCTATCACGTGAATCATGCATCAGACACTGTCGGGTGCTCTTGAATCCAACGGCGGCCCTCACCCTCTCACCCATGCCCCCACTCCCCACCGTATCCGCAGACCCCACGCACGCACTCACCACCATTCCAAACCCCACGCACGCACTCACCACCGTTCCAATCCCGCACCCGCACCCGCTCGCTGAAACCCTATCCGCCGCCGCCCCCTCCCCGTCCCCTCCACCAAGATCGCACCAACCACCCCGATGGCCGTCGCCGCACCGCCGCACAACACGGCGCTCCTGGACGCCCTCCCCCTTCTCCCCCAGATCCCCCTTCTCCATCACCGCCTCCCCCTTC
>NC_041388.1:397150044-397188884 GCF_002162155.2 Triticum dicoccoides | reverse complement strand
TCCCTCCACCTACCGCGTCCACAGAGCCAGAACCCCTCGCCCCCGCGTGCCCTCGTCGGCTCTGCCGCGATAATCTCCACCATGTCCTCGTCGGCCCATGGATTACCATCGAGGCGGAGCCGCCCAACAGGGAGGAGATCGAGGATGCCGCGCGTTTTCCTTCTCCTCTTTCTCTTTGCGCTGCCGCGTTCAAGTAGAATAACCCGACACCGACGCCGACGCCGATGCCAAGTGGTTATGCTTGCAGGCCCGGGAGCGACGCTGACGAAGACGAGGATGACGACGCCATGATGGAGGTCGATGGCGCCGAGGTCGAGGAGGCCGCCCAGGACAAGGCCGCTGCCAAGGCGCTCGAGACCAAGATCAGCTCGGCCTCGGGTGACGTCGGGGCGCTCGTGCTCCCGTGGCTGACCCCTCCTGGGGACCTCGACAAGGGTATGATTCCCTCCTCTTCTCCTCTTCTTCTGGCTTTCTTCTTCGCCGCATCTGATGTGTACATGCTTTGCGTGTTTGGGGGCCAGGGAGAAACTGCTCAATCTGACGAGTTCGGATGCCCGCCAAGGTCACCACCATCTCTTGATGCCAAGAGGCGACGAAATTTTATATTTACGGATTGATACAGTTGTTGACAATACTAGTATGCAATAAGCAGGCTTAGCTTTGATTTTCTTTTTGTACGAATTGTTGAATATTTTCAGCTAAGACCTTCAGTTGGCTAGCTATGCCACCTGGGTGGGCATGTGGTACTGCCGTATCATTCAGAAGTTTAAACCTGTGAACCTTTTGAAACAAAAGAAGCCACTTATCAATGTTGGAAATAAACCTTGCGGCTCCAAAAACTTTCGTTCTGTAGGTTCGGTTTCAGGTGTCGTTTTCATCAGTTTCATCAGTTGGCGGATTAGTTAGTTAGAACTTAGAAGGTTTAGCTGGCAGGCTTAACAACCTGTAGTGGATGAGGCCGGATACCGCATAGTCGCGGCCACAAGCACCATTTCCTTTTCTGTAATCTTATTAAATAGAAGAGAAGAAAGAGGAGAAAAGCCACGGAAGTTTGAGCAGCCCAAAACTTATTCTACCTCCCGCACTTTTGCTATGAAGCCGAAATGCATCCTGAGCCCGCTCAATAAGATAGCATGCCAAATGATATGCCGAAGACTTAGTCATTAGTCAACGGTAGAAGTAAAAGAAACTGAAGCCACTGAAACTAAATTTCCTCAAAAAATAAATAAAAGCCACTGAAACTTAAGCACTTCCCCTGGAAAGCAATGTTTGCATTCTTGAGGAGCATCTCATCATACTGCTTGGTTAAAAAATAGCTATAGATCGGTTAAAAATGCCCAAATATTGACTGCTTGAATTTTCAGAAGTTTTGTTCTTCTTTTCTTCAGCGCATCATACTGATCATTAATTTTTTGATGGCTGGATTTTGAACATTTAAGCTACCGTTTTGACATTAAGTGGATTACATAAATCAGTTTGGTACTATTTCGGTGTTGCCTTTGCTTTAAACTAGTCTCACTTTCTCATGGTCACTTGTATTTGCTGATTGTAAGGATTTTCTTCAGGGAAAGAAAAATATCAGCAGATTCCCTATTTTCTTGCTGACGTACCATGGTAACTATAGGTTATTAGTATTGTTGATCCTGGCCATGAACTTCATTTGGGTAAAATCCCCCTTTCCGCATCTTAATTGGGCCAGTACCTGCATATGTACATACTAGAGCTGAGTATTTTGTGGGCTTCACTGATTAAGTTAATTTCTTCTCCTTTGTTGCTGTTCAGAGTTGAATAGTTTCGATTCCTGATGTATATCTACTGATTAAGAGTTTACAATGCTAAGTTGTGGTTGTTTCAATTCATGTTCAGTTGTGAATATTTTCTGTGCTGCATGCAACTATTTTTCTGGGTTTCACTGATTGTTCAGAGCTGGAGGGTTTCAATTCCTGATGTAAATCTACTGCTCAAGAGTTTCCACCGCCAAGTTCCCGATGTAAATTATTTCTTGTATCATTTCTTGTTCAAACTCTAAAACTAGAGGCCCCTCAACCAGGGGATTGTTGATAGCTAGTCTCTTCACTGCTATACATGTTTCTCCTCCTCTACTGTTTAGTAGGTAGGCAGAATACCATGAGAACTGGTTAGCCAAAGGCTCTCTGAAAACTGGTTGATAAACAAAAATTGAATTTGTTCTGTTGATCAATATTTACACATGAGCGAAAAAACCCTGATTCTTACCACTATAAATAATTGTCTTCAAAAAGGATGTACTGTATTTCCTTTTTGATCTGCAATCTACATCGCCTAGTAATTAATAGTACATCTCATTTTGGAGGCATTGTGTGTGGTTGCTTTGCAGGCACTAAATGTACATGCCTGTGGTTGAGCACCAACCAACTTAATTACCTGGGTCCCTCTGCTTGTGTCTCTATGGGCGCGTTTTAAGATAACTGATTTTTGTTCTTTTATGCCATGGTACTATTATGATTGGAAGGGTAGTCACTTAACATGTTAGAATGTACTACTTGTTTGTGCTGATTCCTGGTCTGTATCAGGGGTATAAATTTATTACTTTCTATCTAGGTTTCTTAGCAATGGATGATTGCAGTGATGATCTTCTAAATTTGAAAGATAAATGGCATGTTCCTAGTTCTCACCTATGAGTAGGTGTGATATTGTGTTAAGAGTCATTTGTTTTGTTAAAAGTTTTCATCACACGAGATGTTGTTCCTTAGATGGAAATGAGTTATCAAGGAAATGGTTTTAGGTAAACCAGCACCTGTCATCAGTCTTTCTTACTCAGTGTTATCACCTGCTTGGTTTTAGGTGATGGACTCATTTCCCTTGGTGGTTCTGCTTGGGTTTTCCTGGTGTTGTTTTGCGTTGGGTTCTGATCCGCTTTGCTGCTATTGTTTCTGTGGTGATGCAGACTTGTGAAGAACAGCAAGGCCAAGAAAGACTCCAACAATCCCAAGCGCCCCCCTGAGTGCTGTCTTAGTCCTCATGTGAGCCTCGGATTTGATTTGTTGTTGTGGTTTGATTCACGTTGTTTCTGTGGTGTGGTGACGTGTCCTGACCGGGGCCCATTTTGGTTCTGTTTTCGCAGGGACAACTTCAGGAACGTCTCCAACATCAAGCAGGTCTCCATGGTAAGCATCTTGGTTCCCTTTGCTCCCGCCCCTATCTCCTTGTTCTTATTCGAACTGGTGCTGTGATAGTTTTCCTTGCAAATCCCGTGTCCTGATTTGTGTTCAAATCGCAGGTTTGCAAGGTCGGTGGTGAGAAGTGGAAGTATCTTGAGTGATGTTGTAAGTTACCCGCTCCCCCATCCCCTCTCTGTTACCGCTCTATTCGGTGTTGGTCTCTTCCGCCTGATCTAAGTGTTTGCTCGGTGATGCGATGAAATTTTGGTGGACTGTGTGTTGGTTTCTTCCATGTTTCTGTGTAGCTGCATCGCATCATTTGGATATTGTTCGACCCAGTTGGTCAATGACATTTAGAATTTAGTCGCTATGCAATTGTTGATCTACTTCCTATTCTGGTTGTTCAAATTTATGGTGTCTTGTGTTCAAAATTCTGTAGCCTTGTAGCCTTGTTAGAATCTGTATAGTCTGTGCTCATTGATTCAAACTGCTGCTCGAATGTTAGTTTCCAAATCCACCATGCCATTTCGCACGATTTGTTCAACTATTCTTCTTCTGTAATATTTATCATGTAATCTATCACCTTGCACCACACTAACATTTGCTCCATGATTCCCCGACTAATCAACATGTTGATCTGTTCTGAACATCTGAATTTTTTGTGTGTAGGGGGACGTGACAAGCTAAGCAGCAGCAAGGGGAGGGGGTCTCTGAAATGTCGCCGCTGTTGCTCATTGCTAGTATCACCGATTGATGATGGATGGTTGCTGTTAGTTTAGCTCCTTGGTAGTACCTCCTTGTCTTTCTGGCGGCTGCTGCCGCTGCTGGTAGAAATGGTAGCTACAGTCCTATGTACTTCATGTGCTCGGATTACCCTTTGTTGAATGTACCTACTGTTGTACCCGTGGCTGTTTAAGGAATACTTTTGTGTTGAAAGAAATAAAATTTTCACCCGTGGCTGTTTAAGATAAATGCTTGTTGAATTCCCTCTGTTTCACTGTCGCTGGAACAACTTTGTTATGGAGGCCCAAAATTGAAATGGACTATAAAAAGTTTGAGGCCCAAAAAAGAAATGAACTATAGAAGGTCGTGTCCTAGAAAATAAAAAGGTTGAATTCTTGGTCTCAGCCCATGTAGCTGACACAAATTGCTAAAATAAATAAATTAATGGGCTTGGCCCATATAGACACTGAACTGGACCGGGCTGAATCTTATCAACGACCTTCTCAATTGGTCGTAATTTTGACACGTCGGATCCAACGTGGCCTGGGCAGACAACCAACGACCAAAATAGAAGGTTATAGAATCTATGACCTTTTGTTTTGGTCGTGGCCTTCCACGACCTTCTTACAGAGAAGGTCGTTAATTTCAGTTTACGATCGCCAGCTTTTGACCTTCTGTTTTTGGTGATAAAAAGGTCACAAATGACAACTATGACCTTTCAGCGGCCAATAGTGAGGGTCACAAGTTGACATATTTCTTGTAGTGAGTGGCCTTGGTGGGCCGGCGCGGGAGGCTGGGAGGCCCAGCTGGGCTTCCCTCACTTATTTGATTTACCTCTTCCCTTTCTATTTATTGCATAAACAGAAATAGAGAGAAAAGTACAAAGGGTTTGGGGTTGAAGTAGGGATGGAGGGACATATTTCTGAAAACCATGAAATATGCCCGATTTAATCAAATTAGTTTGGGAATTTTTACAGACTATAAATTCAAACATGTTTGAATTTAATTCAAACTTGCATGAATTTATAACCTAACCAAACTGAATTTAGATGGGCTTAAATTTTATAGGATGACCCTACATAATAAATATGATTTATGGGCAAAAGATGAACATTTATTTGAGCAATTCTATTTGCAACTCAAATAAATAGAGAAAAGGGAAAGAAGGAAGTGGCATAGGGATTTGAAACTTGGGTGAAACCAAGTTGGAAGTGAGCATGGGGTTGATGAAAGGATCAAGAGAAGAAAAGAAGTTGCAATGCACATGAGCAACTAAATTAAACAAACACAACAATGGTATGGAGAAGATGCATGATGCAAAATAAAATAAAACAAACATCACAAGCGAGCAAGCACGCATGAACATAACACAAAATAAAAATAAAAATGGAGGTCTCGGTCTCGGGGCGCCACAGCTGGGCCTTCGGTTAATAGGTTAGTCCAAAAATAATATAAAAGTGCATAATAAAGCCCATTAAACATCCAAAACAGATAATATAATAGCATGGAATAATCAAAAATTATATATACGTTGGAGACGTATCACTAGTAAGCATGCATAGAAAGTAAATTAACTACAACTATTTTTTGGTTTTTCTAAAGTTTTTCAAACATACAAGAAGAAAGCAAGAAAATAGATCTACACATGGATGATACAATGAAAAAGTGTGAACACCGACAAATGGAATAAGTGGACATGAATGTAATGTCGGTGACAGACACGTACTCCCCCAAGCTTAGGCTTTTGGCCTAACTTGATAGTCGATCAGTAGTCCGGATAGTAGTTGGAGCACTCAGGAGCGGGAATCCACTCATCCCACTGCTGAGGCTCCTTCACAGCCTTTGCAGTAGCATGAGCGTTCCAGTAGGCGATGATGTCTGTAGGCATAATCCGGTATCCGCCCTGGCAACAGAATCAAACAAAGCAGGAGTAGGCAATGGAATTACATCACAAGTTTCAACACTATAGACCAAGTTGTAGGGAATGGCAATGTTAGGACGATCATGTGCAAGAAAGTGATGGTGATCCATGGCTACATGATCTAGGTAAACCTTAGTCAGAGGGTAATCATGAGGGCGTATTGCTACCTCGAAATGAGTTGCCAAATGAGTGGCATAAATCCCTGTTGGAGAACATAGTAATTTCAAAAAATATCCTACGCACATGCAAGATCATGGTGATGCATAATAACGAGAGGGGAGAGTGTAGTCCATGTACCCTCGTAGACCATAAGCGGAAGCGTTATGACAATGCAGTTGATGTAGTCGTACGTCTTCACGATCGACCGATCCTAGCACCGAAAGTACGACACCTCCGTGATCTACACACGTTCGGCTCGGTGACGTCCCACGAACTCATGATCCAGCAGAGTGTCGAGGGAGAGCTTCGTCAGCACGACGGCGTGATGACGGTGATGATGAAGCTACCGATGTAGGGCTTTGCCTAAGCACTACAACGATATGACCGAGGTGGATTATGGTGGAGGGGGGCACCGCACACGGCTAAGAGATCAATGATCAACTTGTGTGTCTATGGGGTGCCCCCCTTGCCATGTATATAAAGGATGGAGGGAGGAGGAGGCCGGCCATCATAGGGCGTGCCCAAAGTGAGGAGTCCTACTAGGACTCCCTAGTCCTAGTAGGATTCCATCTCCCACATGGAATAGGAAAAAGGGAAGGGAGAAGGAGAAGGAAGGAAGGGGGTGCCCCCTTTCCCTAGTCCAATTCGGATCAGTCCATGGGGAAGGGGCGCGGCCACCCTTGAGGTCTTTCTCTCCTTTCCCGTATGGCCCATTAAGGCCCAATACGAATTCCCGTAACTCTCCGGTACTCCAAAAAATACCCGAATCACTTAGAACCTTTCTGATGTCCGAATATAGCCTTCCAATATATCGATCTTTACGTCTCGATTATTTCGAGACTCCTCGTCATGACCCCGATCAAATCCGGGACTCCAAAAAAATTTCAGTCATCGAATCACATAACTCATAATACAAATCGTCACAGAATGTTAAGCGTGCGGACCCTATGGGTTCGAGAACTATGTAGACATGACCAAGACTCATCTTCGATCAATAACCAATAGCGGAACCTGGATGCACATATTGGTTCCTACATATTCTACGAAGATCTTTATCGGTCAAACCGCATAACAACATATGTTGTTCCCTTTGTCATCGGTATGTTACTTGCCCGAGATTCGATCGTCGGTATCTCAATTCCTAGTTCAATCTCGTTACCGGCAAGTCTCTTTACTCGTTCCGTAATGCATCATCCCACAACTAACTCATTAGTCACATTGCTTGCAAGGCTTATAGTGATGTGCATTACCAAGAGGGCCCAGAGATACCTCTCCGATACACGGAGTGACAAATCCTAATCTCTGTCTATGCCAACTCAACAAACACCATCAGAGACACCTTTAGAGCATCTTTATAACCACCCAGTTACGTTGTGACGTTTGATAGCACACAAGGTGTTCCTCCGGTATTCGGGAGTTGCATAATCTCAGTCTGAGGAACATGTATAAGTCATGAAGAAAGCAGTAGCAATGAAACTGTAACGATCATAATGCTAAGCTAACGAATGGGTCTTGTTCATCACATCATTCTCCTAATGATGTGATCCCGTTCATCAAATGACAACACATGTCTATGGTTAGGAAACATAACCATCTTTGATAAATGAACTAGTCAAGTAGAGGCATACTAGGGACACTTTGTTTTGTCTATGTATTCACACATGCACTAAGTTTCTGGTTAATACAATTCTAGCATGAATAATAAACATTTATCATGAAATAAGGAAATAAATAATAACTTTATTATTGCCTCTAGGGCATATTTCCTTCATTCTCCCACTTGCACTAGAGTCAATAATCTAGTTCACATCGCCATGTGATTTAACACCAATAGTTCACATCACCATGTGATTAACACCCATAGTTCACATTGGTGTCTACAATACTCTGCACGGAGCTACTCTATCTAATTGCTCCCACTTTCAATATGTATCCGGATTGAGACTCAGAGTCATCCAGGTCGGTGTCAAAGCTTGCATCGACGTAACTCTTTACGACGAACTCCTTATCACCTCGATAACTAAGAAATATTTCCTTATTCCACTAAGGATATTTTTGACCGCTGTCTAGTGATCCACTCCTGGATCATTATTGTACCCTCTTGCCAAACTTATGGCGAGGTACACAATAGGTCTGGTACACAGCATAGCATACTTTATGGAACCTATGACTGAGGCTTAGGGAATGACTTTTCATTCTCTTTCTATTTTCTGCCATGGTCGGGTTTTGAGTCTTTACTCAACTTCACACCTTGCAACACAGGCAAGAACTCCTTCTTTGACTGTTCCATTTTGAACTACTTCAAAATCTTGTCAAGGTATGTACTCATTCAAAATATATCAAGCGTCTTGATCTATCTCTATAGATCTTGATGCTCAATATGTAAGTAGCTTCACCGAGGTCTTTCTTTGAAAAAAAATCCTTTCTAACACTCCTTTATGCTTTCCAGAAAATTCTACATCATTTCCGATCGACAATATGTCATTCACATATACTTATCAGAAAGGTTGTAGTGCTCCCAGTCACTTTCTTGTAAATACAGGCTTCACCGCAAATCTGTATAAAACCATATTCTTTGATCACACTATCAAAGCGTACATTCCAACTCCAAGATGCTTGCACCAGTCCATAAATGGACCACTGGTGCTCACACACTTTGTTAGCATCTTTTGGATTGACAAAACCTTCTGGTTGCATCATATACAACTCTTCTTTAAGAAATACATTAAGGAATGCAGGTTTGACATCCATTTGCCAAATTTCATAAAATGCGGCAATTGCTAACATGATTCGGACAAACTTTTAAGCATCGATACAAGTGAGAAAATTTCATTGTAGTCAACACCTTGAACTTGTCGAAAACATTTTTGCGACAATTCGAGCTTTGTAGATAGTAACACTAATATCAGTGTTTGTCTTCCTCTTGAAGATCCATTTATTCTCTATGGCTTGCCGATCATCGGGCAAGTCAACCAAAGTCCACACTTTATTCTCATACATGGATCCTATCTCAGATTTCATGGCCTCAAGCCATTTCGCGAAATCTGGGCTCATCATTGCTTCCTCATAGTTCGTAGGTTTGTCATGGTCTAGTAACATGATTTCCAGAACAGGATTACCGTACCACTTTGGTGCGGAACGTATTTTGGTTGACCTATGAGGTTCGGTGGTGACTTGATCTGAAGTTTCATGATCATTATCATTAACTTCCTCACTAATCGGTGTAGGCATCACTGGAACTGATTTCTGTGATGAACTACTTTCCAATTCGGGAGAAGGTACAAATACCTTTCAAGTTCTACTTTCCTCCTACTCACTTGTTTCGAGAGAAACTCCTTCTCTAGAAAGGATCCATTCTTAGCAATGAATATCTTGCCTTCGGATCTGTGATAGAAGGTGTACCCAATAGTTACTTTTGGGTATCCTATGAAGACGCACTTCTCCGATTTGGGTTTGAGCTTATCAGGATGAAACTTTTTCACATAAGCATCGCAATCCCAAACTTTAAGAAATGACAGCTTAGGTTTCTTGCTAAACCACAGTTCATACGGTGTCATGTCAACGGATTTAGATGGTGCCCTTTTTAACGTGAATGTAGTTGCCTCTAATGCATAACCCCAAAAACAATAGTGGTAAATCGGTAAGAGACATCATAGATTGCACTATATCCAATAAAGTATGGTTATGATCTTCGAACACACCATTATGCTATGGTGTTCCAGATGGCACAAATTTGTGAAACTATTCCACATTGTTTTAATTGAAGACCAAACTCGTAACTCAAATATTCGTCTTCGCAATCAGATCGTAGAAACTTTATTTTCTTGTCACGATGATTTTCCACTTCACTCTGAAATACTTTGAACTTTTCAAATGTTTTAGACTTATGTTTCATCAAGTAGATATACCCATATCTGCTCAAATCATTTGTGAAGGTCAGAAAATAACGATAGTCGCCGTGAGCCTCAACACTCATCGGACCGCATACATTAGTATGTATTATTTCCAATAAGTCAGTTGCTCGCTCCATTGTTCCGGAGAACGGAGTCTTAGTCATCTTGACCATGAGGCATGGTTAGCAAGCATCAAGTGATTCCAAAAGCCCATCAGCATGGAGTTTCTTCATGCGCTTTACACCAATATGACCTAAACGGCGGTGCCACAAATAAGTTGCACTATCATTATTAACTTTGCATTTTTTGGCTTCAATGTTATGAATATGTGTATCACTACGATCGAGATTCGATAAACCATTTATATTGTGTGTATGACCATAGAAGGTTTTATTCATGTAAATAGAACAACAATTATTCTTTGACATAAATGAATAACCGTATTGCAATAAACATGATCCAATCTTATTCATGCTCAACGCAAACACCAAATAACATTTATTTTAGGTTCGACACTAATCCCGAAGGTAAAGGGAGTGTGCGATGGTGATCTTATCAACCTTGGAATGCTTCCAACACACATCATCACCTCGCCCGTAACTAGTCTCTGTTTATTTTGCAACTCCCGTTTCGACTTACTACTCTTAGCAACTGAACCAGTATCAAATACTGAGGGGTTGCTATAAACACTAGTAAAGTACACATCAATAACATGTATATCCAATATACCTTTGTTCACTGTGCCATCCTTATTATCCGCCAAGTATCTATGGCAGTTCCACTTCCAGTGACCATTTCCTTTGCAGTAGAAGCACTCAGTTTCAGGCTTGGTCTAGCTTTGGGCTTCTTCACGGGAGTGACAACTTGTTTGTCATTCTTATTTAAGTTCCCTTTCTATCCCTTTGCCCTTTTCCTGAAACTAGTGGTCTTGTTAACCATCAACACTTGATGCTTTTCTTGATTTCTACCTTCGCCAATTTTAGCATCGCGAAGAGCTTGGGAATTTTTTCGTTATCCCTTGCATATTATAGTTCATCACGAAGTTCTAGTAACTTGGTGATAGTGACTAGAGAACTTTGTCAATTACTATCTCATCTGGAAGATTAACTCCCACTTGATTCAAGCAATTGTAGTACCCAGACAATCTGAGCACATGCTCACTGGTTGAGCTATTCTCCTCCATCTTGTAGGCAAAGTACTGTAAGAGGTCTCATACCTCTTGACACGGGCATGAGTATGAAATACCAATTTTAACTTATGGAACATCTTATATGCTCCTTGGCATTCAAAACATTTTTGAAGTCCCGGTTCTAAGCCGTAAAGAATGGTGCACTAAACTATTAAGTAGTCATCATACCGAGCTTTGTCAAACGTTCATAACGTGTGCATCTGCTCCTGCAATAGGTATGTCACCTAGCAGTCCATCAAAGACATAATTCTTTTGTGTGGCAATGAGGATAATCCTCATATCCTGGACGAAGTCCGCATCATTGCTACTATCATCTTTTAACTTCTTTTTCTCTAGGAACATATCAAAATTAAACGGGAAAGCTACATCGCAAGCTATTAATCTACAACATATATATGCAATTACTATCAGGACTAAGTTCATGATAAATTAAAGTTCAATTAATCATATTAGTTAAGAACTCCCACTTAGATAGACATCCCTCTAGTCATCTAAATGATCACGTGATCCATATCAACCAAACCATGTCCGATCATCACGTGAGATGGAGTAGTTTTCAATGGTGAACATCACTATGTTGATCATATCTACTCTATGATTCACGTTCGACCTTTCGGTCTCCAGTGTTCCGAGGCCATATCTGCATATGCTAGGCTCATCAAGTTTAACCCGAGTATTCCGCGTGTGCAAAACTGGCTTGCGCCCGTTGTATGTGAACGTAGAGCTTATCACACCCGATTATCACGTGGTGTCCCAGCATGAAGAACTGTCGCAACGGTGCATACTCAGGGATAACACTTATACCTTGAAATTTAGTGAGAGATCATCTTATAATGCTACCGACGAACTAAGCAAAATAAGATGCATAAATGATAAACATCACATGTAATCCAAATATGTGACGTGATATGGCCATGATCATCTTGCGCCTTTGATCTCCATCTCCAAAGTACCATCATGATCTCTATCGTGACTGGCATGACACCATGATCTCCATCATCTTGATCTCTATCAACGTGTCGTCACATGGTCGTCTCACCAACTATTGCTCTTGCAACTATTGCTATCACATAGCAATAAAGTAAAGCAATTATTCCGCGCTTGCATCTTATACAATAAAGAGACAACCATAAGACTTCTGCCAGTTGCCGATAACTTCAACAAAACATCATCATCTCATACAACAATTTATATCTCATCACGTCTTGACCATATCACATCACAACATGCCCTGCAAAAACAAGTTAGACGTCATCTACTTTGTTGTTGCAAGTTTTACGCGGCTGCTACGGGCTTAGCAAGAAACGTTCTTACCTACGCATCAAAAACCACAATGAGGTATAGTCATTGCTTTTTAATCTTCAGAAAGAACCCTGTTCATTGAATCCGATTCAACTAAAGTTGGAGAAACGTACACCCACTAGCCACCTGTGTGCGAAGCACATCGGTAGAACCAGTCTCGCGTAAGCGTACGCGTAATGTCGGTCTGAGTCGCTTCATCCAACAATGCCGCTGAATCAAGAATCAACTAGTGACAACAAGCAATATGTATATACCCACGCCCACAACTCCTTTGTGTTCTACTCGTGCATATAACATCTACGCATAGACCTGGCTTGGATGCCACTGTTGGAGAACGTAGTAATTTCAAAAAAAATCCTACGCACACGCAAGATCATGGTGATGCATAGAAACGAGAGGGGAGAGTGTAGTCCACATACCCTTATAGACCGTAAGCGGAAGCGTTATGACAACGCGGTTGATGTGGTCGTACGTCTTCACGATCGACCGATCCTAGGACCGAAAGTACGGCACCTCCGCGATCTGCACATGTTCGGCTCGGTGACGTACCACGAACTCACGATCCAATAGAGTGTCGAGGGAGAGCTTCATGAGCACGACGGCGTGATGACGGTGATGATGAAACTACCGATGCAGGGCTTTGCCTAAGCACTGCAACAATATGACCGAGGTGGATTATGGTGGAGGGGGGCACCGCACACGGCTAAGAGATCAATGATCAACTTGTGTGTCTATGGGGTGCCCCCTGGCCACGTATATAAAGGATGGAGGGAGGAGGAGGCCGGCCATCATAGGGCGCGCCCAAAGTGTGGAGTCCTACTAGGACTCCCTAGTCCTAGTAGGATTCCATCTCCCACATGGAATAGGAAAAAGGGAAGGGAGAAGGAGAAGGAAGGAAGGGGGCGCCCCCTTTCCCTAGTCCAATTCGGACCAGTCCATGGGGAAGGGGCGCGGCCACCCTTGAGGCCTTTCTCTCCTTTCCCGTATGGCCCATTAAGGCCCAATACGAATTCCCGTAACTCTCCGATACTCCAAAAAAATACCCGAATCACTCGGAGCCTTTTCGATGTCTGAATATAGCCTTCCAATATATCGATCTTTATGTCTCGACCATTTCGAGACTCCTAGTCCTGTCCCTGATTTCATCCGGGACTCCGAATAAACTTCGGTCATCAAATCACATAACTCATAATACAAATCGTTACAGAACGTTAAGCGTGCGGACCCTATGGGTTCGAGAACTATGTAGACATGACCAAGACTCATCTCCGGTCAATAACCAATAGCTGAACCTGGATGCTCATATGGGTTCCTACATATTCTACGAAGATCTTTATCGGTCAAACCGCATAACAACATATGTTGTTCCCTTTGTCATCGGTATGCTACTTGCCCGAGATTCGATCGTCGGTATCTCAATACCTAGTTCAATCTCGTTACTGGCAAGTCTCTTTAGTCGTTCTGTAATGCATCATCCCGCAACTAACTCATTAGTCACATTGCTTGCAAGGCTTATAGTGATGTGCATTACCAAGAGGGCCCAGAGATACCACTCTGATACACGGAGTGACAAATCCTAATCTCAATCAATGCCAACTCAGCGAACACCATCGGAGACACCTGTAGAGCATCTTTATAATCACCCAGTTACATTGTGACGTTTGATAGCACACAAGGTGTTCCTCCGGTATTCGGGAGTTGCATAATCTCATAGTTTGAGGAACATGTATAAATCATGAAGAAAGCAGTAGCAATGAAACTGTAACGATCATAATGCCAAGCTAACGAATGGGTCTTGTCCATCACATCATTTTCCTAATGATGTGATCCCATTCATCAAATGACAACACATGTCTATGGTTAGGAAACATAACCATCTTTGATAAACGAACTAGTCAAGTAGAGGCATACTAGGGACACTTTGTTTTGTCTATGTATTCACACATGTACTAAGTTTCTGTTTAATACAATTCTAGCATGAATAATAAAAATTTATCATGAAATAAGGGAATAAATAATAACTTTATTATTGCCTCTAGGGCATATTTCCTTCAATCCCACCATGTATTTTGCCCTAAGTTTTATTAAGATGGAGGCGACGAGCCACAATAGCTCCCAAGCTATGATTGTTGTCGCCCTCGAGTGCACGACATAAAACAACAAGGTTTGATGAACTAAGTGCACCCACCTTCTCCCTAGTAAGCAAGCATTTGGTGATAAACAGTGCAAAGTAACGAACAGCGGGAAAATGTAAACCAGCGGCAGTGATGGCTGACACTCCTATCTCATCATCCACTGTCAGTGTGCGATAAAAGGCCTCAAACTCGGCCGGCCAAGGATCAGGCAAGCTCCCATCAGACGGGATCATGCATATGTCACAAAACTCAGTAAGTGGTGTCTGATGGTTTTCAGCATATAAATCAAAGCTCACTTCAGGGGGGTTATTTCTAGGCAGGAAAGTAAAGCTCTGAACAAAGATGTTTGTGAGGATGTGGTGCCGGTCACACTCATCTGCGATGAAGTCTGTGAGGCCGGCATTAGCAATATATTGCATGAACTCCTCCAGAATTCCAGCCTCTTGCAGGAACGGGGTGTGCGGCCATTCGCACAGCCGTACTTCCACCAACCTCCGAGGATGGAGATCATTGTCAGAAGACTCCACAATAACACCCTTGGAGTTCTTCTTAGATCCAAACTTCCTAAAGATATCCATGTCCGCGTACAATTTTATGAAAATAAAAATTTTGGAGTGAAAAAAATTTGTCAACAAAACTTTGTAAGATTGATAGCAACTACTCATAGGGATACATAGAGGCCATAGCAAGCATTCAAACTACTTAGAACACTAAGAGTTCAACATGCAAGCACATCTACAACAGCACCAAGAGTAGCTAATTATTCAAAGTATAAACCACTAAAACAAAAACTAATTGGACAAATGGTGGAGTCACATACCAAGCAAAAATCCCCCGAAACAGTTTCGGAAATGGAGCTTCAAGCAAAGAGATCGAAATCCACGGGTTTGAGCTCAAGAACACGGGAGAGAGTGCAAAGGAGATTTTTTCTCGAGGTAAGTGATGATGTGGTATGAAGAGATAAGTGAGGGGGCCCATAACCCACCAGGGCGTTCCTGGGGGTCCTGGCGCGCCCAAGTGGGTTGTGCCCACGTGGTGCACCTCCCTTTGATGTTTATTGCACCAAAAATTCTCAATATTCAGAAGAAAAAATCGTATTAAATTTTCAGGGCATTCTGAGAACTTTTATTTTTGGGTCATTTTTTATTGCACGGGAAATTCAGAAAACAGACAAAACATGGCATTTTATTTTATTTAACTGATAAAAACAGAGAATAAAAAGTAGGGATAGAAAGTAGTGCTTACTAAATTCATCAACTCCATACCGTTCAAAAATGATCCATTAATAAGGTTGATCAAGTCTTATTAACAACCACTTTCGATTAGCATGAAACCGAAGAACTTTCATAAATCACTAAGTTACCTCAATGGGGATATGCATTTCCCCAACAATAAGCATTTCATATTTCTTTTTGACAGTAGGTAGAGGTATTTGAAAACTTCCAATAGTGATTGTCAGAGATTTTTCAATAACATTAATACCATTCACTTGGAATTGTTTCTTCGGAAAGTGCACCGTATGCTCATTACCATTAATATGAAAAGTGACCCTGCTTTTATTGCAATCAATAACAGCCCCTGTAGTATTCAAGAAGGGGCTACCAAGGATAATCGACATGTTGTCATCCTCGGGCATCTCAAGTATAACAAAGTCAGTCAAAATAGTAACATTAGCAACAACAACGGGTACATCCTCACAGATACCGACAAGTATGGCAGTTGATCTGTCAGCCATTTGCAAAGATATTTCAGTAGGTATGAGTTTATTCAAATCAAGTCTTTTATATAAAGAGAAAGGCATAACACTAACACCAGCTCCTAAATCACACAAAGCAGTTTTCACATAATTCTTTTTGATAGAGCAAGGTATAGTTGGTATTCCTGGATCTCCAAGTTTTTTAGGTACTCCATCTTTAAAAGTGTAATTAGCAAGCATAGTGGAGATTTCATCTTCCGGTATTTTTCTCTTATTTGTGATGATGTCTTTCATATATTTTGCATAAGGAGGCATTTTCAAGATATCAATCAAGCGAGTACGCAAAAAGACTGGCCTCAACATTTCAGCAAAGCGTTCAAATTCTTCGTCATCATTCTTTTTAGATGACTTGGGTGGAAAAGGCATAGGTTTTTGAACCCACGGTTCTCTTTCTTTACCGTGTTTTCTATCAACAAAGTCTCTTTTGTCATATATTTTATTTTTAGCTTGTGGGTTATCAAGATCAACAGGTGGTTCTATCTCAACAACATTATCTGGTTCTTTTTCATTGGTTGGTTGAGTGTCTTTATGAACCTCATCATTATCTTTTTCATTGTCACTAGGTGAGTGTTCATTACCAGATTGAGTTTCAGCATCAGAGATAGAAACTTCATTATCATTATCAGGAGGTTTCTCTATTTCAGGTTCACTAGAAGTGTGCAAAGTCCTATCATTTTTCTTTTTTTTCTTTTTAGAAGGACTAGGTGCAATAGTGTTAGCTCTTTGTGAATCTTGTTCAATTATTTTAGGGTGTCTGTCGGTGTCAAAACCGGCGGATCTTGGGTAGGGGGTCCCGAACTGTGCGTCTAGGTCGGATGGTAACAGGAGGCAGGGGACACGATGTTTTACCCAGGTTCGGGCCCTCTTGATGGAGGTAAAACCCTATGTCCTGCTTGATTAATATTGATGATATGGGTAGTACAAGAGTAGATCTACCACGAGATCAGAGAGGCTAAACCCTAGAAGCTAGCCTATGGTATGATTGTTGTTCGTCCTACGGACTAAAACTCTTCGGATTATATAGACATCGGAGAGGGCTAGGGTTACACAGAGTCGGTTACAATGGTAGGAGATCTACATATCCGTATCGCCAAGCTTGCCTTCCATGCCAAGGAAAGTCCCTTCCGGACACGGGACAAAGTCTTCAATCTTGTATCTTCATAGTCCAGGAGTCCGGCCGAAGGTATAGTCCAGCTATCCGGACACCTCCTAATCTAGGACTCCCCCAGTAGCCCCCGAACCAGGCTTCAATGATGACGAGTCCGGCGCGCAAATTGTCTTCGGCATTGCAAGGCGGGTTCTTCTCCAAATTCCGTGTACCTGTTGAATAGTGTCCGGTTTCTTGTAAATGTAGTGCTCCTTGGCTTCTACGCCCAATAATGGCCGTTTTCCACGTGTCAAACGAATACGAAAAGTCAGGGTGTTTTTATATTTACACCCCTAGACGAATGAATGAGCCGCCTATTTAAGGGGACGAGGATTTAGATCCAAACCACACCTTCTCCCTTCCGCGAGTATTCATCAGAGCGTATCCGACAGAGGTCCATTCCATCATGGCCAGCCGCCGCAGCTCCTCCTCTCGCCCTTCTAGCCCTCAGCCTGGAGATTGGAAGAGGTGCTCCATCCCGCACAGCGAGCTAGTGACGCTCCAGACCAAGGGATTTCTCCCCCCGGCCTATATGGTCCCGGTTCGAGCCGGACTTGCCACCTATAATGGCAGAGAGCAAGCGGAGAGCGCCCCCAATCCCTCCAAAGGAGAACAGGTATGCCTTGCCCCTTACTTAATAAGAGGGCTCGGATTTCCAATTCATCCGTTTCTCCGGGGGCTTCTGGAGTTCTATGGCCTCCAGCTGCACAACCTCATGCCTGCCTCCATATTGCATATCGCAGGCTTCGTAGCCCTTTGCGAGCTGTTCTTGGGCTGCGAGGCTCATTTCATGCTATGGAAAAGGCTATTCTGCCTTGTGCCCCGCTCTAAGGAGGGGTCAATATATCAAGTGGGCGGAGCCGAAGTGTGGTGCATCGCCGGGACCGGATATCTATCCGGAACCCCAAAGAAGGCATCTGAGGACTAGCCTTCGGAATGGTTTTATATAGAGGATGTCCTGCTGCCGGATCCTGCCCGGATCGGCCTCCCTGAGTTCGACAGTGCTCCCCTGAAGAAGCGCCTAAGCTGGCGTCCACGGAGCCCTCAGAGGGAAAGCGACAAGGACGTTCTTTACCTGATGGGCCGGATAAGATTGTTAGCTCATTCCGGACTGACCATGATCAGGGTTATGGCCGAATGCATCATGCGAGGGGTGCAGCCGCTTCAGTATAGAGGCCACCCCATGTGGGACTTCAACGGGGAGGACGACGCCACCCGCTACGGCCGTAAGGGGCCAGATTCGGCTGCCGCTCTACTACAGATCTTGTCCACTTTGTACAAGGGAGAAGAGGAGGAATTTCTCCGCGTCAACCCACAGGGTGGATTTTCTATGTACAATCCCCCAAGCTGGGTAAGTGGTCACTTTTACTTGCCCA
Organism: Triticum dicoccoides; assembly: GCF_002162155.2. Classification (NCBI taxonomy): domain Eukaryota; kingdom Viridiplantae; phylum Streptophyta; class Magnoliopsida; order Poales; family Poaceae; genus Triticum; species Triticum dicoccoides. The sequence goes on along the minus strand of NC_041388.1, from coordinate 397,170,143 downwards.
TCCGTTTCATATTCCCATCGTTAAATATTCAGTCTAACGACTTCAACGCGGGAACTGCGCCAGGCTGTTAAAGAAATAAACAGCCCTCCTCCACAACCCCAGGACCCAGGACGGTCCCTCGACCCGTCCTCTCAAGAGGATCCGGTCTTATCTGTGGAGCTGATTGATGGGGTATTCCATCAATTGAGCAAGGACAATGCCTTGCTGGCCATTACGGCCGATTACCCAGGGCTACTCCCAGCCACACAGGTAATTGAGACCGAAGTCCCAGCACTTTGAAAAGGGTTCTGTCCTCGCATGTTTTCGATTACCGTATGACAACCGTGTTTTGCAGAGGAGGTCCTTGAGACGGGAGGCTGAGCCTGCACCGACTAGCCAACGAGGGGCGGCAAGGCCCCACGAGCTGAAAAGAAGTGCGGTCCGGACTGAGGCACCGGTGCAAAGGTATAGCGCGCCACCTTATTCCCAGGTGTTACTCCTTCGAGGCATATTAACACTTGTGCTCTCTTCAGGACGAAGAGACCTCGCCGGACTATATCCGGAGAGGCTGCCAATCGCGCCTCCACCAGCCAGGCTCCAAAGCCTGGTCCGGAAGCGGAGGCGAACACGAGGCGCGCACCGGACGCTCCTCAGACGGAGGATGCGGACAGGCTGTCTGCCACCAATTCCAAGGTGGAAAGTGCCATGAACCACAGGCGTCGCCGGACAGTTCTTCGAGACGCTTGTTTCTCCCAAGAGGCATTGGATGCCTTCAATTCGGGAGACGCGTACCTCCGTGCCGCTCAAAATGGTCTAGCCAGAGCCACGGAGCAGTATGTGAAAGACATACGGGTAAGAAAATTTTGGTAATTATATATGTATAGCAGTAGCCCCCGAGACTTGAAACAGTTAGAATAACTGATTTAAGGATCATCTGTTATGCAGGTTCTTACAGAAAAGAATACCCTCCTGTCCCAGGAGCTGGAAGAGTGCAAAGCCCAACTGGAGGCCGCACTAGCCGCGGCAGGGGAGCCCAAGGAGACCCCCTCTGGTAATATACGATTCGAAAGATAAATATTTTGCGATGTGCGGCGTGGGTGAAAATCTGACAAATGAAATTGCAGATGGCGCCGGATTAATTCCGGAAGTGCAACAACTCTGACGCCAGCTAAAGGCTGGTGAGAGCATGCTGACAAAGGTGAGGCCGGAGAAGAACGATCTCCAAGATGCCAACACCAAGCTAGGCGTTGAACTGAAGGACGTTCGTGCCTAGCTGTTGGACTCCGTGAAGGAGAATTAGCGGCTTCAACGCGGCATATATAGTAAGTGCTTAAACGAACTTTGAAAAAAAAGTTCGGCGAGGAAGTCGACTAACAGAGTAATGTCTGTAGGTATACTGACAGGTCGTCCTGCAGAGGAAATGCCCGGTTCTACGGGTGACCTTCTTCCCGAGCTCTCACAACTGCACGAGCGAGTTCGGCAGGTGATGCAAGGCGTCGCCCAGGCCTTGTGGCCGTCCGTCTCCATGCCCGAAGGCCTTGGAGAGCTTGTAGAGAAGCTGAAGGGAGCGCGGCAGCGCTTCCGATTGTGGAAGATGTCGGCTTGCCGTCAAGGCGCCAGGGAGGCCTGGGCCATGGTGAAGACGCGGTACACGAAGGCTGACCCAAACCATATGGCCAAGGTCGGACCCATAGGGCCCGATGGGAAGGAGATCCCTGTGAGCTTAGTATATGGCCAAGTAGAGTTGGCCGCAAAGTATTCCCAACAGGACTGTAAACTAGACAGCTTGTTAGATGGAATTGAAGAGGAATACAATCAGTCAGATTGACTATGTAATTTTAATTGACATGTGTAATGCCTTCTAGCCGGATTGTAGATCGTTTGTCATGGCCGACCTTTTCGCTTCAACCTCGGGACCTGACGGTCCAGAGTGTGTCTAAATACCCTCGCGGTTATATAAGAACCGGGGTATGCATGGAGACTAGGCGTAGGGGTCATTAGTGCTTGAACAGACAAGTGCCCAACTAGTTATGTTATATTACATGGTTAGTAAGAAACATCTTCCAGGGAGAATAGTTCCGTTAGGGGTTCCTTTCCCTAGGAGGCATGCCCTAAAGTGCATGTCCATGCTGCGAAAAGAGACGCAGGAAAAACATCTGGGGGCCTATAGATAAATAAGTGAAATAAAAGATCATCTTTAGTTCACCGAACGAATATTCCCTTAAGAACGCTAGCTTTCGGCTTCACCCGGTCTGAGGTACACATCTGGCTGACCCGGCAGTAACAATCGCAGAGGTGCTCCCTTTACCACCTAGCCGAACAATCGGGAACGTAGGGGTAAGCACAGGAGCCAGGCAACCCAGCTTGGCCAAAACTTAAGTCATATCAATGCATATAATGGCGAATAAAAGGTACATGCGGAAGTGTGACACATGTGTTGGGCATGAAGCCCGTATAAATAAGCTTCTGTTTAAAGAATCCCCCAGGTTTAATGAGCGCGGATAGCGCGTCACTTTATGAGCCTTTAAAGGCTATAACAGAGAGATAGGGAAAGGAGAGAAATGTAAGACAGAAAGTATATAAAAAATGGACAAAGGAAGGAGACGGACACAGAGTCCGGCGCTAGGCATAGAATCTTCGTAGACGGGCTGCGTTCCATGGGTTCGGCTGGAGTCGGTTATCCGATGCATCTCGCAGGCGGTACGCTCCACCAGTTAGGACTTGGTCGATTATGAAGGGACCTTCCCACTTGGGCTTGAGTTTGTCCTTTGTCTTCTCCGGTAGGCGTAGAACTAATTTGCCAACATTGTAATTTTTGGCCCGTACTTCTCTGCTTTGGTATCTTCGAGCCTGCTGTTGATAGAATGCGGAACGGGCTTTTGCCACGTCTCGCTCTTCCTCCAAGGCGTCCAAACTGTCCTGTCGATCGAGCTTGGCTTCTCTTTCTTCGTACATGCGCACTCGAGATGAGTCATGAATTATGTCGCAGGGCAAAACTGCCTCTGTGCCGTACACCATGAAGAATGGTGTGTATCCGGTGGTGCAATTCGGCGTGGCCCGCAGCCCCCAGAGTACGGAGTCAAGCTCCTCTACCCAGTGCGTATTAGATTCCTTAAGGGACCGCACTAATCTGGGTTTGATGCCGCTCATGATAAGACCATTTGCACGTTCGACCTGGCCGTTGGTTTGTGGGTGATAGACGGAAGCATATCGAGCTTGATGCCCATGTTTTTGCACCAGAGTTTTACCTCATCGGCCGTAAAGTTCGTGCCGTTATCAGTGATGATGCTGTGGGGGACGCCGTAGCGGTGTACAACCCCAGATATAAAGTCTATCACCGGTCCGGATTCGGCCGTCTTAACAGGCTTGGCTTCTATCCATTTGGTGAACTTATCTACCATGACCAGTAAGTATTTTTTCTTGTGGGTTCCGCCTTTAAGGGGTCCAACCATGTCAAGCCCCCAGACCGCGAAGGGCCAAGTGATGGGGATACTTTGGAGGGCGGTGGGTGGCATATAGCTTTGGTTTGCAAAAAGCTGGCAACCGACGCATCGTTGGACTAAGTCCTGGGCGTCTGCCCGGGCCGTCGACCAATAAAAGCCTGTACGGAAGGCCTTGCTTACAAGGGACCGAGCTACAGCGTGATGTCTGTGTTGGAAATATGCCCTAGAGGCAATAATAAATTGATTATTATTATATTTCCTTGTTCATGATAATAGTTTATTATCCATGCTAGAATTGTATTGATAGGAAACTCAGATACATGTGTGGATACATAGACAACACCATGTCCCTAGTAAGCCTCTAGTTGACTAGCTCGTTGATCAATAGATGGTTATGGTTTCCTGACCATGGACATTGGATGTCGTTGATAACGGGATCACATCATTAGGAGAATGATGTAATGGACAAGACCCAATCCTAAGCATAGCACTAGATCGTGTAGTTCGTATGCTAAAGCTTTTCTAATGTCAAGTATCATTTCCTTAGACCATAAGATTGTGTAACTCCCGGATACCGTAGGAGTGCTTTGGGTGTGCCAAACGTCACAACATAACTGGGTGGCTATAAAGGTACACTACGGGTATCTCCGAAAGTGTCTGTCGGGTTGGCACGAATCGAGACTGGGATTTGTCACTCCGTGTGACGGAGAGGTATCTCTGGGCCCACTCGGTAGGACATCATCATAATGTGCATGATGTGATCAAGGAGTTGATCACGGGATGATGTGTTACGGAACGAGTAAAGAGACTTGCCGGTAACAAGATTGAACAAGGTATCGGGATACCGACGATCGAATCTCGGGCAAGTATCGTATCGATAGACAAAGGGAATTGTATACGGGATTGATTAAGTCCTTGACATCGTGGTTCATCCGATGAGATCATTGTGGAGCATGTGGGAGCCAACATGGGTATCCAGATCCCGCTGTTGGCTATTGACCGGAGAACGTCTCGGTCATGTCTGCATGGTTCCCAAACCCGTAGGGTCTACACACTTAAGGTTCGGTGATGCTAGGGTTATAGAGATATTAGTATGCGGTAACCCGAAAGTTGTTTGGAGTCCCGGATGAGATCCCGGACGTCACGAGGAGTTCCGGAATGATCCGGAGGTAAAGAATTATATATAGGAAGTGCTATTTCGGCCATCGGGACAAGTTTCGGGGTCACCGGTATTGTACCGGGACCACCGGAAGGGTCCCGGGGGTCCATCGGGTGGGGCCACCTGCCCCGGGGGCCACATGGGCTGTAGGGGGTGCGCCTTGCCCTACATGGGCCAAGGGAACCAGCCCCTAGAGGCCCATGCGCCAAAGGGACAAGAGGAGGGGAGAGTCCTAAAGGGGGAAGGCACCTCCGAGGTGCCTTGGGGAGGATGGACTCCTCCCCCCCTTGGCTGCACCCTTCCTTGGAGGAAGGGGCAAGGCTGCGCCCTCCCCCTCTCCCTTGGCCCTATATATAGTGGGGGGAAGGGAGGGCAACCATACCCAAGCCCTGGCGCCTCCCTCTCCTTCCCATGACACATCTCCCTCCTCCCGCAGCGCTTGGCGAAGCCCTGTTGGAATCCCGCTACTTCCACCACCACGCCGTCGTGTTGCTGGATCTCCATCAACCTCTCCTTCCCCTTGCTGGATCAAGAAAGAGGAGACGTCACTGCTCCGTACGTGTGTTGAACGCGGAGGTGCCGTCCGTTCGGCGCTAGGATCATCGGTGATTTGGATCACGACGAGTACGACTCCATCAACCCCGTTCTCTTGAACGCTTCCACGCGCGATCTACAAGGGTATGTAGATCCACTCCTCCCTCGTTGCTAGATGACTCCATAGATAGATCTTGGTGACACGTAGAAAATTTTGAATTTATGCTACGTTCCCCAACAGTGGCATCATGAGCTAGGTCTATGCGTAGTTTCTATGCACGAGTAGAACACAAAGTAGTTGTGGGCATTGATTTTGTTCAATATGCTTGCCGTTACTAGTCTTATCTTGATTCGGCGGCATCATGGGATGAAGCGGCCCGGACCGACCTTACACGTACTCTTACGTGAGACTGGTTCCACCGACTGACATGCACTAGTTGCATTAGGTGGCTGGCGGGTGTCTGTCTCTCCCACTTTAGTCGGATCGGATTCGATGAAAAGGGTCCTTACGAAGGGTAAATAGCAATTGGCATATCACGTTGTGGTTTTTGCGTAGGTAAGAAACGTTCTTGCTAGAAACCCATAGCAGCCACGTAAAACATGCAAACAACAATTAGAGGACGTTAACTTGTTTTTGCAGGGTATGCTATGTTATGTGATATGGCCAAAAGGATGTGATGAATGATATATGTGATGTATGAGATTGATCATGTTCTTGTAATAGGAATCACGACTTGCATGTCGATGAGTATGACAACCGGCAGGAGCCATAGGAGTTGTCTTAATTTATTTATGACCTGCGTGTCAACATAAACGTCATGTAATTACTTTACTTTATTGCTAACCGTTAGCTGTAGTAGTAGAAGTAATAGTTGGCGAGACAACTTCATGAAGACACGATGATGGAGATCATGATGATGGAGATCATGGTGTCATGCCGGTGACAAGATGATCATGGAGCCCCAAGATGGAGATCAAAGGAGCTATATGATATTGGCCATATCATGTCACTATTTGATTGCATGTGATGTTTATCATGTTTTTGCATCTTGTTTACTTAGAACGACGGTAGTAAATAAGATGATCCCTCATTAAAATTTCAAGAAAGTGTTCCCCCTAACTGTGCACCGTTGCGACAGTTCGTTGTTTCGAAGCACCACGTGATGATCGAGTGTGATAGATTCTAACGTTCACATACAATGGGTGTAAGACAGATTTACACACGCAAAACACTTAGGTTGACTTGACGAGCCTAGCATGTGTACAGACATGGCCTCGGAACACAGAAGACCGAAAGGTCGAGCATGAGTCGTATGGCAGATACGATCAACATCAAGATGTTCACCGATGATGACTAGTCCGTCTCACGTGATGATCGGACACGGCCTAGTTGACTCGGATCATGTAGTCACTTAGATGACTAGAGGGATGTCTATCTGAGTGGGAGTTCATAAGATGAACTTGTTTATCCTAAACATAGTCAAAAGGGGGTTTTTTGCAAATTATGTCGTAGCTCGCGCTTCAGTTCTACTGTTTAGATATGTTCCTAGAGAAAATTTAGTTGAAAGTTGATAGTAGCAATTATGCGGACTAGGTCCGTAAACTGAGGATTGTCCTCATTGCTTCATAGAAGGCTTATGTTCTTAATGCACCACTTAGTGTGCTGAACCTCGAACGTCGTCTGTGGATGTTGCGAACATCTGACATACACGTTTTGATGACTACATGATAGTTCAGTGCGTAATGCTAAATGGTTTAGAATTGAGGCACCAAAGATGTTTTTTGAAACGTCATGGAACATATGAGATGTTTCGAGGGCTGAAATTGGGATTTCAGGCTCGTGCCCACGTCAAGAGGTATAAGACCTCCGACGATTTTCTTAGCCTACAAACTAAGGAGAAAAGCTCAATTGTTGAACTTGTGCTCAGATTGTCTGAGTACAACAATCGCTTGAATCGAGTGGGAGTTGATCTTCCAGATGAGATAGTGATGTTTCTCCGAAGTCATTACCACCAAGCTGCTAGAGCTTCGTGTTGAACTATAATATATCAGGGATATATATGATGATCCTTGAGATATTCGCGATGTTTGACACCACAAAAGTAGAAATCAAGAAGGATCATCAATTGTTGATGGTTGGTGAAACCACTAGTTTCAAGAAGGGCAAGGGCACGAAGGGATACTTCATGAAACGGCAATTCAGCTGCTGCTCTAGTGAAGAAACCCAAGGTTGAACCCAAACCCGAGACTAAGTGCTTCTGTAATAAGGGGAATAGCCACTGGAGCAGAATTACCCTAGATACTTGGTAGATGAGAAGGCTGGCAAGGTCGATAGAAGTATATTGGATATACATTGTGTTGATGTGTACTTTACTAGTACTCCTAGTAGCACCAGGGTATTAGATACCGGTTCAGTTGCTAAGTGTTAGTAACTCGAAATAATAGCTACGGAATAAACGGAGACTAGCTAAAGGTGAGATGACGATATGTGTTGGAAGTATTTCCAAGGTTGATCAAATATCGTACGCTCCCTCTACCATCGAGATTGGTGTTAAAACCTAAATAATGGTTATTTGGTGTTTGCGTTGAGCATAGACATGATTGGATTATGACTATCGCAATACGGTTATTCATTTAAGGAGAATAATGGTTACTCTGTTTATTTGAATAATACCTTCAATGGTCTTACACCTAAAATGAATGGTTTATTGAATCTCGATCGTAGTGATACACATGTTCATGCCAAAAGATAGTAATGATAGTACCACCTACTTGTGGCACTGCCACATAAGTCATATCGGTATAAAACGCATGAGGAAGCTCCATGTTGATGGATCTTTGGACTCACTCATTTTTGAAAAGTTTGAGACATGCGAACCATGTCTATTGGTGTATATGCATGAAGAAACTCCATGCAAATGGACCGTTTGGACTCACTTGATTTTGAATCACTTGAGACATGCAAATCATACCACATGGGCAAGATGACTGAAAGCCTCGTTTTCAGTAAAATGGAACTAGAAAGCAACTTGTTGGAAGTAATACATTTTGATGTGTGCAGTCCAATGAGTGCTGAGGCGTGTAGTGGATATTGTTATGTTCTTACTTCACAGATGATTTGAGTAGATGTTGAGTATATTTACTTGATGAATCACGTGTCTGAATTATTGAAAGGTTCAAGTAATTTCAGGGTGAAGTTGAAAGATCGCCGTGACAAGAGGATAAAATATCTATGATATGATCATACAGATGAATATCTGAATTACGAGTTTGGCACAGAATTAAGACATTGTGGAAATTGTTTCACAACTAATACAGCCTGGAACACCATAGTGTGATGGTGTGTCCGAACATCATAACTGCACCCTATTGGATATGATGCATACCATGATGTCTCTTATCGAATTACCACGATAGTTTATGGGTTAGGCATTAGAGACAACCACATTCACTTTAAATAGGGCACCACGTAATTCCGATGAGATGACACCGTATGAACTATGGTTTAGAGAAACCTAAGCTGTCATTTCTTAAAAGTTTGGGGCTGCGACGCTTATGTGGAAAAGTTTCAGGCTGATAAGCTCGAACCCAAAGCGGATAAATGCATCTTCATAGGACACCCAAAACAGTTGGGTATACCTCCTGTCTCAGATCCGAAAGCAATAAGGGATTGTTTCTAGAATCGGGTCCTTTCTCGAGGAAAAGTTTCTCTCGAAAGAATTGAGTGGGAGGATGGTAGAGACTTGATAAGGTTATTGAACCGTCTCTTCAACTAGTGTGTGGCAGGGCACATGAAGTTGTTCCTGTCGCACCTACACCAATTGAAGTGGAAGTTTATGATAGTGATCATGAAACTTCAGGTCAAGTCACTACCAAACCTCGTGGGATGACAAGGATGCATACTACTTCAGAGTGGTACGTAATCCTGTCTTGGAAGTCATGTTGCTAGACAACAATGAACCTACGAGCTATGGAGAAGCGATGGTGGGCCCGGATTCCGATAAATGGCTCGAGGCCATAAAATCCGAGGGAGGATCCATGTATGAAAACAAAGTGTAGACTTTGGCAGAACAACTTGATGGTCGTAAGGCTGTTAGGTACATATGGATTTTAAAAGGAAGACGGACAATGATGGTAAGTATCACCATTAAGAAAGCTCGACTTATCGTTAAGATGTTTTCCGACAAGTTCAAGGAGTTGACTACGATGAGACTTTCTCACTCGTAGCGATGCTAAGAGTCTGTTGGAATTATATTAGCGATTACTGCATTATTTATGAAATCTTGCAGATAGGATGTCAAAACATTGTTTCCTCGACGATTTTCTTGAGGAAAGGTTGTATGTGATACAACCGGAAGGTTTTGTCAATCCTGAAAGATGCTAATAAGTATGCAAAGCTCCAGCAATCCTTCTAAGGACTGGAGTAAGCATCTCGGAGTTGGAATGTATGCTTTGATGAGATGATCAAAGATTTTGGGTTTATACAAAGTTTATGAGAAACTTGTATTTCCAAAGAAGTGAGTGGGAGCACTATAGAATTTCTGATAAATATATGTTGTTGACATATTGTTGATCAGAAATGACGTAGAATTTCTGGAAAGCATATAGGGTTATTTGGAAAGTGTTTTTCAATGGAAAGCCTGGATAAAGCTACTTGAACATTGAGCATCAAGATCTATAAGGATAGATCAAAACGCTTAATGGTACTTTCAAATGAGCACATACCTTGACATAATCTTGAAGGTGTTCAAGATGGATCGGTCAAAGAAGGAGTTCTTGCCTGAGTTGTAAGGTATGAAGTTAAGACTTAAAGCTCGACCACGGCAGAATAGAGAGAACGGATGAAGGTCGTCCCCTATGCTTAAGACGTAGGCTCTACAGTATGCTATGATGTGTACCGCACCCGAAGTGTGCCTTGCCATGAGTCAGTCGAGGGGTACAAGAGTGATCCAAGAATGGATCACAGGATAGCGGTCAAAGTTATCCTTAGTAACTAGTGGACTAAGGAATTTCCTCGATTATGGAGGTGGTAAAAGAGTTCGTCGTAAAGGGTTACGCCGATGCAAACTTTGACACTAATCCAGATTATTCTGAGTAGTAAACTGGATTCGTATAGTAGAACAGTTATTTGGAATAGCTCCAAATAGAGCGTGGTAGCTGCATCTAGGAGATGACATAGAGATTTGTAAAGCACACACGGATCTGAAAGGTTCAGACCCGTTGACTATAGCCTCTCTCACAAGCATAACATGATCAAACCCAGAACTCATCGAGTGTTAATCGCATGGTAAATGTGAACTAGATTATTGACTCTAGTAAACTCTTTGGGTGTTAGTCACATGGGGATGTGACCTTGAGTGTTAATCACATATCGATGTGAACTAGATTATTGACTCTAGTGCAAGTGGGAGACTGTTGGAAATATGCCCTAGAGGCAATAATAAATTGATTATTATTATATTTCCTTGTTCATGATAATCGTTTATTATCCATGCTAGAATTGTATTGATAGGAAACTCAGATACATGTGTGGATACATAGACAACACCATGTCCCTAGTAAGCCTCTAGTTGACTAGCTCGTTGATCAATAGATGGTTACGGTTTCCTGACCATGGACATTGGATGTCGTTGATAACGGGATCACATCATTAGGAGAATGATGTAATGGACAAGACCCAATCCTAAGCATAGCACTAGACTGGGATTTGTCACTCCGTGTGACGGAGAGGTATCTCTGGGCCCACTCGGTAGGACATCATCATAACGTGCACAATGTGATCAAGGAGTTGATCACGGGATGATGTGTTACGGAACGAGTAAAGAGACTTGCCGGTAACAAGATTGAACAAGGTATCGGGATACCGACAATCGAATCTCGGGCAAGTATCGTATCGATAGACAAAGGGAATTGTATACGGGATTGATTAAGTCCTTGACATCGTGGTTCATCCGATGAGATCATCGTGGAGCATGTGGGAGCCAACATGGGTATCCAGATCCCGCTATTGGTTATTGACCGGAGAACGTCTCGGTCATGTCTGCATGGTTCCCGAACCCGTAGGGTCTACACACTTAAGGTTCGGTGACGCTAGGGTTATAGAGATATTAGTATGCGGTAACCCGAAAGTTGTTCGGAGTCCCGGATGAGATCCCGGACGTCACGAGGAGTTCCGGAATGATCCAGAGGTAAAGAATTATATATATGAAGTGCTATTTCGGCCATCGGGACAAGTTTCGGGGTCACCGGTATTGTATCGGGACCACCGGAAGGGTCCCAGGGGTCCATCGGGTGGGGCCACCTGCCCCGGGGGCCACATGGGCTGTAGGGGGTGCGCCTTGGCCTACATGGGCCAAGGGAACCAGCCCCTATAGGCCCATGCGCCAAAGGGACAAGAGGAGGGGAGAGTCCTAAAGGGGGAAGGCACCTCCGAGGTGCCTTGGGGAGGATGGACTCCTCCCCCCCTTGGCCGCACCCTTCCTTGGAGGAAGGGGCAAGGCTGCGCCCTCCCCCTATCCCTTGGCCCTATATATAGTGGGGGGAAGGGAGGGCAACCATACCCAAGCCCTGGCGCCTCCCTCTCCTTCCATGACACATCTCCCTCCTCCCGCAGCGCTTGGCGAAGCCCTGTTGGAATCCCGCTACTTCCACCACCACGCCGTCGTGTTGCTGGATCTCCATCAACCTCTCCTTCCCCTTGCTGGATCAAGAAAGAGGAGACGTCTCTGCTCCGTAGTGTGTTGAACGCGGAGGTGCCGTCCGTTCGGCGCTAGGATCATCGGTGATTTGGATCACGACGAGTACGACTCCATCAACCCCGTTCTCTTGAACGCTTCCGCGCGCGATCTACAAGGGTATGTAGATCCACTCCTCCCTCGTTGCTAGATGACTCCATAGATAGATCTTGGTGACACGTAGGAAAATTTTGAATTTATGCTACGTTCCCCAACAGTGGCATCATGAGCTAGGTCTATGCGTAGTTTCTATGCACGAGTAGAACACAAAGTAGTTGTGGGCGTTGATTTTGTTCAATATGCTTGCCGTTACTAGTCTTATCTTGATTCGGTGGCATCGTGGGATGAAGCGGCCCGGACCGACCTTACATGTACTCTTACGTGAGACTGGTTCCACCGACTGACATGCACTAGTTGCATTAGGTGGCTGGCGGGTGTCTGTCTCTCCCACTTTAGTCGGATCGGATTCGATGAAAAGGGTCCTTATGAAGGGTAAATAGCAATTGGCATATCACGTTGTGGTTTTTGCGTAGGTAAGAAACGTTCTTGCTAGAAACCCATAGCAGCCACGTAAAACATGCAAACAACAATTAGAGGACGTCTAACTTGTTTTTGCAGGGTATGCTATGTTATGTGATATGGCCAAAAGGATGTGATGAATGATATATGTGATGTATGAGATTGATCATGTTCTTGTAATAGGAATCACGACTTGAATGTCGATGAGTATGACAACCGGCAGGAGCCATAGGAGTTGTCTTAATTTATTTATGACCTGCGTGTCAACATAAACGTCATGTAATTACTTTACTTTATTGCTAACCGTTAGCTGTAGTAGTAGAAGTAATAGTTGGCGAGACAACTTCATGAAGACACGATGATGGAGATCATGATGATGGAGATCATGATGATGGAGATCATGGTGTCATGCCGGTGACAAGATGATCATGGAGCCCCAAGATGGAGATCAAAGGAGCTATATGATATTGGCCATATCATGTCACTATTTGATTGCATGTGATGTTTATCATGTTTTTGCATCTTGTTTACTTAGAACGACGGTGGTAAATAAGATGATCCCTCATTAAAATTTCAAGAAAGTGTTCCCCTAACTGTGCACCGTTGCGACAGTTCGTTGTTTCGAAGCACCACGTGATGATCGGGTGTGATAGGTTCTAACGTTCACATACAACGGGTGTAAGACAGATTTACACACGCAAAACACTTAGGTTGACTTGACGAGCCAATGTTTGGCGCGGCCAGGACTGGGTTTGTTACCAAGATGGCTTTTGTTTCGTCGAGTCCGGCCATGGCTGCATCCGTCCACTCGAAGTGTTCGGTGCGCTGAAGGAGGCGGTAAAGGGGTAGTGCCTTTTATCCTAGGCGGGAGATAAAGCGGCTTAGAGCGGCCACAGATCCGGTTAATTTTTGTATTTGTTTGAGGTCCTTCGGGATGTCCAATTGTGACAGAGCTCGGATCTTGGCTGGATTTGCTTCAATTCCTCTACTGGATACAATGAAGCCCAAGAGCTTTCCGGCTGGAACGCCGAAAACGCATTTTTCCGGGTTGAGCTTGATGTTGTATGTTCGGAGGTTATCGAATGTTAGCCTCAAGTCGTCTACTAGAGATTCGACATGTCTTGTTTTAACGACCACATCATCTACGAATGCCTCCACTGTTTTGCCGATCTGGTTTGCCAGACATGTCTGAATCATGCGCTGATATGTTGCGCCGGCGTCTTTGAGCCCGAAGGGCATTGTGTTGAAGCAGAATGAGCCGTATGGTGTGATGAATGCCATTGCGGCTTGGTCTGACTCTGCCATCTTTATTTGATGGTAGCCGGAGTGTGCGTCGAGGAAGCACTACGAATCGTGTCCTGCGGTAGCATCGATAATTTGATCGATGCGGGGGAGAGGGAAGGGATCCTTTGGGAAAGCCTTGTTAAGGTCTTTGAAATCAACGCATAGGCGCCAGGATTTGTCCTTCTTTGGTACCATCACCAGGTTTGCTAGCCAGTCCAGATGTTTTATGTCTTTGATGAATACGGCCTCCAATAGCTTGGCTAGTTCCTCTCCCATGGCCTGTCTCTTAGATTCGGAAAAACGCCAAAGAGCCTGTTTGACTGGCTTGAATCCTTTTAGGATATTTAAGCTGTGTTCGGCTAGCCTGTGTGGGATTCCTGGCATGTCTGAAGGGTGCCAGGCGAAAATGCCCCAGTTCTCTCATAGGAACTCTCGTAGTGCGGCGTCTACATCAGGGTTTAACTGTGCCCCAATGGAAGCTGTTTTATTGGGGTCCGTTGGATGGACCTGGAATTTGACTATTTCGTCCGCCGGTTTAAAGGAGGTGGACTTGGATCTTTTATCGAGTATCACATCATCCCTATTTACCGTGGAGCGCAGTGCAGTCAGTTCCTCAGCCGCTAGGGCTTCGGATAGCGCCTCGAGGGCCAGTGCGGCTGTCTTGTTTTCGGTGCGGAGTGCTATGTCCGGATCATTAACGAGAGTGATGATTCTGTTAGGCCCGGGCATCTTGAGCTTCATGTACCCGTAATGGGCTATTGCTTCGAAGACTGTAAACGCTTCCCGCCCTAGCAAAGCATGATATCCGCTACTGAACGGGGCCACCTGGAACGTGACCTCTTCGGACCTGTAATTATCCGACGTGCCGAACACCACATCTAGTGTGATTTTTCCTGTACAACGCGCTTCCCGACTAGGGATTATTCCTCTAAAGGTTGTGCTGCTTCGCTCAATGCGGTTCCAGTCTATTTCCATTTTTTGAAGGGTTTCCTCATAAATGAGGTTCAATCCGCTGCCGCCATCCATGAGTACCTTGATAAGATGAAAGCCGTCCACTATTGGACTGAGGACCAATGCAGCTGGTGCTCGGGCTATTCGGAATTTAGGTTCATCACTGGCGTTAAAAGTAATAGCCGTGTCACTCCATGGGTTTATTGTTGCTACTTGGTAGACTTCGGCAAGGCCGCGGAGTGTTCTTTTTCGCATATTATTTGATGCGAAAGTCTCGAAGACTGTTAATATCGTACTGGTTTCTCTGGGTGGCTTTCTGTGGCTTCTAGAATTAGAAGATCTTCGCCAATTTTTGCCACCTGCCGGAGTATCCAACATGCTCTGAGGCTGTGAGTTGGTGTGGCGCCCTCTGCACTGTGGATTTTATAGGGTCCATTAAGCCATCCTTCCAGTACGGTTCCGTGCCCTGTAGAGGGCTTTTGCTTTTTGGTATTAAACCCGAGTGTCTGGCGATGATGCACCCTTTTGTTTCGGACTGGGTTTGTATTCAGGTCCGGATTGTCCCAAAATTTTATTTCGGTTTTCCAGGCGCTTCCCATCGCACAGTACTTTCGTACTATGGACGTCAAGTCAGCGAAGCGTGTAATATCACGGCGACTTATGGCGTTGAGGATTCCCTTGTCCGTGCAATTATTGCAGAAGAATAAAATTGCGTCTTCCTCGCGGTAGTCCTTTATCCTGTTCATAACCAGGAGGAATCTGGCCCAGTAATGATGTATTGTTTATTCGGGCTCTTGCCTAATTTGGGATAGATCGCTCATGTACGGGTGGGTGGGCAGAATCAAATCCGAAACCTCACCCAATCTGAGACCCATGGGCCAAGGAGTTTCCGAACTCGGAAGTTTGGATTCTTGGATGCTGTCCGATGAATCTAGCCTGTCACCTGACTTTAAGTTCAGGTCTTGAGTGATGTCCTCCCCTCCGCGGGTATCCAACTTGGAGGGATCGGGAATCCGGACATATCTAGTCCTTAAGATAGATGAAGGGTCGCCGCACTATCCGTCAACCACGGCAACGTGATGGGTGATCTGGGGGGAGTTAATCTCTCTCAGATCGGGTTTAGACCCAATCTGGTCGTAATCCGTAGCAACTCCCAGGGCGGTGAAGCGATCCAAGAGCTCGTTTAGGGAAGAGAGCTCCATTGGATCTAGCTGCTCGGCGAATTCCGAGCTGACGTGAAGATTTCTTTCGATGACCCGAGAGGTCATCGTCGGCGCAGCAACCAAACAGGCGGTCATAAGGAAACCACCTAGCCGGAGAGTTTGGCCGACAGCCAAAGCTCCCTTAGCAACGGTGCCGTCTTTAAAGACGGGATGAGGCATCCTTCCTGATGGCGACGGCACAGAGGAACTCTCAATGAAAGCATCAATGTCGGTGTCAAAACCGGCGGATCTCGGGTAGGGGGTTCCGAACTGTGCGTCTAGGTCGGATGGTAACAGGAGGCAGGGGACACGATGTTTTACCCAGGTTCGGGCCCTCTTTATGGAGGTAAAACCCTACGTCCTGCTTGATTAATATTGATGATATGGGTAGTACAAGAGTAGATCTACCACGAGATCAGAGAGGCTAAACCCTAGAAGCTAGCCTATGGTATGATTGTTGTTCGTCCTACGGACTAAAATTCTCCGGTTTATATAGACACCGGAGAGGGCTAGGGTTACACAGAGTCGGCTACAATGGTAGGAGATCTACATATCCGTATCGCCAAGCTTGCCTTCCACGCCAAGGAAAGTCCCTTCCGGACACGGGACAAAGTCTTCAATCTTGTATCTTCATAGTCCAGGAGTCCGGCCGAAGGTATAGTCCGGCTATCCGGACACCCCCTAATCCAGGACTCCCTCAGTGTCCCTCAGGATAATGTGGTTCCTGAGTCATTTTATCTCCTCTAGTTGCAACTCTAACAGCAAAATCATGCATATTATAATTCATTTCATCAAGTAGTTCTCTTTGAGATTTAGCAACCTATTCTAACTGAGTTTGAACCATAGAAGAATGCTTTCCAACACCTCTAACATCATTTGATATTCTAAATAACAAGTCACTCAAGCGAGCAATCATATCAGAATTATATTTCAATTGTTTCATAACATTTGCATTGAAGTGATCTTGTTTTCTAATGTAGTTTTCAAACTCATAAAGGCATTGACTAGGATGCATATTGTGAGGATTATCATTATCATTAAACTTCATAAGAGAATTTACCTCTACCACCTTAGGCATTGGTGGTGTATTAAGCCCATGTATTTCTTCAGTAGGAGGTAAAATTTTAACATCCTCAGCTTTAATACCTTTTTCCTTCATAGATTTCTTTGCCACTTGCATATCTTCGGGACTAAGATATAATATACCCCTCTTCTTCGGAGTGGGTTTAGGAGGTGGTTCAGGAATAGTCCAATCATCATAGTTTTCCAATATGTTATTCAACAATTCTTCAGCTTGTCCAACAGTTCGTTCCCTCAAAACACAACCAGCACAACTATCTAGGAAGTCCCTAGAAGCATCGGTTAATCCATTATAGAAGATATCAAGTATTTCATTTTTCTTAAGAGGGTGATCAGGGAAAGCATTAAGTAACTGGCAAAGCCTCCCCCAAGATTGTGGGAGACTCTCTTCTTTAGTTTGCATAAAGTTAAATATTTCCTGTAAGGCAGCTTGTTTCGTATGAGTAGGAAAATAATTTTCAGAGAAGTAATAAATCATATCCTTGGGACTACGCACATAACCAGGAGTAAGAGTGTTGTACCAAGCTTTAGCATCACCCTTTAATGAGAAAGGAAATAATTGAGAATAAAGTAATGTCGAGTTATCTCATCATAAGTAAAAAGGGTGGCTATATCATTCAACTTAGTAAGATGTGCCACAACAGTTTCAGTTTCATAAGCATGGAAAGGATCAGATTCAACCAGAGTAATTAACTCTGGGTCGACAGAGAATTCATAATCCGTATCATCAATAAAGATAGGTGAAGTAGCAAACTTAGGATCACATTTCATTCTAGCATTCGGAGATTTTTCTTTATACTTGTGTAGTAATTTCTCTAGATCATCTCTATCATTGCAAGCAAGAATATCTCTAGTTGTTTCTTCACTCATAACATAACCTTCCGGTACCTTAGGCAATTCATATCTAGGAAGGCTAGTTCTAGCAGGTGTTTCAGGAGTTTCAGTTTCAAGCTCATCATCAGATTCAACAACATCATGTTGTATAACTAGCAATTTGTTTATCAAGAAATTCACCAAGTGACACATGATCATCAAGCAAGGTACTGGCATCATCATAAGAATCATTCATAGTAGAAGTAGCATCATCAATAACTCGCGACATATTAGAATTTATAGCATATGGTGGTGTTGCAAGTTTATTCATAACAAAAGGTGAATCTAAAGCAGAACTGGATGGCAGTTCCTGACCTCTCCTCGTCTTTGAGGGAAATATCTTAGTCTTTGGATCCTTCAGATTCTTCATAGTGATAATATGATAATACTCCCAAGTGACTCAACAAATATAGCTATGCTCCCCGGCAACGGCGCTAGAAAAAGATCTTGATAACCCACAAGTATAGGGGATCGCAACCGTTTTCGAGGATAAAGTATTCAACCCAAAGTTATAGATTCGACACAAGGGGAGCCAAGAATATTTGAAGGTATTAGCAGCTCAGTTGTCAATTCAACCACACCTGGAGATTAATTATCTGCAGCAAAGTGATCAGTAGCAAAGTAATTTGATAGTTTTGATAGTGGTGACAGCAGCAATAGTGACACTAACAGTGATAGCAGTAATTTTGTAGCAAGTGTAATAGTGATGATAGCAGCAGTAACTTAGCAGAAACAATATGGAATAAATTCGTAGGCATTGGATCGGTGACTTGTTGGATGATATTCATCATGAGACAGTTATAACCAAGGACGATACGGCACTAGCTCCAGTTCATTGATATAATGGAGGCATGTATTCCATAAATAGTCATACGTGCTTTATTAAAAGAACTTGCATGACATCTTTTGTCCTACCCTCCCGTGGCAGCGGGGTCCATATTGGAAACTAAGGGATATTAAGGCCTCCTTTTAATAGAGAACCGAAACAAAGCATTAACATATAGTGAATACACGAACTCCTCAAACTACGCTCATCACCGGGAGTGGGCCCGGTTATTGTCACACCGGGGTTGCCGGATCATAACACGTAGTAGGTGACTATAACTTGCAAGATCGGATCTAGAATATGGATATAATGATGAATTCATAAACAGTTCAGATCTGAAATCATGGCACCCGGGCCCAAAGTGACAAGCATTAAGCATAGCAAAGTCATAGCAACATCAGTCTAGGAACATAGTGGATACTAGGGATCAGGCCCTAACAAAACTAACTCGATTACATGATGAATCTCATCCAACTCCTCACCGACCAGTGAGCCTATGAAGGAATTACTCACTCCCGGTGGGGAGCATCATGGAATTGGCGATGGAGAAGGGTTGGTGATGACGAAGAACGAAGATCCCCCTATTCGGAGCCCCAAACGGACTTCAGATTTGCCCTCCTGAGGAAGAACATGGCTAGGCGGCAGCTTCGTCTCATGAATCGTGATAATTATTTCTCTTTGATTTTTTTTCTCCAAAAATAGGAATTTATAGTGTCAGGGTTGAGGTTTGCGGGGCCACCAGGTAGGTACGACCCACCTAGGCGCGCCAGGAGAGGGGGGCGCGCCCTGGTGGGTTGTGCCCACCCAGGGGCCCCTCTTCGGTAGGTCTTGGCTCCAGAAATTCTTATATATTATATAAAAATTCCTCAAAAAGTTTTGTTTCATTATGAGAACTTTTATTTTTGCACAAAAACAACACCATGATAGTTCTGCTAAAAACAGCGTCAGTCTGGAGTTAGTTTCATTCAAATCATGCAAATTAGAGTCCAAAACAAGAGAAAAAGCGTGAGAAAAAGTAGATACGTTGGAGACATATCAATGCATAAGAAGCCAAAAATAAAACCATGATGATTACCATAGCTGAAAAAGCACTTCGACCCTACCTTCCTACATCAGGCAATGAATTAAAATCAATTAACGATCAGAGGCATAGCATTGCGATTTTATTTACCATCAACACCATCCACTTTACAACATCTCTACTCCTAATGGACGAATTGGTTGAATAGTCCCCCCCCCCACTTTCAACCGGTTTATTTTCAACTGGTTTATTTTCAACCGGTTTTTCTTCGTCCCACCTCCCACCAGCCCCTCCCACTGGTTTTTCTCTTTTCTCGTCTGACCGGCAATACCCAACGTATTTATGGTAATCAATCATAATTAATCCACGTATAGTAATAAATCAATCCAGGTATGGTAAGGTCATAACTCAGGAAATTTAAATTACCCCAAAGGCTATCAATCCAGATATGGTAAGGCCATAACTCGGGAAATATCGAATATGGTAATAAATTT
>NC_041388.1:397113497-397149680 GCF_002162155.2 Triticum dicoccoides | reverse complement strand
TCAACCGGTTTTTCTTCGTCCCACCTCCCACCAGCCCCTCCCACCGGTTTTTCTCTTTTCTCGTCTGACCAGCAATACCCAACGTATTTATGGTAATCAATCATAATTAATCCATGTATAGTAATAAATCAATCCAGGTATGGTAAGGTCATAACTCAGGAAATTTAAATTACCCCAAAGGCTATCAATCCAGATATGGTAAGGCCATAACTCGGGAAATATCGAATATGGTAATAAATTTAAATTACCACCAGGTATGGTAAGGCTATCCACGTATAGTAATAAATCATATAGTAATAAATCATAATTAATCCACGTATAGTAATAAATCAATCCAGGTATAGTAAGGTCATAACTCAGGAAATTTTAAATATGGTAATAAATTTAAATTACCCCAAAGGCTATCAATCCAGGTATGGTAAGGCCATAAATCGGGAAATATCAAATATGGTAATAAATTTAAATTACCCCAAAGGCTATCAATCCAGGTATGGTAAGGCCATAACTCGGGAAATATCGAATATGGTAATAAATTTCGATCTGTTTCATCTCAGCCTCCAGCCCCGAGAGGAGCCGCCGCCGAGAGGAGACGCCCCAGCCCCGAGAGGACCCACCGCCGCCGCCGCCGCCGAGAGGAGACGCCCCAGCCCCGATAGGATCCGCCGCCGCCTCCCTCGCCCGCGGCCATGATGACCGATCTGGCGTTGGCACCGTAGATCACCCTCTGGTCCATGGCCTCGACTAGGTACGAATCCCTCCTCCACTTCTTCTGGTTTGGTTATTTCCGCATCTTGATCTGATTCGGACGTGTGTGCAGTTTGCTATGATCTGGTGACGGGGATGCAAGGAGAAGCTGCTGCGGTTTCAAGGGGCCGTGAGGATGCCCACCATGAAGGCGTGTCTGGGATGATGAAGGTGATATCCGCCAGGTCCCCGTTGCCGTCGACTGGCGGCGGCCACCGTCTCCTCTTTCATGGCGTCGTCGGGGCCTTCCCCTGCCAAGCGTAGCGGCTCCTTGGCTGGATCACCGTCGCACACCTCACCGGCGTGGTCGGCAAGATCTGCATCTCGATCCTCGCCACTCTCTATCCTCTTGCAGGTAATAGGCTTTCCGTCCCCTCTTTTATCTCCGGCGTTCTCGTGTGCACGGATTGTGAGCGTGAAGGAATATTTCTCTTCTATTTCATGGTGCTGCTGTGCTCCTTCTGCTTTCACACTGCACATATATAGATTCTTCAAAGGAATTGGATGCTGATAATATCAACTAAGTTCCCTGAATGTGATATATATTCTTCCCTCGCTTTGAATTGATTGCCCCAAACAATATATCTCTGGTTGACAGTCATGGCCTATTATTATTGTTGTTAATTTACAACACTCTGCGCTGTATTGTCCAATCATGGTCCAAACTTCAACTTGGTTGTGGATTCATTGTATGTACCATATGCTGTTCATAGCTACAAAATTGCAATCTCGCGAAAATGTTCTTGAATATAGTAATTTTTTTGTCACATAACCCATATGCTGATGATAAAGTTTGTTGTATGAGCTTGTGGCATACTGATCAGACAGGTGGCAGGTATGCATTCAGATGTTGCAGCTCTAAGGAAGGGTAGTATATGGCACATGGCTTCGTGGGTTGTTCAACAAGAAGTGTTTTGGGCATATTCGAAAGGCAATCTTGTGAAAATTATAGATCGATTTTCTTATTCCGTCATCAGCTTCTATTGATATGAGCGATACAAAAAGTTCAGCACTGAATTTTAGTATGTTAACTTGCAAGATTTCTCACGACTATGTTTTTTTGTTATAGGTTTATAAATTTCGAAATATAGTTGCAGCTTCACGGAATGGACGGCCCAAATTATGTTAGTGTCTATATGTTTACTTGGTGGTGGTCTAGCGTGAGTGACACCTGCATCTGTAACTTACCCATTGGATGTTCTTCGAAATCACCTGACAACACAGGTGATGCTTTTCTTCCTTTCGTGATTTGTGAATAACACTAAGCCAACCAGTCAATCAATATAACTTCCAGTTAGAACTTAAAGCATCTTTACCTAACGCTTTCATGCAATGTAGCTTTACAGACCAAAGGAACATGTTTTAGTAAGCTAAACTTTCATGTCTATAAAATTCTGCAGAAAACCACTAGGTATTACAAGGGCATCTTTCACACGTTGTCTACAATTTGTAGAGAAGAGAATAGTAGAGGATTGTATAAAGGCCTTTGGTCCACCTTATTGGTAAGCCGTATGTTTCTGCTGAGAATTGTTTTTTAGTTGACTTCCCAGTAACTTTTATGTGTTACAGGGAGTTGGACCTGATATATCAATCAATGTTTATGTATATGAA
Source organism: Triticum dicoccoides (assembly GCF_002162155.2). NCBI lineage: Eukaryota > Viridiplantae > Streptophyta > Magnoliopsida > Poales > Poaceae > Triticum > Triticum dicoccoides. Next base: position 397,147,325 of record NC_041388.1, on the reverse strand, counting down.
TCCCTGAGGTCTCATTGGAAAATGGAAAGTTGAATGTCAAACTGTGCGACCAATGATTTGATATGGTACCTCCCTCTTCTCTCTTCTACGAACCCTATAACACACGTCTCAAATCTTAATTTCTTTTATCCTATTGCAGGTTAATTCCAGTTGGGTGTGTTAACCTACAGTAATCAATCAAGTCAACAAATATAACAATGATACTTTGTCTTCTGATTTTTGGTGATGATTTTTTTTGTGACTGAACTAACAGGAGTTGAAGCATGTGTTCTTTTTTTATATGACTAGATGCATATGAACTGAAGCTCCATAATTTTCTTTTCAAGTCGACATTGGTGGCAACCAATACAATTAGCGTTATTTACAACCAATGAAGTCTTATAATTTTCTTTCTTAGAAATATACAGTGACGCTGACTATCATTTAGTAGCTCTACAGGCACTAGCCAAAAACAGTAATGTTTATTTATTTAACCACCAAATAGAACAATAGGTTATTCTGCATTGTGGGTACACAAATCACAACACTATATTTCAGCTATAGAAATCTATGTGGATGCCTGCTGATATTTTAAGCCTACATATTGCCGATTTGGTTTGAGTAATGCTTGAAGCATAATTTACTTCCTAATGTGCAAATAGCAGTATCATTTTTTGTCAAGAAACTGAGAAGACGGAAGAGAGTTGGTGTTGTCAGTGTGGTGAGCCTATGCGGCAACCACAAGGCTGAAGTCTGCTTTGATCGTTATTCAAGATTTGAGCCTTGGCTCCGGTTTTGATAGCTCTATATCAGTAAGTTTAGTCCAGTAACTATTTTAAGTATCTTTACTGTGCATAGTTGCATACATTTTATTCATGGATTAGTCTTGGTAATATTAACATTTGAAAAGCAATTTTTGTGTGACCATTTTTTCATCTTAGTATCTCCATCTACCAGCAAAAGTCAACGTGCACAAACCTGTATTTAACATGCAACATGAGATAGTGTGCATCGAAACTATGCTTATGTTTGTGACATTCATGTGGCATCTCATGCAGATAGATTTTATTATCCATTTCTGTAGCATGCAATGTTTATTTTCTTCTTTTGGTCCATAATCCCTCCTAAAAGTAATATAAGAGTGTTTAGATCACTAAAGAAGTGATCTAAACGCTCTTATGTTTCTTTACATATGGAGTACATGTCATGATTGTTGGATACACATGCAGACTTTCAGCGAGTTTTTGTTCTCGGACTTGGGATCCACAGTCCAAAGTTGATTGGTGGATCAAGTGAACTAGGTGCATCTCCATTCAAGCTGGAGTACAATTACCGGCCTGCTTGTTTAGCGCAGTCTCCACAATCATACAAGCAAATGAGCAGCTAGCGACCCAACACACAAAGTTTCTATCTTCTTATTTTCTATACAAGTAGCAGCTGGCGCAGCGGTGGTGTTGATGAACGACACCCAATGCAGAGGCGACAGTTACCATAGGGAAGAGGTCAAGAACATCTAGCTCTTGTGGTGTTCCTCCTCATTATTGTCATCGCCATCAACAGCAACAATGACGACCGGCTCATGAGACAGCTACTAGAGAGGGAGCGAGGAAGGAGGAGACAAATCTTTCAGGTACAATGGTATGACAACCATGTTCTGAACTATCAATGAGATTTGGTGCTAAGTCAGCATCGTGTTTTATCCAATCTATCAAACACCATAAGTTTCATGTCAAATGTGTTGTAGAAATGTTCTTCCATAAATATGGTTTTAGTCCTTCATATTTTAGTATCGTTGTAAATTTATCCATTCACATATCACTCTGAGAAACATTTTTAATTGGGGGAAGGAAGAATGGGAGAAAAGAAGAGTGCTTTGACGTAAAAAAAGAAGTCGTCAATATAGCCCGTTGCAACACACGGCGTTCTACTAGGAGATGCAAGTGGAGTGGAATAATGAAAATACATTGCATCAAATACATTTTTTGATTGTTACTGTAATTTTTTCTATACATGTGAAATTGGAACCATAGGAGCAATACTTGGACCATAGGAGCAATACATGCTCACTATTGAATAGGAGCATAGGAGCAATTCATAGGAGCATAGGAGCATAGGAGAAATTGGAACCATAGGAGCAATACATGCTCACTGTTGAATAATTTGTATATAACTATTTATGCAATACTTGGACCATAGGAGCAATTCATTCTGTATATTTTGCTGGGGATTGTGCCTTGCAGTCAATTTATAGAAGGGTAAGATGTATCGCAATATCTTTGACTTGCATTCTCTGTGATGTCAAGTAAGAAAATAGAATATATACTCTTTGAATTATCTTTTTTTTATGTCTCTATCTTACTTATATAATCCAATTGGCATTGGCTAAAATTTCTGTTGATGAAACATTTGTTTTGTGATGTGAGGAGGTTCTGTTTGTGAGTAGATACGGTTCGTAGATCATGATATCTGCACAATCTCAATCTACTTCCTATGACCATATATTGTATTAATGGGTTGTGTCAGGGTTATTTTATCAATTACTGGGTTGTTGATCTACATTCGGTTTAATTCTTACACGAATTAATGTTGACTCGATTCCCTGTAGTAGGTTGAGAGGCTTCTCCTCTCATGATTTACTATGATTAGTTTGCTTGGCTCCATGCTCCTCATGATTTCTTTGAATTTTTATGTAGGTGCTCGGTCAAAAATCATCTAAGGAAAATATGTTGTTCTTCTCTACAAGGGTTGCATGTGGAATTTGAAGAGAATCTGTGCACCAGCATCCGACTCCTTGATGTTGCTCTGATCATATTGTGTAAATATATTTCTAATAAAGCAATCGCCCGATGGTGTACATGTTATAAATAACAAGAATCATCAAGTGTGAGAGATGGCAACATCATGATGGGATGGTATGTACTGTTGTGCTCATCAATAGAGTTAGATCACTTTTCTGTCCGAGAGTCGATTTTTTTAGTGCGTTAGATGGATTGACAAGTACCAAAGATTGATGCCAAGCAGAACTAAAACATGTCCATGGATTACCTTCAGTCCCGCATTCCAATCAACAACATTGGGCCGAGCGAGCGCGCGGGTGGCGCAAGAGGCAATGGGCAGCCGGTGGAGACTGAGTGGTGAGCGGCGGTGGTGAGGTCGAGAGGTTGGCACCAGCGGCGAGTACGCAGTTACCATGATGGGCGAGCGGACGGGGCTTGTAGGTGTCACGGTTGCATCACAATTGGAATAAAGTAAACAATGCATACTCGTGTGGCGATTGACTGATTTTGTGTGTTGTGTGCTTGTGTTAACAGCCAGCCAAATCAATCAGCCAAGGGTCATTATGTATGTGAGTGTGTTAGCAGTGGGTATATCTGAAGATTATTTCTCAACTCGGCATGTGGGTAGAGACTAAAAAGACAATGCCATGGTAGCATGGTAGACCTAGCAAGTGCCACGAACATCATGATATTCTTCCTTTTCTTAATTCCTTGATTTGAAAAATAATTTGCTCTGCGTGTATAGGAACATAGCAGTCGGGCAAACGACACTTTGGCATCTTGATCTATCAAAGGAAATATTTTTTTTACTTTAGAAAATGTGGGTTCGGATTGGTCTGTTGAGTTATGGCTGGCTGATCGGAATAATTTTTCTATTTAAAAAATGTAGCAAATATCATTTCATTAGAGATTGGTCTGCTGAGTTATGGCTGGCTCATCGGAATATTTTTCTTATTTAAAAATGTAGCAAATAGCATTTCATTAGAGATGGCTTTGCAGCAAAACGCAAATCACGCAAACCAAGCTATCGCCGCCTCGTCGCTCTCGCCGGGAGCGACAACAACCGCGGGTCTCTTCTTCGCCTTCTTAGTCGGCATCTCCTCCATCCGGATGCCCTGCAGCACGAGCCACTCCGCCACCGCCTGGGACTGGACCTCCAGGAAGTTTAGGTCCGTCTTCGGCCATCCAGCACGCCACACCGCCACATCGTAGGCACGAGAGGCCTCATCAGCGGTGGGATACGTGCCGAGCCACCAACGCTGCCCGGCATCGGAGAACTCCAGTCCAAAGTTCCCGGAGGGCTTCGCCCTCATGCCGAAGAAACCGGACTTTCCCTTCGGCGTCTTCTTCGGCGCCATCGGGGAGCGGGCGGCGGCCGAGCAGGGAGCGGGAGGCGACGTGCGGCGTGGGGCGGAGGCGGACGGAGCGGGGCGGCAGCGTGCGGTGCGGGGCAGAAGCGGACGGAGCAGTGCGGCGGACGAACCGGAGAGGAGGCGGACGGAGCAGGGCCGGAGAGGAGGCGGACGGAGCAGGGCCGGAGGGGAGGCGGACGGAGCGGGGCCGGGCGGAGGATGGACCGGAGGCGGAGGCGGCCGGAGAGGAGGCGGGCGGGGTCGGGGCGGAGGCGAACGCGATGGGGCAGCGCGGCGGCAGGCGGCGGCCTAGGCGGGGTAGAATCAGTGGTGGGGGTCTGGATCTATGGTGGGGCGAGACCTTAAAAAGTTAACATGTAACTCTTGCAAACTATTTCAAGAGCCCGTGGCAACGCACGGGCAGTCTACTAGTAAACTTAACACCTTAAAATTCATCTAGGATGAATAAAATCAAAGGCTTGATTTAGACAAACATACTGACGCCAGTAAGAAACAGAACAACACTTATTAGACCAACACACTGACGAAGTTCATTTCAGAACACCACTAATCATTCTCCTCCGGACACTCGATGATCTCCACGATCGACGCTGACAGCCTTTCTATCTTTGTGATAGGGAGAGCTGAACCGATGTATTCCACGCCTGAAACACCGGGAACTGAAGATGGACCCTCGCCCGACGCCTGCTCTGAACCCGTCCTAATGCACAGCAGGACAGCGTGTCTGCGACACAGTGCTACCAGCTTGTTCTTCAGATGCTGGATCGTTCCCTTCAGCTCTCGAACCTCACGACGAGCGGCCGTAGTGGTCGCTTCAAATGCTTCGGCCTAGAAACGCATGGCGCTCAGCTCCGTCCGCAAGCATATCATCTCGTCGTAGCTGTCATCAATCAAAACAAGACGGTTGTGCTCTTTTAGGTACTTCAGAGAGGCACCGTACGCCGACTCGATCGCGCCATCCACCGTTTGCAGCCAGTCACCATGGAACACCAACTCTTGATACTATCCGCCAGTAGGTCCCAGCGGCGACAGGATCTTAAGCATGTCAACGAACACATTCGGCGTCACCTCTTCGACCACTGTATTCTTCCACACCAGATTCAGCTGCGGCGCGACGATCTCGAACATCATCTTCTTGCTTAACGTAACCACTCGCGGATGCTGCACTAAAATAGGAAGCAAAATTAAAAGATGGAAGTCGAGCAAAGATCGCAGATGTATAACACCGACAGTCGACACCACCGACATGGGTGCCAGCAGCGCGGCCACAAGAAAGACGCGGCAGCGACACGACGAGGGGACAAGGAGCACGCGCCAGCAGCACGATGAGGGAAGGAGGTGCCGCTGAAACCACAGACAACGGCAACGGGTGCCGCAGTCGCGACAGTGGCTGCTCATGGACGAGATGTGATTCGCGTTTACCTGAGGGAAGAACGAGTAGTGCACCAGCAGATCATCCGCGTTGTTGTCGTCTGAACCCTCCATTGCCGCACTTCAGAGAGGATGGAGATGCAGAGATATTCTGCTTGCCAACAACTAGCTCTGCTCAGCAAATGACAGCTTACCCCTGTTGCAACCATATAACCGCACACCATCTATCCATTATTTTTAACGCTAGCAACCATGAAACGACATCTTCTCGCCTCTTTCGATCCACCTCTCTCCAGACGCCACGTGTCAATAACCAAGGCTAATGTATTTGCAACCACTTTCCAGCATCAGCATGCACTCTACAAATCAAATCGCAGTTAAGCCACACCAAGCATTTCACATCGGTGTCTAACTAAGACATAACGACACCTACCAGGCCGGCTCTCCACAATCATTTACTACCTCGCTCGAAATTACATCCATTCAGTAAATTCTTGTATCAACACCATGTTTTCTCGTTTTCCTTTTGGAGATTATTTGCATCAGATCAAAATCATAATTATTTAAATATTTTCACACATATACTTTACAAAACATTTCTCTTTTCTTCAGATGTAAGAGCAAAATTTTCAAATACATTACAACATCTAGAACTGGGCGCCTCAAACCCTGATAATACACCCAGGATGACAGTCTGGTCACTAACCATTTAAAAAAACAACTCAGACGGGCCCTTAAAAGCGAGTTGAAACGCCCGGGCTTAGCGACAACCTTCATATCCATCGAAAATACGAAACGGATATGACGTGGCCCATGCATGATCGGGCACATCTGCCACGTCCGGTACTACCCACGCTAGCGCACTTCAACCTAGATATATTCGTCCCCATTCACTCCACTGACCAAACCCTGACCACTCCACTCCCCTTCACCAAGAAAACTCCCATCCGACAATCTCTGCCTTCTCTGACATGGACGACAAAGGGCATGAATCCTATACCTCCAGATCCGTTGACCCCGAACTCATTCCACGCGACCCGAGGATGACATGACTGCTCGCTTGCACTTTGTTTGTGAAATCAATTACTTGAGGCGTGCCCAGTCACTGTCCGGCTTGCTCTCCGTTACTCCCGGGAGGACGCCTGCCGACGGGAGCACTTCCAGTCCTGTCATCCAATATCCATTGCATTTGTCTAAATGGCACATGGTTGCGCTGCAAGGTCTGTCACTACTACCTCACCGCAACAGGTGTAGTCCATTCGCCACCCGAACGCAATGGTGAATGCACAAGGCCTTCATTGGCGCGCCGAGCAGGAAATGAATGCATGGGCGTCGTCCAACTCAAACATGACGTGATGTGCCTGCCATGTGAGGCAGCGACCGCGGCACATGAGAACATCCCTCACAGCGGTGGACGTTACCAAGGCGGCGTTGCATTTGCGCCTTGTATGGTGCACCAACTTAGGCATAATATTATGGATTTGATGTTTCTATTTTGAAATATCTGATTGTGAAATCAATTACTTGAGGCATGCCTAGTCACTGTCCGGCTTGCGCTCCGTTACTCCCGGCAGGAGGCCAGCCGACGGGAGCACTTCCAGTCCCGCCGTCCAAAATCCATTGCATTTGTCTAAATGGCACATGGTTGCATTGCAAGGTCTGTCACCACTACCTCACCGCAACACGTGTAGTCCATTCGCCACCCGAACGCGATGGCGAATGCACAAGGCCTTTGTTGGCGCCGAGCAGGAAATGAATGCATGGGCGTCGTCCAACTCAAACATGACATGATGTGCCTGCCATGTGAGGCAGCGAGCACGGCACATGAGAACACCCCTCACAGCGGTGGACGTTACCGAGAGGAGGCCAGCCAACAACAACACTTCTTGTCCTTCCACCAGAAATCCATCGTGTCTGTCCAAATGGCGCATGGTTGCCATGCAACGTGTGTCGTCGCTGCCTCACAGGAGCCGGTGCGGTTTGTTTTCCGCCCGAACATGGTGGCGGATGAATAACCCCTTCGTTGGCGCGCCAAGCAGGAGATGAATGCATCGGCGTCTTCCAGCTCAAACATGACATGACACCTTTTCTCTCCAAATCGGCACTTAATTTTACTGCCTCCTTCCTAAACATTAACAAACCAAGCATACATCATTCCTTATTTTTATTGCCTACCTTCCTAAATATTTTCCCAAATAATTCAGGACATCTGCTGTCTAACTTCCATAACTTCTATTTATTCTACCGCTTGCCGCACGTACAAAACAGATAGCACGTATACCCACAACTGTAACACCCACGATGCGGCTATATCTCCCACGTGTTGAAGCACGACTTAGAGGCATAACCGCATAGTAGGCATGTCGCAAGAGGGGTAATCTTTACACATCCCATGTACTGAATAAGAAAGGGATAAAGAGTTGGCTTACAATCGCCACTTCACACAATACATAAATATAGCATTACATCAACCAGAATACAATCAAGGTCCAACTACGGAACCAACATAAATAAAGACAACCCCAAATGCTAGATCCCCGATCGCCCCAACTGGGCTCCACTACTGATCGTCCGGAAAGGAAACATAGTAACATCCTGAATCCTCATCGAACTCCCACTTGAGTTCGGTAGCGTCCCCTGCACTAGCATCATCGGCACTTGCATCTGGTTTTGGAAGTATATGTGAGTCACGGGGACTCCGCAATCTCATACCCTCGCGATCAAGACTATTTAAGCTTATGGGTAAGAAAAGGTAGTGAGGTGGATCTGCAGCAAGCACTAGCATACATGTTGTCTAACTTACGCAAATGAGAGCGAGAAGAGAAGCAAAGCATGGTCGAGAAGCTATAAAGATCAAGAAGTGATCCTGAAACTACTTACGTTCAAGCATAACATGAAACCATGTTCTCTTCCCGGACTACGCCGAAAAGAGACCATCACGGCTACACACGCGATTGATTCATTTCAATTAAGTTAAGTATCAACTTTTCTACAACTGGATATTAACAAATTCCCATCTACCCATAACCGCGGGCACGGCTTTCGAAAGTTCAAAACCCTGCAGGGGTGTCCCAACTTAGCCCATCACAAGCTCTCATGGTCAATGAAGGATATTCCTTCTCCCAGGAAGACCCGATCAGACTCGGAATCCCGGTTACAAGACATTTCGACAATGGTAAACAAGACCAACAAAGCCGCCCGAATGTGCCGACAAATCCCGATAGGAGCTGCACATATCTCGTTCTTAGGGCACACGGGATGAGCCAGACGTCGGGTTGGCATAGACCCGGGTTGCCCAGGGGGCGCCGGACATCGCTCAGGTTGGACCAACACTTAGAGAAGCACTAGCCCGGGGGTTTAAAATAGAGATGACCCTTGAGTCTGCGAAACCCAAGGGAAAAAGGCTTAGGTGGCAAATGGTAAAACCAAGGTTGGGCCTTGCTGGAGAAGTTTTATTCAAGGAGAACTGTCAAGGGGTTCTCATTATAACCCAACCGTGTAAGGAACTCAAAATCAAGGAACATAACACCGGTATGACGGAAATTAGGGCGGCAAGAGTGGAACAAAACACTAGGCATAAGGCCGATCCTTCCATCCTTTACCAAGTATATAGATGCATTAAAGTAAACAAGATATAATAATGATATCCCAGAAATAAACATGTTCCAACAAGGAACAAACTCCATCTTCACCTGCAACTAGCAATGCTATAAGAGGGGCTGAGCAAAGCGGTAACATAGCCAAACAACGGTTTGCTAGGAAAGGTGGGTTAGAGGCTTGGCATGGCAATATGGGAGGCATGATATAGCAAGTGGTAGGTATCGCATCATAGCAAAAGAGCGAACAACTAGCAAGCAAAGATAGAAGTGATTTCAAGGGTATGGTCATCTTGCCTGCAAAGTTCTCCGAGTTGACGAAAGCTTGATCCTCGTAAGCGTACTCAACGGGTTCCTCGATCACGTACTCGTCTCCCGGCTCTACCCAAGGCAAGAACACAAGCAAAGGAAGACACAATCAACCACGGTGCAATGCGCAAGTAACATGATGCAAAACATGACATGATATGCGGGATGTGATATGCAATGCATATGCATGCATCGGAAAGGAAAGATTGAACCAGGCCTCAACTTGGCAAACCAAGTGTGCTGCTGGAAAGATGAGTTGATTTCGGTCGAAATCGATATAAACATCACCGGAATTGGATGCATGGTTTGGAAATGGCAAGCAAAACAAGAATGGCACAATTCTGCGATTAACAGCATGATGCCATCTAGAATGCAACAAGAAACTAAGCTACTTCACCTCAACATAACAACAAAGCACATGGCAGTGATCTACTCAAGATGCTTGACGAAATATGAACACTGAGCTACGGCTAAATCACACAAGAGCAGGTTCAAACAAGCAAGGCAAAAATGCAAAAAGATATCAGCATCACAAACTTAGTGAAAATAACAACACGCCAGGAATTAATATCAGGAAGCAATGTTTAGAGCAAGCAAACAACATGCTACAGGAACAGAACATAGCAATACAAGGCATGGCATGAATCTACTCAAAGCATATAACAAAAGTCCCTTACTGACCATAAGCCAAAAAGGATCAAAAGATATGATGGCACCCACGTGAACATAGCAAGTTTCATGAACAGATCCAGACTTAGCAGAAAACTGGGCATGGCATAAACAGAATTATGAAGGCATGTTTGCGAGCTCGATTCACTCAACACAAGGCATTGCATGACAAGATAAGCATAGCATCAGCAAGAAGACATGTTCAAGAAGCTAACCATGGCAAGAACAAGTTTATATCATGCTTGGATCAACTACAACAACCTTGGCAAAATTGATTAACACGTAAACAATCTGCCAGGAACATTTTATAACAAAAGTAGAGCAAGATTTAAACATTCTAGGGCACTCCATAAATGCAAACAGGGGCATGGATGGATAGAGCACAACCATATGCCAAAATCATCCTTACTGAACATACTCAAAAGAAGCATGGATCTCACTGTAGCAACATGAATACATGGCATAAAAATAATAGCAGAGCAAAGACTTAGTGAAATTAAGTCCCTGAAATCAGCAATATTACGAGAGCTACTTTGCATGCTTGTGCTAGTCACCACATTGATCACAAAAATACATGGCATACACCTCTGTAAAGATGGCATGTCATATCCCAAAACACATGTAGAGCTCATGCCAATATGCAGCACACAATAATTGTAGCAAAAATGACAAATGCTCATAATCTGCTAAGATTCAGCACCTAACATTTTATATCACTATTGCATCAATGATTTGGGCATCAAGATGGACTCAAAAAAAGCATGGCACAATGGAACAAAATGAATAGCACATCATGATGAACATTTTGATATATGGCACGCACAAAATGGAGCTACGGATGAGGAGTTACGACATGTTGAACAATGCTTGAAAATATTACAGACTTAGAGAAAAACGAGGTCAACCCTAGGTTTGACTGGATCTGGATCTGGACAGCACGCGACCCGAGGTTCACCGCAAGTCGTGCCGGAGAAAGGGAAGACGGTGGTCGCCGGAGTTGATCTCGCCGAAGTTTGACGGAGAGTGGCCGGGGACGGCGCCGGATCCTGCGGGGAGAGAGAGTGAGGCAGGGGAAGGAGAGAGAAGTAGAGAAGTGGGGCGGCGTAGGGGCTCACCCGCGACAGCAAGTACGAGGTGGAGGCGGCAAGGGCTCGCCGAATGGCGAGGGCGAGAGGGTGGCGGTGTTGCACTGGATCGGGCGATGGGGAGATCGGGGACCCGCGCGGGGCGGCGCTCAGATCCGGGCCGGGAGGGCCCGCGGCGGGCTTCGGCGGGCCGACGCGGGTGCGGCGAAGTGGGCGCGGGCGGAGGCGACGTGGCGAGCGGCGATTGGCTGGCGCGGTGGCGGTGGACGTGTCCGGCGGCACGGGGTGGAAGAAGGCTAGGGTTTGGACCCGAAATTTGAGAGGGGTGCACATATTTATACATAGAAGGAGTTTGGAGTGTCCAAAAGGAGGGCGGTTTTCGGCCACGCGATCGTGATCGAACGGACGAGAGGATGGAAGGGGTTTGGATGGGTTATTGGGCCACTTTGGAGGGGTGTTGGGCTGCAACACACACGAGGCCTTTACGGTTCCCCGGTTAACCGTTGTCGTATCAAATAGACTCCAAATGGCACAAAACTTGACAGGCGGTCTACCGGTGGTGGACCAAGGCCGCTTGGCAAATCTCGGTCCATTCTGAGAATTTTTAACACCGGCACACGAAAAGAGACAAAAGAAGGCGCCGGAGGACGTAGGAGTGTTGGATTGCAAAACGGAGAACGGGGAAAATGCTCGGATGCATGAGACGAACACGTATGCAAATGAGATGCACATGATAACATGATATGAAATGCATGACATGGACAAAATGCCAAACGAAGACAAACCCAACCACAAAGGGAAAAACATAACTTAGAGCCGATAATGGCAAGAGTTGGGATACAAATATGGTAAGTTACATCTGGGGCGTTACAACAACCCACGTATCAGACGCCGTCACCATTACAAGCAGAGCACTACCAGGAAAAGAGATGATGCCACACACACACACTCAACCCACCCTTGTCAGAATGGGTCCCACACTTGCTCTTATCAGGCTAGGTGTACACAGCTTCCTTCCTCCAAGCAGTATCTATATGAACCAGCTCATGCACCGAACACAGATAGAGTTCAAGACAGGTGGTACATATAGACACAAAGCCTCATGAACCTGGTTCACCATTGGAATACACGCCTCAGCCGCTCCTCTAATTAAACGCTGCCTTCCCCACTTCCTCTCTTACCACTACCACACTCAGTTTCACTTCTCTCCAACTGGAGCTCACGAGGAGAAGGAAAACCACATAGTTCCTCTCGCGCCATCGGTCAGCCATGATCAAGATCATCAATGCAAGGACATCCAGATACTTAATGCGACTTCACACGCACATCCTCTGCATTTACTCTCTTCCTTCTTCGATTCCCGCTGCTCTGTAATCAACCTGCTCTTCAGATGAACAAGTATAGCCCACTTTCCTCCTAGAGAAAAAATAACAAGCGAATCTTATTACAAAACTAAGCTCTTTCACTCAAGAACCTATCCATACAAGATACGATTCTTCCACTCACATTTTCATTCATACTTCCTACCTACAAATTCCATCCTTGCCATTTCATACACTTAGTTTGGTAAATGAACTCCCAGCCATGGAATTTTCTAATCTCAGGTAGATTTACTGTACACATACTTAGCAGAAGTACCAGTTGACTGTCCAAATTGTTTTACCTTTCATTACATTAATGACTCATGATAGTAATACAGTAGCAAGATTTATATCTTAAGTGCCACCTTTAACCTGTAAGACATTCATTACATTCTTATGGCATGAACATCAGAGCATTTCTTATCTTCCAACATCAATATACACTAAAGTATCTATCTTATGCCCTTCACAGTTCACCAATGAAAACAACTTAATATTATTATTTGCTAAACATGTTCTCCGTCTATTTCGCAACCAAGTTCAATACTTGTCTATAGAAAAGGTAGGAACTTCTCTTATATCTGCAGTCAACTGTTTTTTTACTAATTCAAAAGTTCGTTACTAATTTGCAATGCTTTAAATAAAATTAACATATAAATAAGTTTTCTTCTAAAACATAATTATTTAAAAGTATTACACATAGACTACAAACACGAGGAATAATAAAATATTTGGCTCTATTTTCCATGTTCTCCATGCAAATGGATAACATTTCAAACTAAACAATACTTGCAACTTCATTACATACGATGACACACTTTACTTCCATCAAAATGTATATTTTAGAAAAGGTACGAACTTCTCTTATAGCTGCAGCCTACTATTTTATTTACTAATTCCGAATTTCTATACTGATTAGCATTCTTTAAATAAACCTAAGATATGAATACATTTTCTTCTGAAATATAACTATTCACAAGTATATGTAGACTACAAACACGAAAAATAATAAACATTTTTCCCTATTTGCCCTGTTCTCCTTCCAAATTGTAAATATTTCAAATGAAACAATACTTGCAATTTCATTATCTACTATGACACACTTTCCTTTTGTCAATATATGTATTTTATAATTAAGGTACAACTAAATAAGAAACTTGTTAAATCTATACTTAGCAAACAGTACCTGCAGGAAGAACAGAGCCTTCCAAACCACATGTGAAAAATTGGATATGTTCTTCTTGTCACCTTCTGCGTTCTGTCATTAAACTTGTTCCTCATAGAAAATGACATTGCAGAACAAGTAATTCAGCACGACTTGCTTGCAATACATCTGCCAGTAAAGTACACTATACCATACAAACAAATTAAAATTTGAACTAACGTTATGAACACACTAAAAGTAGTATCTACTTCCCTCTTCATCTGTTCATACCTTGCTCTTACTTTCTCCTTACTCACATAAGTTTAACATCTGCAAAGAAGCGCACATGCATCTACACATTGTTCTTCCGATCACTTCTAAGAACTGATGTCTCTTTACATTTCAAATACAGCAACCATGAGCAAGTCAGATACAGGGAGTGCTACATCGCTCAGATGCAGCTTCAGGCCCGTCCATTCTACTCCATCAGGTTCCTTTTGGTAGCAACAATGGTCCACGCGGCGGTAAATGGGTTCACTTTGGAAGAATTCCTCAGCAAGATGTAGCCACTGATTTGTGATCGAGGGACGATCATAGTCCATGCTACATCAGACAAAGAGGCAATCTTCTCTTTCACAAACGACACTGAAGCCCGTCTAGGATACCAGCTGCTTACCGGTTGCATGGAGTGCATAACACAAGCAGGCAGTCTCAAGCTCAAGCAGTGGCTCCCAACAGATGAACTAGGTTTTGATGTTGCAGAGCAACGGCTTCGTGTCTCTATCACAAATCTTCCCTTACATGTTTGGTCAGCAGTGGCTGTAGAGCACAGTCTCAGTCCCTATTGTGCAGTGGAGCACATCACAGATCACATGGATCATCGAATAGACAACAAAACCTACAGATGCACAACATGGGCTCAGCGTAGAATTCTTGTACCAGCTTCGATCCCGCTCTCTATTCCAATAACCAAAGCTGATCCAGGAATGTGCATGGATACACAGCCATGCAGAAAGGTTCGTACATATCGTTTACATATCCACTGCCGCCACTATGTCTACAAGCAGAATGAAGGCGCTACATACATGCCAATCACACAAGATCCTAGGTATGAGAATACATACAACACCAACGAAGTTGTCTGCTTTCTTCCACCAGAATTGGTTGATGAGAAGATCATAAAGGATCTATCCACAGTGGTTGTCGTCTCAGGCACCTCCAAGCAAGCCGACACACTGTGGAAAGATGTATACTACCTCTACCCAGGTTTAGATCCAAGGGACATCAGGATGGACACAATGAGCAAAGATCAGCAGATCATTATACTACCAGAAAACATAGCAGGTGTAGCAATCCAAAGAAAAATTCTATCAACAGAGCACACATCCATGGCACATGTCACCCCATGGAGCCCAGATATTGGCTCCATCAATAGCACACTCACCACCTGTGCCCAGCTCATGATCAATGGGATCCCAGCGCATTTTTGCATGCAGAAGCTGATGAAACTTCTTGCACAGTTCTGCTACATGGAGATCCCGGATAAAACACTGAACTACTGCTAACATGCGAATCATACCGATGCATAGTTTGGTGCAACAACCCGGCTGCGATTGCAAAGAGCCTGCTTGCAAAGGTTGTGGACACAGAGATAGCCTCCACCATGGTGCTTCATCTAGACCCAGATGTGACTGTAAGGACAGCAAACATTCTGATCGACGTATAGCAAACTTCGCCTACCATCAATGACATGATCACTGTCTAGGCACTTCATGAACGCAACCAAATAGTACTAATCATCGGTATGACCACTGTCTTTACTTCTCTGCCTTGTTGCACCTCTGTTTTATTTGATCTTCATAAATAACTTCCTAACACATTCACCATTTACATAGCAACCACGCCAAGACTCTCACATCAACAAAATCTACCCTACGTTCATTTTTGCTACATCATCGAAACGAAGCCATATCGACGTGTAACATCCCAAATTTTCAACTTGGAATGTTATACATTAGATCATCATTGCATATCATATTTTATTTGCTTTTGGTTTTGATCCTAGAAATTCTACGCAACTCAAGGACCCACGGAGAGAGTTGGGGATTTAGTTATTTTCATATTTGAGTTTTCTCAAATTTTGAGAATAGGATCATTTGATTTTAATTATTTTATCGTCAATTATTTCTAGTACAAAAATATGAGAGAGGGAATAAAATGACTTTCCCAAAATAAAGAAATATTGAGGATTTAATAATAAAATCAAATAAGTTTTTATTTCGGAGTTTTTCGTTATTTTATTTGAATTTAGAAAAAATGTGCATTTCTCAAAATTGCATTTAGGCCCCAAATAAATGTTCACCCGGTGCGGCTTGATTTTAGAAGCCCGAGAAATTTTATTTAGGGATTTTTGGAGTTCGTTTAGTATTTCTTTCATTTATTTTTCTGCGTGGAATAATTTAAAAAAACGAAACCGACCTACGGGCCGTGTTAGGCCCGGACTCCTCCGGGGCCGGCCTTTATAAGCTGGGGCACCCGACCCCCACAGCCCACCGAGCCGCCGCCACTGCCCAAACCCTAGCCCCGCCGCCGCCGCCGTCACCCGAGCCGCCGCTGCCGCGCTGCATCGCCGCCGCCACCGACCGCCCCGCGCCGCCGCCGCCGTGCCGGAATCTTGCCGGAGTTGCCGGTAGATTTTTTTAGACGCCGGTTTTTTTAGAAAACGTTCGGTTTTTCCAGCGGTTTTGTCGTTTTTTAGTTTCTGTTTTTTTAAATAGATCGGTTTTTCCGATTTATTTAATAGCGAGCGTTCGTCCGTTCATTTGTTCTAGCGAACGTTCGTCGTTTTTCTTTTTCTCGGATTAAATCCGCGATTTTCTGATCGCGATTCCTGATCCGATTTTCGTTTTAATATAACTATTCGCTCGTTTATCGGAATCAGGCGATTCAAGCGCCTGGAGTTTCGTCTCGAAACCCTCTATCTGTTTAACCAACTTAAACAAGTTTTTGCCACTGTAAAAATTGCCCTAGATCCAGAATAGTAAACGAAGCCTGTTTCTTTTGCCGTTTGACTTTCGTTGCTTCGTTTGATTTGATCCTTTTTGCAAACCGGAGTTCTTAAGTTGAACCTTCTGGTTAGATCTCTTATTTGAGTTTTACCCGTGCATTATATGAATACTTATTGTATGCTTGTTTGTTTGTCTGCGATAGAATACCCGGAGTGCGCCGCCTGTTACTTGGAATCTCTAGGTTTCGTGGATCATCAGGAAGGCAAGTAACACTTTGATCATACCTCCTACTACCCAGTTTTATTGCATTAGATCAATCCTCAAACATTGCATGATTAGGATCTAATTAAATTGTGGGATGGGAAGTAGTTGAGGTAGTACCTATTACCTGTTTATTATTAAACCTTTGGGAGTTACTTCTATGTTTGCCGTTATGCCATGCTATGCTAGTAGACGTGGATTGGGTGACCGATATCCATGACAGATGTGAGTTTGTTAATTAATGGTTTATCTAAGGTGGCAACTTAAACACACATCTGGGTGGATTGAGGTACCTGGGTATTCCAGGATTGCCTGTTTTTTTATGGACCGCCACCCAGGCCCAAAGGGATCATGAGATTTTTCATATTAAAAACTTCCGTGTGCAGCCACAAGCTATTATGGGCTCTAGCATAGTTGATTAAGTCGTGCGAACTCTTACAGGGTAGACTAGCAGATGTAGGGGAAAGTAGGTGTAACGGTCTATCCATCGTAAGGTGCTAGCGCTTCTGAAAGACTATGTCTCGGTCATCCATCTTCTCAAACACCATATAGTGCGAGAAACCAAACGGAGGCGATCGAGTCTTGTGGGGAAAAGTGTGCAAACCTCTGCAGAGTGTATAAACTAATCATGGTTAGCCGTGTCCCCGGTTATGGACATCTTGAGTATCTAGTACTTGGATTATTATGTGAATCTCAACATGTTACTCTAATATTTAATTTTGTTGGGTTTGTTTAATGATGATGCTTAATTGGGATTGAGGATGCTGTCAACCATTCTCAATGTTTAACAACTACCATGATAGTTAAATAAAATTTATTCCTTTGCAGTAGGGAAAAATTGGCTTTACGCAAAACTGTAACCATAGAACTTTCCACCAGCCAAATATGCATATAGTATAGCTGTTTCATTCCATTACTCTCTATGTGTTACCTTGCCAGCATATTCCATGTGCTGACCCGTTTCGGGCTGCAACGTTAATGTTGCAGACTTTTCAGACGACGATTAAGGAGTTTTAGGTCGTGGTTCTATACTCAGTGATGCCGTTGGAGTTGATGGGCTCACTTATCTTCCAAGCCTTCCGCCGTTATCGTTATTAGATGGCCTTAAGCCATATTTATTGTAATAAGTTCTCTATTGAGACACTCAATGTAATAAGTGTGTGATTGCTACTCTGTTATAAATCCTTCAAGTACTATGTGGTGTCAGCATTACTGATCCAGGGATGACACTGGAGCACAGAGATCAGACCATTTGAGGTATGGTCGCTACAGAGATGGTATCAGAGCACACGCTGGCTGTAGGACACGACCACTAAGCTAAAGACCTAGATCACTATTCACTCTCTTCTCTTCTGACCTCTCAACTTTTCTACTCTTTAGGATGGCGGATGCAAGGAACAAGTTCACGCAACCGGATGAAGATACACCCTTTGGACGTCACTTGAAGGAAGTCACTAGATACCTAAACATAGGAGTACCAAGCTTCACCGGAACCTACAACGCCACTTTACCTGAAGAAGAGCGCTGTATGATTCAAGTTCAAGTTCCAGGAAGAACGTTCATGCCAGTCACTAAGCCCATAGAGTTTTCTTTTGATGCACCAACTTGGAGTCTAGGAAAGAGCATGGCAACTCACATCGCCATGGGACGCATTGGAGAAGTCTACCGCAATGATCTCAAGGATACTATCTACCAGATTTGTGGGCACCGAGATGAGCACTGGGAGATGATCAGCACCAGAAGGGATAGATCAATTGCAACTTTTATCCAGGAGTCTGCAACGACAGGAGAACCAGATGTGCGCCGACATGATAGACCTGAAGAAGGCTAAGACAAGAATCAAGGAACTGGAGGAAGAACTCAAGGCTACACGAGAAGATTATGAAGAAGAAATTGAAGTATTGGTGGAGAAGAATGACGATCTAATCAAGAAGATCGGGATATTTATGGGAGGCCCTACACTAGTAGATGAAGATGAAGAACCCAAGGAGATTCGCCCGGAAGACTACATCATCATCGACGACACCGACTCGGACCCAGAGGATAGTGATGATGACTATGTTGATGAAGCCGGAGCAGATATCATGGAGTCTGCAACCGAGGAATATTTCTAGTAGACCACCTCATCAGTAGTAGTAGTAGTCCACCATGTAAATACAGTAGTCCGAGCACTTTTGCGATAGTTAGATCGATTGTATGCCCTTGTTTGATTGAATGAAGTGAATTGTTTGCTTTTGCCTCATGTGCATATGGGTAGTGTTTTCTCTTTAGACCCCCTCTATTCTTAAATCTCATCTTTTCCAAACCCTCAGATGCCTCCGAGACGTGACCCCGGATTTACCTTTCCACTGGAGCTCACCCAGTTGATCCAGCAGCAGAACACACTGATGTAGTTGCTAGTCCAGAATCAAAATCAGGGGAACAACAACAACAACCCACCACCACCACCACCACTTGTTGATCACTTAGCCCGTTTTCTTAGGCTGAATCCGCCGGTGTTTTCCAGTAGCACCGAGTCGATGGTGGCAGATGATTGGCTCCGCAAGATGATAACCCACAAGTATAGGGGATCGCAACAGTTTTCGAGGGTAGAGTATTCAACCCAAATTTGTTGATTCGACACAAGGGGAGCCAAAGAATATTCTCAAGTATTAGCAGCTGAGTTGTCAATTCAACCACACCTGGAAACTTAGTATCTGAAGCAAAGTGTTTAGTAGCAAAGTAATATGATAGTGGTGGTAACGGTAACAAAGTAAAGACAGAAAAAGTAATGTTTTTGGTATTTTTGTAGTGATTGTAACAGTAGAAACGGAAAAGTAAATAAGCGTAAACCAGTATATGGAAAACTCGTAGGCACCGGATCAATGATGGATAATTATGCCGGATGTGGTTCATCATGTAACAGTCATAACATAGGGTGACACAGAACTAGCTCCAGTTCATCAATATAATGTAGGCATGTATTCCGTAAATAGTCATATGTGCTTATGGAAAAGAACTTGCATGACATCTTTTGTCCTACCCTCTCGTGGCAGCGGGGTCCTATTGGAAACTAAGGGATATTAAGGCCTCCTTTTAATAGAGAACCGGAACAAAGCATTAACACATAGTGAATACATGAACTCCTCAAACTATGGTCATCACCGGGAGTGGTCCCGATTATTGTCACTTCGGGGTTGCCGGATCATAACACATAGTAGGTGACTATAGACTTGCAAGATAGGATCTAGAACTCGCATATATTCATGAAAACATAATAGGTTCAGATCTGAAATCATGGCACTCGGGCCCTAGTGACAAGCATTAAGCATAGCAAAGTCATAGCAACATCAATCTCAGAACATAGTGGATACTAGGGATCAAACCCTAACAAAACTAACTCGATTACATGATAAATCTCATCCAACCCATCACCGTCTAGCAAGCCTACGATGCAATTACTCACGCACGGCGGTAAGCATCATGAAATTGGTGATGGAGGATGGTTGATGATGACGACGGCGATGAATCCCCCTCTCCGGAGCCCCAAACGGACTCCATATCAGCCCTCCCGAGAGAGATTAGGGCTTGGCGGTGGCTCCATATCGTAAAACGCGATGAAACTTTCTCTCTGATTTTTTTCTCCTCGAAAGCCAATATATGGAGTTGGAGTTGGCGTCGGAGGGCCACCAGGGGGCCCATGAGGTAGGGGGGCGCGCCCAGGGGGGAGGGGCGCGCCCCCCACCCTCATGGACAGGGTGTGGGCCCCCTGGTCTTCATCTTTGGCGAGGATTTTTTATTATTTATTCTAAGATATTCCGTGGAGTTTCAGGTCATTCCAAGAACTTTTGTTTTCTGCACATAAAACAACACCATGTCAATTCTGCTGAAAACAGCGTCAGTCCGGGTTAGTTCCATTCAAATCATACAAGTTAGAGTCCAAAGCAAGGGCAAAAGTGTTTGGAAAAGTAGATACGACGGAGACGTATCAACTCCCCAAGCTTAAACCCTTGCTTGTCCTCAAGCAATTCAGTTGACAAACTGAAAGAGAAAAAGAAAAACTTTTACAAACTCTGTTTGCTCTTGTTGTTGTAAACATGAAAAGCCATCATTCAAGTTTCAGCAATTATTATGAACTAACCATACTCACAATAGCATGTAGGTCTCACAATTACTCATATCAATAGCATAATTAGCTAGCGAGCCATAATAATAAAACTCGAATGACAACACTTTCTCAAAATAATCATAACATGATATAACAAAATGGTATCTCGCTAGCCCTTTCTGAGACCGCAAAACATAACTGCAGAGCACCTTTAAAGATCAAGGACTGACTAAACATTGTAATTCATGGTAAAAGAGATCCAGTCAAGTCATACCCAATATAAACCAATCGTAATGAATGCAAACGACAGTGTGCTCTCCAGCGGGTGCTTTTTAATAAGAAGGGTGATGACTCAACATAAAAGTAAATAGATAGGCCCTTCGCAGAGGGAAGCAGGGATTTGTAGCGGTGCCATAGCTCGATTTTTGAAATAGAGGTAAATAATATTTTGAGCGGCATACTTTCACTGTCAACACAACAGCTATGAGATGGCTGTATCTTCCATACTACATGCATTATAGGCAGTTCCCAAACAGAATGGTAAAGGTTTATACTCCCCCTCCTCCACAAGCATCAATCCATGGCTTGCTCGAAACAACGAGTGCCTCCAACATTCAACGGGTCCCAGGGGGAGTTTTGTTTAATTATTTTGATTTGCTTTGATCTTTTTGGATCATGGGACTGGGCATCCCGGTTACCGGCCCTTTCTCGTGGGTCCACTCCTCTTGAGAATAACCCACCTAGCATGGAAGATATAGGCAGCCATAGTTGCACATGAGCTGCTTGAGCATACAAAACAGAATTTTATTTGAAGGTTTGGAGTTTGGCACATACAAATTTACTTGGAACGGCAGGTAGATACCGCATATAGGAAGGTATAGTGGACTCATATGGAACAACTTTGGGGTTTAAGGAGTTTGGATGCACAAGCAGTATTCCCGCTTAGTACAGGTGAAGGCTAGCAAAAGACTGGGAAGCGACCAACTGAGAGAGCGACAACAGTCGTAAACATGCATTAAAATTAATTCACACCAAATATAAGCATGAGTAGGATATAATCCACCATGAACATAAATATCATGAAGGCTATGTTGATTTTTCAACTACATGCGTGAACATGTGCCAAGTCGAGTCACTCAATTCATTTAAAGGAGGATACCATCCTATCATACCACATCATAATCATCTCAATAGCATGTTGGCACGCAAGGTTAACCATTATAACTCATAGCTAATCAAGCATGGCACAAGCAACTATAATCTCTAAATGTCATTGCAAATATGTTTACTTCATAATAGCTGAATCAGGAACGATGAATCATCATATTTACAAAAACAAGAGAGGTCGAGTTCATACCAGCTTTTCTCATCCCAATGAGTCAATCATATATCATCATTATTGCCTTTCACTTGCACGACCGAACGGTGTGTATAATAATAAGAGTGCACGTGCATTGGACTAAGCTGGAATCTGCAAGCATTCAACTCAAGAGAGAAGACAAGTAATATGGGCTCTAAGTTAAATAAACAATCTTGCATATAAGAGCCACTAAGCATTTTCAATATAGTCTTCTCGACCCCCAAGGAAAGGAAAAGAAAAATAAAAACTATTTACACGAGAAAGCTCCCAACAAGCAAAAGAAGGACGGGAAATATTTTTGGGTTTTCTTTTTAATTCTACTACAAGCATGGAAAGTAGACTAACACTAATTTTTTTTGTTTTTCTTAAGGTTTATTAAACACACAAGAAGAAAGCAGGAAAAAGGAAAATAAACTAGCATGGATATTACAGTGAAAGAGTATGAGCACTGACATCTAGCAATGAGTGTGAACATGAATGTAATGTCGGTGGGAAATACGTACTCCCCCAAGCTTAGGCTTTTGGCCTAAGTTGGTCTATTGCCAGGGATAACCTGGCTGATATCCGTAGGTGAAGCTGGGGTCATACTGCGATGCAGCGGCTACCGCCTGCTGAGCAGCAGCACGGCGTCGGGTTGCTTCCACTCCCCTCTCGTACTCATCCGCCTCCTCTCTGGTAATAATATATCTTCCTCTCGCCTAAAAATCAAAGAAGGTAGGAGCAAGAAGAGCAACACGGACCACACGCCGTCTGTCAAAGATTAGTCGATACTGGTAAGGTGGTCTAGTCCTCTCAATGAACTGGTGGGAAAACATAGGATCAAGATCTAAATAAGAAGTGGGCAACTCCACATCACCCTCACAAATGTCTACATCAAGAAAATTAGCTAAGCGGGTTGCATAAATTCCTCCAAAGAAATCTCCGTTACGTCTATTAAGATGCAACCTACGAGCTACAATGGCTCCCATATGATAAGCTTGGTCCCCTAACACAACACTTCTGAGAATGCTGAGATTAGGGGCACACATGTGACATGCTTCATCCTTAGCAGTTATACATCTACCAATGAAGAGAGCAAAATAATGTATAGCAGGAAAGTGAATGCTCCCTATAGTGGCCTGTGCTATATCTCTAGATTCCCCCACAGTTATTCTAGCAAGAAAATCTCTATATTCAGATTTAGGGGGATCCCTGATACTACCCCAAGATGGAAGTTTGCATGCATGAGTGAAATCCTCTAAGTCCATGGTATAAGACTTGTCATAAAGGTCAAACATGACTGAAGGAGAATTACGTGAAGATGAATAATCAAACCTCCCCACAAATGAACTTGTGAGATAACGATACTGGGGGCATTTATCAGCTTCAAAGTCCTCAAGACCGGCATTATGCACATATGCGTAAAATTCTTCTTTAATTCCCACTTGATTCATAAAAATTTTCGAAGGCCATTCACAGGGCCTCACGAGAGCGTCTCTTGGTGGTTCCTCGTCACCATCACGCATTGCAAGTCTGGGATCTTGCTTCCTTGAAGAACCACCTTGGAACATCCTCCTAAGCATATTGTTTTCTCTGAAAATAATTCTGAAATTTTTAGTAACTTCAAACAAAAGTGAACCAACTTCAATAAGATTAATAGCAACTACTCATACAAGTGCCTAGAGCATATATCAAGCATTAGAACTACTTGGAACCATATATATTTGACATGCAAGCTCAAGAACATGGTCACCTATGAGCACAAATTTGCAATGAATAAAGCACTAGAACAAAAACTAATTGGACCAATGGAGGAGTCACATACCAAGGAACAATCTCCCCAAGCAGTTTTGCGAGAGGTGCTTTGAGCAAGGAGATCGAAAATCGCAGCAAAAGTTGCTGGAACACGAGCTTGAGTTGGTTTTTCGGGTTTGTGCGAGACAGAGGAAGAAGATGGGTGCAGGAATAAGTGGAGGAGGGCCACCATGGGCCCACGAGGCAGGGGGCGCGCCCAGGGGGGTAGGGCACGCCCTCCACCCTCGTGACCAGGTGGCAGCTCCCCCCGCGGTAATTTTTGCAATAAAAATCCTTAAATATTCCCGAAAAAATCATATTAAATTGGCATGGCATTATGAGGACTTTTATTTTCGGGATATTTTTATATTGCACGGATAAGTCAGGAAACAGACAGAAAAATACTATTTTACTTTATTTCTACTAAAGAACAGAAAATATAAAGAGGGTACAGAAGGTTGTGCTTCTAGTTCCATCCATCTCATGCTCATAAAAAAGAATCCACTAACAAGGTTGATCAAGTCTTGTTAACAAACTCATTCCGATAATCATGGAACCGGAGAAATTTCGAATCACACTATGTTACCTCAACGGGGATATGGACATCCCCAACAATAAGTATATCATATTTCTTTTTGACAGTAGGAAGAGGAAATTCAAAACCTCCAAATATAATCGATGGAATTTTTCCAATAGAGTTGACACTATAAACTTGAGGTTGTTTCCTCGGAAAGTGCACCGTATGCTCATTACCATTAACATGAAAAGTGACATTGCCTTTCTTGCAATCAATAACAGCCCCTGCAGTATTAAGGGAAGGTCTTCCAAGAATAATAGACTTACTATCATCCTCAGGAATATCAAGAATAACAAAGTCCGTTAAAATAGTAACGTTTGCGACCACAACAGGTACATCCTCACAAATACCGATAGGTATAGCAGTTGATTTATCAGCCATTTGCAAAGATATTTCAGTAGGTGTCAGCTTATTAAAGTCAAGTCTACGATATAAAGAGAGAGGCATAACACTAACACCGGCTCCAAGATCACATAAAGCAGTTTTAACATCATTTCTTTTAATGGAGCATGGTATAGTAGGTACTCCTGGATCTCCAAGTTTCTTTGGTATTCCACCCTTAAAAGTGTAATTAGCAAGCATGGTGGAAATTTCAGCCTCCGGTATCTTTCTTTTATTAGTAATGATATCCTTCATATACTTAGCATAAGGATTTGTTTTGAGCACATCAGTCAATCGCATACGCAAAAAGATAGGTCTAATCATTTCAGCAAAGCGCTCAAAATCCTCATCATCCTTTTTCTTGGATGGTTTCGGAGGAAAAGGCATGGGTTTCTGAACCCATGGTTCTCTTTCTTTACCATATTTCCTAGCAACGAAGTCTCTTTTATCATAACGTTGATTCTTTGATTGTGGGTTATCAAGATCAACAACAGGTTCAACTTCTACATCATTATCATTACTAGGTTGAGCATCATCATTAACATTTTCACTAGGTTCATGTTCATTACCAGATTGTGTTTCAACATCAGACATAGAGATATCACTTGGATTATCAGGTGGTTCAGCAATAGGTTCACTAGAAGTTTGCACAATTCTATCATTTTTCTTTTTCTTCCTTTTAGAAGAGCTAGGTGCATCAATATTATTTCTTTGAGAATCTTGCTTGATTCTCTTAGGGTGGCCTTCAGGATACAAAGGTTCCTGAGTCATTCTACCAGTTCTAATAGCCACTCTAATAGCATAATCATTTTTCTTACTATTCATTTCATCAAGCATTTTTTTCTGAGCTTTAAGTACTTGTTCTACTTGAGTGGTAACCATAGAAGCATGTTTGCTAACAAGTTTAAGTTCACCTCTAATATTATCCATATAATCACTCAAGTGTTTAATCATAAAGGTATTCTGCTTTAATTGTCTACCAAAATAAGCATTAAAGTCATCTTGCTTAAACATAAAGTCATCAAACTCATCCAAGCACTGACTAGCAATTTTAGTAGGAGGGACTTCAACTTTATCATATCTATAGAGAGAATTTACCTTTACTACCTGTGTCGGGATATCGGGAGGTTCTTCAGTAAATAAGTAATTGAGATCATATACTTCTTCAACAGGCGGTAAATTAAGACCATGTATTTCTTCAATAGGAGGTAAATTCTTAACATCTTCAGCTTTAATACCTTTTTCTTTCATAGATTTCTTTGCCTCTTGCATATCTTCAGGACTGAGAAATAGAACACCTCTCTTCTTCGGAGTTGGTTTAGGAATATGCTCAGTAATTGGCTCAGGAGCTGGCTCAGGAGTTGGCTCGGGAGGTGGCTCAGGAGGTGCCCAATTATTTTCATTTGCCAACATATTATTCAATAAAATTTCAGTGCCATCCGGTGTTCTTTCCCTGAAAAGAGAACCAGCACAACTATCCAGGTAATCTCTGGAAGCATCAGTTAGTCCATTATAAAAGATATCAAATATTTCAGGTTTCTTAAGAGGATGATCAGGCAAAGCATTAAGTAACTTGAGAAGCCTCCCCCAAGCTTGTGGGAGACTCTCTTCTTCAATTTGCACAAAATTGTATATTTCCCTCAAAGCAGCTTGTTTCTTATGAGCAGGGAAATATTTAGCAGAGAAGTAATAAATCATATCCTGGGGACTTTGCACACAGGCAGGATCAAGAGAATTAAACCATTTCTTAGCATCACCCTTTAATGAGAACGGAAATATTTTGAGTATATAAAAGTGGCGCGATCTCAGATTATTAGTAAACAGGGCAGCTATTTCATCTAACTTACGAAGATGTGCCACAACAGTTTCAGATTCATAGCCATAAAAAGGATCAGATTCAACCAAAGTAGTTATATCTGGATCAACAGTAATATCATAATAATCCTGATCAGGAACACAAATAGGTGAAGTAGCAAAAGTAGGGTCGGGTCTCATCCTACCTCTAAAAGATTCCTTACTCCACTTAATTAGTAACCTCTTACGTTCAGGTTTATCCGGGCAAGCAAGAATAGCTTCATAAGATTCATTATTAAAAAGATAACCCTCAGGAATAACAGGCATAGCTTCATCATCACTAACATCATCGTGTTCAGGTTCACTAATTTCTCTTTCTCTAGACTTAGAAATTTGCTCATCTAGAATTTCACCAAGTGGCACAGTAGTATCAAGCATAGAAGTAGTTTCATCATAAGTATCATGCATAGCAGAAGTGGCATCATCAATAACATGCGACATATCAGAATTCATAGCAGTAGTAGGTTTAGGTGTCCCTAGCTTACTCATAACAGAAGGTGAATCAAGTGCAGAGCTAGATGGCAGTTCCTTACCTCCCCTTGTAGTTGAGGGATAAATTTTTGTCTTAGCGTCTTTCAAGTTCTTCATAGTGTCCAGCAGATATAAATCCCAAGTGACTCAAAGAATAGAGCTATGCTCCCCGGCAACGGCGCCAGAAAAAGGTCTTGATAACCCACAAGTATAGGGGATCGCAACAGTTTTCGAGGGTAGAGTATTCAACCCAAATTTGTTGATTTGACACAAGGGGAGCCAAAGAATATTCTCAAGTATTAGCAGCTGAGTTGTCAATTCAACCACACCTAGAAACTTAGTATCTGCAGCAAAGTGTTTAGTAGCAAAGTAATATGATAGTGGTGGTAACGGTAACAAAGTAAAGACATCAAAAGTAATGTTTTTGGTATTTTTGTAGTGATTGTAACAGTAGCAACGGAAAAGTAAATAAGCATAAACCAGTATATGGAAAACTCGTAGGCAGCGGATCAATGATGGATAATTATGCCGGATGTGGTTCATCATGTAACAGTCATAACATAGGGTGACACAGAACTAGCTCCAGTTCATCAATATAATGTAGGCATGTATTCCGTAAATAGTCATATGTGCTTATGGAAAAGAACTTGCATGACATCTTTTGTCCTACCCTCTCGTGGCAGCGGGGTCCTATTGGAAACTAAGGGATATTAAGGCCTCCTTTTAATAGAGAACCGGAACAAAGCATTAACACATAGTGAATACATGAACTCCTCAAACTATGGTCATCACCGGGAGTGGTCCCGATTATTGTCACTTCGGGGTTGCCGGATCATAACACATAGTAGGTGACTATAGACTTGCAAGATAGGATCTAGAACTCGCATATATTCATGAAAACATAATAGGTTCAGATCTGAAATCATGGCACTCGGGCCCTAGTGACAAGCACTAAGCATAGCAAAGTCATAGCAACATCAATCTCAGAACATAATGGATACTAGGGATCAAATCCTAACAAAACTTACTCGATTACATGATAAATCTCATCCAACCCATCACCGTCTAGCAAGCCTACGATGCAATTACTCACGCACGACGATGAGCATCATGGAATTGGTGATGGACGATGGTTGATGATGACGACAGCGACGAATCCTCCTCTTCGAAGCCCCGAACGGACTCCAGATCAGCCCTCCCGAGAGAGATTAGGGCTTGGCGGCGGCTCCATATCGTAAAACGTGATGAAACTTTCTCTCTAATTTTTTCTCCTCGAAAGCCAATATATGGAGTTGGAGTTGGCGTCGGAGGGCCACCAGGGGGCCCACGAGGTAGGGGGGCGCGCCCAGGGGGGAGGGGCGTGCCCCCACCCTCGTGGACATGGTGTGGGCCCCCTGGTCTTCATCTTTGGCAAGGATTTTTTTATTATTTATTCTAAGATATTCCATGGAGTTTTAGGTCATTCCGAGAACTTTTGTTTTCTGCACATAAAACAACACCATGGCAATTCTGCTGAAAACAGCGTCAGTCCGGGTTAGTTCCATTCAAATCATATAAGTTAGAGTCCAAAACAAGGGCAAAAGTGTTTGGAAAAGTAGATACGACGGAGTCGTATCACAAGACAGCTAGAGAGTTGACCACAGCAGGATGCACAGATGCAGAGAAGGTGAAGTTTGCCGCACATCAGCTTGAAGGACCCGCAGCATCATGGTGGGAGAATTTCACAGCCACTTTCCCTGTCGACACTGTCACGTGGGACCAGTTTTAGCAGGCTTTCCGTACTGCCCATGTCTCAGCAGGAGCTATGGCCATGAAGAAGCATGAGTTTCACAACTTGCACCAAGGAGGACGGACAGTTGGCCAGTATGTGGAGGACTTTAGTAAATTAGAACGTTATGCCCCAGATGACGTTGCTACGGATGCAACAAAGCAGGAGAAGTTTCTAGAAGGATGAATGAAGAGTTGAGCATGCAGTTGATGATAGCAACCTTCAACAACTACCAGGAGTTGGTAGACCGTGCTCTTATGATTGAAGGCAAGCAGCAACAAATTGAGAACCGCAAGAGGAAGTATGGACAAGGGAAGCACAATTCTGGAGCTCAGTAGAAGCCACGATTTACCCCTAGATCGGGAGGACAGTTTCAGCATACCCATGGAGGAGGTAGCTCGCACAATCACAACGTCACCAAGAATGGTAATGGTAATGGAGGAAGCAACGGCCAGAACCGTACCAACCCATCAACCCCAGCCAAGAAAGACCTGAGCCAAGTCACTTGTTTTAAGTGCCAGAAGACCGGACATTATGCCAATGAATGTCCTGAAGGCCAGAATGGCAATGGAAGCTCTGGGAAGAAGCTGAACCCTTTCAACAGGGGACAAGTGAACCACGTTAACGTGGAGGAGGTTGAAGAGCAGCTGGATGCCGTAATCGGTAAGTTTTTGGTTAATTCATTTACTACACTCGTTCTTTTTGATACTGGTGCGTCGCATTCATACATATCAAGGGGATTTGTGGATAAGTATAACTTGCCCACTAAGGTTCTTAGAACACCTATGCTAGTAAGCTCACCAGGAGTGGAGTATATGGCCAGTCAAGGATGTTTTCAAGTGCCATTGAGTATAGGTAGGCATGTGTTTCCCTCGGATTTAATCATTTTGGAATCACAAGGATTGGATGTAATTCTGGGTATGGATTGGCTGTCGATGTATGGAGGAAACATTGATTGGTAGTAAGACAATTTTGCTTACCACCCCAGAAGGGAGAAGGATCAAGTATGTATCCCGACATGTGCCAAAAGGGACTCAAGTAAATTGTTTAACAGGAGTTGTGCAGGAGGAAGTACCAGTGGTAAGGGATTTCCCTGAAGTATTTCCAGAGGAGTTGCCAGGCATGCCACCGGATAGAGATATTGAGTTTTTGATTGAGCTATTGCCACGCACAGGGCAAATATCAAAGAGACCATACAGGATGGCTGCAAAGGATTTGGTGGAAATTAAGAAGCAAATTAAGGAGTTACTGGATAAAGGTTACATTCGCCCAAGTTCGTCGCCTTGGGGATCACCAGTACTTCTACTAGAGAAAAAGGATGGATCGTTAAGGATGGTTGTTCACTATCGTGGGTTGAATGAAGTAACAATCAGGAACAAGTACCCACTACCAATGATCAATGATCTGTTTGATCAATTGCAAGGAGCTAAGGTATTTTCCAAGATCGATCTGTGATCAGGATACCACCAGTTGAAGATTCGAGAACAGGATATACCTAAGACATCTTTTACCACCAGGTATGGGTTGTACGAGTATACCGTTATGTCATTTGGTCTGACTAACGCACCTGCCTATTTTATGAACATGATGAACAAAGTGTTTATGGAGTTCTTGGATAAGTTTGTCGTGGTGTTCATTGATGATATCCTGGTTTACTCGAAGAATGAAGAGGAGCATAAAGAACATTTGCGATTGGTACTTGAGAAGCTCAGAGAACATCAGTTGTATGCCAAGTTCAGCAAATGTGAGTTTTGGTTGAAGGAAGTAGGATTCCTCGAACACGTTATATCCGGAGA
The DNA here is from genome assembly GCF_002162155.2 of Triticum dicoccoides. Classification (NCBI taxonomy): domain Eukaryota; kingdom Viridiplantae; phylum Streptophyta; class Magnoliopsida; order Poales; family Poaceae; genus Triticum; species Triticum dicoccoides. The sequence goes on along the minus strand of NC_041388.1, from coordinate 397,116,325 downwards.
AGGTATATCAGTAGATCCCACTAAAGTTGATACCGTGACCAAGTGGGAAGCACCAACCACAGTTGGAGAGATCCGGAGTTTCCTTGGACTCGCAGGATACTACCGGAGATTTATTGAGAATTTGTCAAAGATTGCAAAGCCTATGACTGAGTTGTTGAAGAAGGATACCAAGTTCATATGGACCGAGGAGTGTGAGGCTAGTTTCCAGGAGTTGAAGAAATGTTTGGTTACTTCACCAGTGTTGATTTTGCCAGACCATACCAAGATTATGAGGTGTATTGCGATGCTTCACGTCGAGGACTTGGAGCAGTGCTTATGCAGGAAGGGAGAGTTGTTTCATATGCCTCAAGACAGCTTAAACCACACGAATTGAATTATGCCACGCATGATTTGGAGTTAGCAGCCATAGTGCATGCATTGAAAACATGGAGACATTTCCTCATTTGAAATCATTGTGAGGTGTACACGGATCACAAGAGTTTGAAATACATTTTCAAGCAGAAGGAGTTAAACCTCAGACAAAGGAGATGGTTGGAGCTCATCAAGGATTATGATATGAGATTGCATTACCATCCCGGAAAGGCTAATGTAGTAGCTGATGCATTGAGCCATAAGAGCCATGTCAATACACTAACGACAGGAGAAATACCAAAGGAGTTAGCCGAAAATCTTTGTGAGCTATGTTTGGAAATAGTTCCGAGAGGCTATGTAGTAGCATTGGAGATTCAGTCCACTTTGATGCATAGAATCAAAGAAGCCCAGAAGACTGACAAGGAGATTGCCTCTATAAAGGAGAAAATGAGCGAAGGGAAGGCTAAAGGATTTCGTGAGGATGAGCACGACACCCTATGGTTTGAAGACCGTTTTTATGTGCCCAATGACCCGGAGATCAGGAGGTTGATTCTGCAAGAGGCACACGATTCACCATATTCGATTCACCCAGGAAATACCAAGATGTATTTGGATTTGAAGGATATTTTCTGGTGGACCGGAATGAAGAAGGATATTGCGGAGTACGTAGTAGTTTGTGATGTATGTCAGAGAGTAAAGGCAGAGCATCAGAAGCCAACAGGATTGCTACAACCATTGCCAATACTCGAATGGAAGTAGGATAAGTTAGGCATGGATTTTATCACGGGATTACCCAGGACTCATTCAGGCTGACTCGATTTGGGTTGTAGTCGATCATTTGACGAAAGTAGCTCATTTCATCCCGGTAAAGACCACTTACACCAGTGCTAAGTTGGCAAAGATATACATGACCAAGATTGTATGCTTACATGGAGTTCCGAGGAGTATAGTATCAGATAGAGGAACCCAGTTTACCTCAAAGTTCTGGAATCAGTTGCATGAAACTTTGGGTACCAGGCTAGAGTTCAGCACAGCTTTTCATCCACAGATAGATGGACAGACCAAGAGAGTTAATCAGATTTTGGAGGACATGCTGAGAGCTTGTGCGCTAGATTATGGATCTAGTTGGGACGAGAATTTGCCGTATGCCGAGTTCTCTTACAACAACAGCTATCAATCCAGTTTAAAGATGGCCCCTTTCGAAGCTTTGTACGGAAGAAGGTGCAGGGCACCGTTGTCGTGGGATGAAGTTGGAGACCGCCAGTTGTTTGGACCTGATTTGATTAAGGAGTCTGAACAGAAGGTGAAATTAATTCGCGATAGGCTCAAGGTAGCTCAGTCCAGGCAAAAGAGTTATGCAGATTCTAAACGCACGGAGACAGTTTACGAAGTCGGAGACAGAGTTTATCTTCGAGTATCCCCACTTCGAGGAACAAAGCGCTTTGGTGTTAAGGGAAAGTTAGCGCCACGATTTGTAGGACCATACCGAGTATTGGAATGTATGGGAGAAGTAGCCTACAAGTTGGAATTGCCTGAAGGATTGTCAGGAGTTCATGATGTGTTCCACGTTTCTCAGTTGAAGAAGTGCCACGCGGAGATGGCTGACATACCCTTGAGAGACACAGTGCCATTGGAAGCAATTCAGTTGGATAACGATTTGACCTATGAGGAGAAACCAGTTAAGATTCTAGAGTATGCCAGTCGAGTCACCCGCAGCAAGGTTATCAAGTTTTGCAAGGTTCAGTGGAGCCACCACACGGAGGATGAAGCCACCTGGGAGCGAGAGGGAGATTTGCTCAAGGACCACCCTCACCTATTTTCTAGCCAACTCGAATCTCGAGGGCGAGATTCATCTTAAGGGGGGTAGGTTTGTAACATCCCAAATTTTCAATTTGGAATGTTATACATTAGATTATCATTGCATATCATATTTTATTTGCTTTTAGTTTTGATCCTAGAAATTCTACGCAACTCAAGGACCCACGGAGAGAGTTGGGGATTTCGTTATTTTCATATTTGAGTTTTCTCAAATTTTGAGAATAGGATCATTTGATTTTAATTATTTTATCGTCAATTATTTTTAGTACAAAAATATGAGAGAGGGAATAAAATGACTTTCCCAAAATAAAGAAATATTGAGGATTTAATAATAAAATAAAATAAGTTTTTATTTCGGAGTTTTTTTGTTATTTTATTCGAATTTAGGAAAAATGTGCATTTTTCAAAATTGCATTTAGGCCCCAAATAAATGTTCACCTGGTGCGGCTTGATTTTAGAAGCCCGGGAAAATTTATTTCGGGATTTTTCGAGTCTGTTTAGTATTTCTTTCATTTGTTTTTCTGCGCGGAATAATTAAAAAAAACGAAACCGACCTACGGGCCGTGTTAGGCCCGGACTCCTTCGGGGCCGGCCTTTATAAGCCGGGGTACCCGACCCCCACAGCCCACCGAGCCGCCGCCGCCGCCGCCACCCGTGCC
>NC_041388.1:397085771-397112945 GCF_002162155.2 Triticum dicoccoides | reverse complement strand
GACCGCCGGAGCCCCGCCGCCGCGCCGGAATCTCGCCAGAGTTGCCCGTAGATTTTTTTTAGACGCCGTTTTTTTAGAAAACCGTTAGGTTTTCCGGCGGTTTTGTTGTTTTTTTTAGTTTCGGTTTTTTTAAATAGATCGGTTTTTCTGATTTATTTAATTAGCGAGCGTTCGTCCGTTCGTTCGTTCTAGCGAATGTTCGTCGTTTTTCTTTTTCTCGGATTAAATCCGTGATTTTCTGATCGCGATTCCTAATCCGATTTTCATTTTAGTATAACTTTTCGCTCGTTTATCAGAATTAGGCGATTCAAGCGCCTGGAGTTTCGTCTCGAAACCCTCTATCCATTTAACCAACTTAAACAAGTTTTTGCCACTCTAAAAATTGCCCTAGATCCAGAATAGTAAACGAAGCCTGTTTCTTTTGCCGTTTGACTTTTGTTGCTTCGTTTGATTTGATTCTTTTTGCAAACAGGAGTTCTTAAGTTGAACCTTCTAGTTAGATCTCTTATTTGAGTTTTACCCATGCATTAGATGAATACTTATTGTATGCTTGTTTGTTTGTCTGCGATAGAATACCCGGAGTGCGCCGCCTGTTACTTCGAATCTCTAGGTTTCACGGATCATCAGCAAGGCAAGTAACACTTTGATCATACCTCCTACTACCTAGTTTTATTGCATTAGATCAATCCTCAAACATTGCATGATTAGGATCTAATTAAATTGTGGGATGGGAAGTAGTTGAGGTAGTACCTATTACCTGTTTATTATTAAACCTTTGGGAGTTACTTCTACGTTTGTCGTTATGCCATGCTATGCTAGTAGACGTGGATTGGGTGAGTGATATCCATGACATATGTGAGTTTGTTAATTAATGGTTTATCTAAGATGGCAACTTAAACACACATCTGGGTGGATTGAGGTACCTGGGTATTCCAGGATTGCCTGTTTTTTATGGACCGCCACCCAGGCCCAAAGGGATCATGAGATTTTTCATACTAGAAACTTCCGTGTGCAGCCACAAGCTATTATGGGCTCTAGCATAGTTGATTAAGTCGTGCAAACTCTTACAGGGTAGACTAGCAGATGTAGGGGAAAGTAGGTGTAACGGTCTATCCATCGTAAGGTGCTAGCGCTTCTGAAAGACTATGTCTCGGTCATCTGTCTTCTCAAACACCATGTAGTGCAAGAAACCAAACGGAGGCGATCGAGTCTTGTGGGGAAAAGTGCGCAAACCTCTGCAGAGTGTATAAACTAATCATGGTTAGCCGTGTCCCCGGTTATGGACATCTTGAGTATCTAGTACTTGGATTATCATGTGAATCTCAACATGTTACTCTAAAATTTAATTTTGTTGGGTTTGTTTAATGATGATGCTTAATTGGGATTGAGGATGCTGTCAACCATTCTCAATGTTTAACAACTACCATGATAGTTAAATAAAATTTATTCCTTTGCAGTAGGGAAAAATTGGCTTTACGCAAAACTGTAACCATAGAGGTTTCCACCAGCCAAATATGCATATAGTATAGCTGTTTCATTCCATTACTCTCTATGTGTTACCTTGCCAGCATATTCCATGTGCTGACCCGTTTCGGGCTGCAACGTTAATGTTGCAGACTTTTCAGACGATGATTAAGGAGTTTTTAGGTCGTGGTTCTATACTCAGTGATGCCGTTGGAGTTGATGGACTCACTTATCTTCCAAGCCTTCTGTCGTTATCGTTATTAGATGGCCTTAAGCCATATTTATTGTAATAAGTTCTCTATTGAGACACTCGATGTAATAAGTGTGTGATTGCTACTCTATTATAAATCCTTCAAGTACTGTGTGGTGTCAGCATTACTGATCCAGGGATGACACCTGAGCACAGAGATCAGACCATTTGAGGTCTGGTCGCTACACGACGACGCCTGCTACCATGCTCTTCTGCACCTTATGAATACCTCTGCGCCAGATCCTATGCTCTCACACAAGAGCCTATGGGACCGTTTCCTCTATTATCACTACACACTGCTTTAAGTTTCTTAGTTATAACCTATGTAAGCCAGACAAGCTATACTTGCTTCCCCTGTTTATCAATAAAACATATCCTTTCATCGCCTGGATGTTTGTCTCGGTTCTCTTTGGGTTATCGAATTAATTTGTGCTTGTGAAGTTTTCTTTTCAACCCAACAATCTGATGATTATTGTTTTCTAAAACATCCATGCATACAGAGCTATCAACAATGCACCAACCATTTTTTGTGAATGAATTCTCATATGGATGTTGTTCTTCACACTCTAGCTCAGGATTCAGCTTTCTGCCTTAGATCACTCATTTATGAAGTATGAAAAATATGTGCATCCAGTGAGAATTCAATTTTATGCCTAGAAGCTCTAATTAAACGTTTCAAAACACTTTGAACAAACAAATACATACCTTCATAGGCTCAGACTGTCGGTTCCTTACTTCGTCAGGAACATCCTAAAAATAGCTCCTTTAAATTCTTTCCTTTTCAATCCATTACTCTAGATCTAACCCTGCAATGACATTAGAACACAACTCCATCAAATGAAAAGATAAATGTTCCCAACACTGGAATCGCATCCTCGGTGAGCTCCTCTCCTAGAGGCACGATGACGATCTTACCTTTCTTGTACCTCTCCAGAGCCTATGACTCATCCACCTTCACCGTTAGCTCGAACCCTGACTCAGAGACGCCCAACATTCCCCTGATTATGTCGATGGCCGCCAGGAGGTAGGTCACCACATTGCAGAAACTCCATTAGGCTCCAGGAGTATGCAGCTACCACGACGGCTAGTTATCTGGATGAGTTTGCACATCCAAGTATCGTGTCAGAACTGAACTGCGGTGCGTAAAAATGAGCTAGGGAACATAGTGTAGAATGTTACTCATTACCTCAGGGAAAACAGAGATGCCACTGAGGAAGCAAAGTGAAGGAATGATGACATAGTTATCATCTTATTTAAAATTTGAAAATCAATTACCATGTACTTCATCTAATAGTCAGACTCTGACTAAACTACCATTTTACCTGGACTACTGAAGGGTGATCTCCAGAAGTTATCGTCTCATTCCATTCAGGGAAGCCTCAGCGATTGCATTCTAGAATCTTAGGAATCTTGCCTGAATGTACTACTGAGTTCACGGGATCTGTCAGGCCCTTGTACAACTCCTACAATTCAGAAAAGAAGGGAAAACTAATAAGAAAATAATGTGTTGCCTTACACAGCCTTACACAACATAGATGGAAGGCCAGCAAGCCCTTACTGAAGGAAATATGCCCTAGAGGCAATAATAAAGTTATTATTTATTTCCTTGTATCATGATAAATGTTTATTATTCATGCTAGAATTGTATTAACCGGAAACATAATACATGTGTGAATACATAGACAAACAAAGTGTCACTAGTATGCCTCTACTTGACTAGCTCGTTGATCAAAGATGGTTATGTTTCCTAACCATAGACATGAGTTGTTATTTGGTTAACGGGATCACATCATTAGTAGAATGATGTGATTGACTTGACCCATTCCATTAGCTTAGCACTTGATCGTTTAGTTTGTTGCTATTGCTTTCTTCATAACTTATATATGTTCCTATGACTATGAGATTATGCAACTCCCATTTACCGGAGGAACACTTTGTGTGCTACCAAACGTCACAACGTAACTGGGTGATTATAAAGGTGCTCTACAGGTGTCTCCGAAGGTATTTGTTGGGTTGGCGTATTTTGAGATTAGGATTTGTCACTCCGATTGTCGGAGAGGTATCTCTGGGCCCTCTCGGTCATGCACATCACTCAATCCTTGCAAGCATTGCAACTAATAAGTTAGTTGCAGGATGATGTATTACGGAACGAGTAAAGAGACTTGCCGGTAACGAGATTGAACTAGGTATTGAGATACCGACGATCAAATCTCGGGCAAGTAACATACCGATGACAAAGGGAACAACGTATATTGTTATGCGGTCTGACCGATAAAGATCTTCGTAGAATATGTAGGAGCCAATATGAGCATCCAGGTTCCGCTATTGGTTATTGACCGAAGACGTGTCTCGGTCATGTCTACATAGTTCTCGAACCCGTAGGGTCCACACGCTTAAAGTTCGTTGACGATCGTAATTAGGGTTTTTGTGTTTTGATGTACCGAAGGTTGTTCGGTGTCCCAGATGTGATCACGGAAATGACAAGGAGTCTCAAAATGGTCGAGACATAAAGATTGATATATTGGAAGCCTATATTTGGATATCGGAAACGTTCCGGGTGAATCGGGATTTTACCGGAGTACCGGGGGTTACCGGAACCCCCCGGGGGTTATTGGGCCTACATGGGCCCTAAGGGAGAAGAGGAGGGCCGGCCAGGTGAAAGTGCAACTATCCCTAGGTGGTTTTGGTAATTCATAACAACATATAGCTCATTGAGCTAATGCTATTCCAAGATGATTATTTCAGGAAAGCTCAATGATTGGCATGGCATGGATGTGAAAGTGGAACCCTCAAAATGCTAAGGACAAAGGATTGGCTCAAGCTCAAAGCTCAAGACTCTTCATTTTATATTTTAGTGATCCAAGATCACATTGAGTCTTTAGGAAAAGCCAATACTATTAATGAGGGATGAGGTGTTGCTTAATGAGCCTCTTGCTTCATGTGCTTAGTGATATGCTCCAAAACCCTCAACTACTTTCCCATATCCACATATGACCTAAACCCTAAGCCAAACTCGGTCCTACCGATTCTTCCTATCCGGCGCCACCGAGTTTCACTTGTCATTAGCCACTGCCAAACCCTAGCAATTCGGTTCTACCGATAAGGATCTCGGTCTCACCGAGATGGGGTTGCAAACTCTATGTTTCCCTTTCTTAACTTTTCGGTCTTACCGAAAGAGCGAATCGGTCCCACCGAGATTGCAATGTAAACTCAGTGTTTCCCCTTTGTAACTTTTCGGTCTCACCGAGTTCCACTCGGTCTCACCGAAAGAGCAAATCGGTCCCACCAAGTTCGCCTGACCAACTCTCTGGTTAGCTAATTACCAAATTCGGTCTCACCGAGTTTGTGTAATCGGTCTCACCGAGATTACGTTATGCCCAAACCCTAACCGAATCGGTCCTACCGAGTTGCATGTCAGTCCCACCGAAATTCCTAACGGTCACTAGGTTTACTATTTCGGTCAGACCGAGTTTTCTGATTCGGTCCCACCGAGATTGGTAAATTGTATGTAACGGTTGGATTTTGTGTGGAGGCTATATATACCCCTCCACCTCCTTCTCATTAAGTGACAGAGCCATCAGAACACACACACCATTCCAACTCATATGTTCTGAGAGAGAACCACCTACTCATGTGTTGAGATCAAGACATTCCATTCCTACCATATGAATCTTGATCTCTAGCCTTCCCAAGTTGCTTTCCACAAAAACCCTCTTTCCACCAAATCCAAATCCTATGAGAGAGAGTTAAGTGTTGGGGAGACTATCATTTGAAGCACAAGAGCAAGGAGTTCATTACCTACACACCATTTGTTACTTCTTGGAGAGTGGTGTCTCCTAGATTGGCTAGGTGTCACTTGGGAGCCTCCGACAAGATTGTGGAGTTGAACCAAGGAGTTTGTAAGGGCAAGGAGATCGCCTACTTCGTGAAGATCTACCACTAGTGAGGCAAGTCCTATGTGGGCGATGGCCATGGTGGGATAGACAAGGTTGCTTCTTCGTGGACCCTTTGTGGGTGGTTGCTTCTTCGTGGACCCTTCGTGGGTGGAGCCCTGTGTGGACTCGCACAACCGTTGCCCTTGGGTGGAGCCCTGTGTGGACTCGCGCAACCGTTACCCTTCGTGGGTTGAAGTCTCCATCAACGTGGATGTAGGATAGCACCACCTATCCGAACCACGGGAAAAACATCCATGTCTCCAATAGCGTTTGAATTCTCCAAACCCTTCCCTTTACATTCTCGCAAGTTGCATGCTTTACTTTCCGCTGCCCATAAACTCTTTACATGCTTGCTTGAGTGATGTGATGATTGCTTGACTTGTCCTAAATTAGCTAAAATCTGCCAAGAACTAAAATTGGGAAAAGGTTAAGTTTTATTTGGTCAAGTAGTCTAATCACCCCCCCCCCTCTAGACATACTTTCGATCCTACAAGTGGTATCAGAGCTTTGGTCTCCATTTGCTTTGATCTCCATAGCTTCTGGTGGTCATAGCCTTGGTTTCACAACCTAGGAGAGTATGGCGTCTAGCGAGGGAAGTTATCACCGTAGAGGTCCTTACTTTGATGGTACTAATTTTGCTAGTTGGAAGCATAAAATGAAAATGCATATTCTTGGACATAACCCCACTGTTTGGGCTATTGTGTGTGTTGGTTTGCAAGGTGACTTCTTTGACGGGAGAGAACCAAACTGTGAAGCTACCGCGGATGAGTTGAAGATGTTGCAATACAATTCTCAAGCTTGTGATATTCTCTTCAACGGATTGTGCCCCGAAGAATTCAACAAAATCAGCCGCCTTGAGAATGCAAAGGAAATTTGGGACACTTTGATTGATATGCACGAAGGTACCGACTCCGTCAAGGAATCCAAGTTGGATGTGCTTCAAAGCCAACTTGACAAGTTCAAGATGAAGGATGGTGAAGGTGTCGCTGAAATGTACTCTAGGCTTGCTCTCATCACAAATGAGATTGCCGGCTTAGGAAGTAAAGAGATGACCGATAGATTCATCATCAAGAAGATCCTAAGAGCCTTGGATGGAAAATATGATACCGTGTGCACATTGATCCAAATGATGCCCAATTACAAAGATCTCAAGCCAACGGAGGTGATTGGAAGAATTGTTGCTCATGAGATGTCACTTAAGGATAAAGAGGAACTTCACAACAAGTCAAGTGGTGCCTATAAAGCCTCATGTGAAGCCCCTACATCATCAAGTGAGAAACAAGACTTCAATGAAGAATTGAGCTTAATGGTGAAGAACTTCAACAAGTTCTACAAGAGTAGAAGCAAAGATAGAAGCTCCAAGTCAAGGTCCTACAATGACAAAAGATCTTCTAGTAGAGAGCGAAACTATTACAATTATGGAAGACCCGAACACTATTCCAATGAGTGTATGGCTCCCTACAAGAGAAGAGAAGAGAAGATTCTCCAAAAAGAAGAAGCAAAGGATCACCACCAAGAGAGAGAAGGAGTAAAGATGATCGTTATGAACGAAGATACTCACGGAGAAGCAAGGATTCGGAAAGGAAGGAAAAATCATCAAGGAGCTACACAAGACGAAGACATCAAGCTTATGTTGGTGAATGGGTATTCGGCTCCGACTCCGACAGCCATTCCGAGAGAAGTTATCACTCCGACTCTGAAGATACTCAAGATGAAGGTGTTGCCGGTCTAGCACTTGTGTCAACCAACTCCTACGACATATTTGACTCACCAAATGAAGGAATTGGAAGATGCTTCATGGCCAAAGGTCCTAAGGTAACACACCCCGAGTATGTTGATTTCAATAGTGATGAAGATGACTTGTTAGGTGATGATTTGCTTGGTGACAACTCTAGTGATGAATACTATGATCATGCTAAAACGAGTGACAATGATAAGGAGAAGATTGAGGCTCTAACTAAAGAACTAAAAACTCTTAAGTTAGCTCATGACACTATCTTCGAAGATCATCGAGAACTTTTAAGAGCTCATGAGAAACTATGCTTTGAAAAGCTCAATCTTGAGCAAGAGCATGAGTTCTTAAAGGCAATCAATGATGATCTCCGCAAGAAAAGTTCTTCTTACATTGCCAAGCATTTACTCTTATCCACTTACATGCCTCAAGTCAAGTCTAACAAGAAAGATTCTTCCTCTAGTAGTAACAATGATCATGCTAAATCCAATATTGTTGCTTCTAGTAGTTCTCTTGATTCCACTAATGATTCTCTTAGCCAAGTTACACTTGAGCAAGAAAATAGCTTATTGAAGGGAATTATAGAGAAAGGAGTGTACAAAAGCCTTGCCGGGAGTAAGCAATTCGAGGAAATTGATGCATTTGAAGAAGCTCCTAAGACCTTAGTCAAGTGGATTCCCAAGACTACTTCAAGTTCCACTTCATCAAGTACGACTACAACTCCAAGGATTCCAATCAAGATGATGTGGACCCAAAAGAAGAAGAACTAGAGAGTTCTTGAGGGTGACTCCGCCAACATACTTCACTCTTATCATTTTGGCAAGAAAAAGTGCAATCAACTTCCACATCTTGCACTAGTTCAAGGAGTCACAAACCCTCTTGTTGGTAAGACAAGGGACAAGGTAACCTAAAAGTTTTCATGGACATCATCTTTTGTGTGCATCACTCTATGTCTATGGATATCCTTGTTTGTTCCTTGTGGGACCAACCCATGTAGGTATTGAAAGTGCAATTCACTCAAATGGATAGCTCCAAGAGATCTACATCAACATTGAGCATCCACATCTTCAATATCTACATGAAGTCATCATCGACAAAACCCAAGGTTAGTTCATCCCTCTTAGGGGGGATATCACATCTAGGGGGAGCTTTACTCTAAGACTTGAGCTAAAGCAACTCTAAAGATGTGAACACAACAATGCTTTATGTAAAAGTGGTAACCCCACTTGAGCTTAAACGATGAGTATGACCTATGATCAAGTGTTCTCATTTGACTCCTAAGTCAATGTACTCATATATAGATGACCTAGTCATCACAAATTGCTTGATAAATGCTAGAATTGGTTGTGCATGCCTTGCCACATATTTCCTTTGCCATCTTATTGTGTGAGCATGCTGATTGCATATTTTACTCATTCGAGGACATCCACTTGTTGTTTTGATTGCTTGGTTTTATCCTCTTTTGCCAAGTGGATGGACAAGAATGCCTAAGAACATCCTCTAGCTATCTATGCTTTTCTCGTCTCAAACTCTATTCATGCTGCATCACAAAATTTGATCAAGTCAGATTTGAACCACTCTGTGTGAGGAGCGCTCGGAGTCCCCGATTCGTCATAGACTTAAACTTCCAAAACCTCTTTATGATTCTCGGTCTGACCGATACTCCACTTTCGGTCCTACCGAGATCATTAAGTTGATCTAGGTTTTCGGTCTCAATGCAACCGATTTGAACCTTTCGGTCACACCGAGTTTCAGTAACTGCACGCAGTTATGAACCTCGGTGCCACCGAGTTGTTCCACTCGGTCACACCGACAGGGTCGGGCTATATATAGTCACGGGCAAAATTTGGAAATTTCTCCGAACCCCTTTGCCCGCGTGATAGCCTACTCTGCCTCGAGGTCTTCGAATCGTCTTCTCGCCGCCAGCAGCCTCCAGTAGCTGGTCTCCGTCACCGTCAACGGGAATTCTTCCCAGCCGTTGCCGCCGTAGCAAGTCCCCGCCGAACTAGGGTATGGACTTGATCTTTGTGCTATTCCTCAATCTGATTCCTAGCACATTGTGATCATATTGTTTCTAGCCACGTTTGATAAACTTCTATCCAGTCAAAACGCTCATAGATTAGGTTTGATTCGAAAATTCTAGGTTTAGGTTTCCGCCAAAACTATCTCGGACCCACCGAGTTGAAAAACTCGGTCCCACCGATTTGGCTTATGCCATTGCACAAGTGAGACTCGGTCTGACCGAGAATTACTTATCGGTGTGACCGATTTTTAAACTCAGTGAAACCCTAGCAGTCTCGGTGCCACCGAACTGTGACTCGGTCCTACCGAGTTCACTAGTTTAGGTTCCAAAACTGCTTCGGTATCACCGAGTTTGAAAATCGGTAGATCCGAGATGATTTTAGTGGGAAACTAAAACTAAGTTTTTGGATCATTCCTTTTGCAAAAATCTCTGCATTTTGTGATGCTCATCCACTCTATCTCCTCTATAATCTATTCACAGGGTCAGCAGTCAGTTTGTAGCATGTCAGACCAGAGTGATAGCCAGAATCTGTCAGAGCAGCAAGTGGTGATGAGTGAGGGCATTAGTCCCTCTAGTTCATCTGATGAAGGCAGCAGGAGCACTCCTAGCAATTTGCCAAAGGCTGCCACGAGACAAAGGAAGAAGAAAACTTCAGACTCTGAAGATGAGGACTATGTGGTAGAGGAAGAGGCCACTTCCAAGAGAATTGAACCAGCTGAAGGCACTAAGCCAGGTCTGAAAATCAAAAGGCCAGCAGGCAGGCAGCCCATGTCAAAGGCAAGAGCCTCAACTGAGAAGCCCACTCCCCAAGAGCCAGTTGCAGCTGAGGGCAAGAAAAGAAAGGAGAGGGTGAAGAAGACTGTGGCTAGAGTGCTTGGAAAAGCTTCCATCATGGAAGAAGAAGAGGAAGAAGAGGTAGTTGCACCAGCACCCAAGGCACCCAAGCTGATGGGTGATGCCATAAGGTTAGGGGCTACTGCATCTAAGCCCAAAGCTGCCTCCAAGCCAAAACCTAAGAGAAATACAAGGAGCATTCCTGCAGCTGAGAAGAACAAGGCCCCAGTGCCTGAGACTGTTGCTGAGGATGAGGAGGAGAATGTCCTGAGAAAGCTAAAGCCCAAGATCCCAGACCACAACGATGCTCATCCTGTGGCTAAGGATATGAAGCTCAGGAGAGATTCAGGGCTAAGGAAATGGAGAGAAGCAGACCCATATGCTTCAAGAAGAAGGACTGCCGTGGACTACAGGTTTCACACCAAGGAGCAGCAGGATTTCTATGAGACTGTTTTGCTACATAAGAAGCCCATTGTCTGTGACATGAGATGGGTTGACTGGACCTACATGAGGGAGAAGGAGGAACACTACCCAGGAGTATATGACAGCTTTCATGCTTGTGGAGTAGCTGACTTTGTTGGGCAGAAGCTCACAAAGTGGAACGAGGAGCTTATCATGCAGTTCTACTCCACGGCACACTTTTATCCAGATGGGAGGATCACATGGATGTCTGAGGGTACAAGGTACCAATCCACAATGGCTGAGTGGGCACAGATCATTAATGCCCCATAGGAGCAAGATGATGACTTGGATATCTATGCCAAGAAGAAGATGGACCATAACTCCATGTCCAATATGTACAAGGAAATCCCCAATGAAGCTCTTGACACCTTCAAGTTTGGCTCTATGCATTACCTTCTGTCAGGGCTCCCGACGATCAATTGGATACTAAGGCACACCTTATTGCCTAAGTCTGGAGATCACAAGATGATCAGAGGCCATGCTATCAACTTGCTACATGTGTTTGATGTGCCTCAAAAGTTCAAGGTGATGAGCCTCATAGTGGAAACAATTAAGAGGACTGCAGCAGATCAAAAGAGGAGCTGCGGATATGCCCCTCAAATTCAGGAGCTCATCAACTCCAAGATGGGCACGGGCATATATCTGTTGGACAAGGAACACCTGCCCATCCGTCCAGATTTCGAGGACAATGAAGTTGTCATGACTGAGAACGAGCCATCATCTGCCCAAGCATTTGCAAAGAAGGAGAAGGCGAGGAAGGAGAAAGCTGCCAAGATGCCTACCCAAGAGGAGGCATCTAAATACTTCTTGAAGACCAAACAAGAGCAGCTTGGTTACTTGATTGCATCCACGCTGAGGATTGAGCAAAGTCTGGCCACCCTCACTCAGAATCAGCAGAGCCTAGAGAGAATCATGGAACAGAAGTTCTATGACCTGGATGTCAAGGTAACGGAAGTTCAGTCTGCAGTGGAGCAGCTCCAGGAGGACATGCAGGAGAGGAGAGGCAGGACTACCACTCATACCTTTGCCAGAGTGCCACGAGGCCCGAGGTCATCTGCCGTGCCAGTTGCTGACACAAGAGCCACCACCTCAGCACCAGCTCCAGCATCTACTTCAGCTCCAACTCCAGCGACTACTTCAGCATCTACAGAAGCCTTCGTCCTTGGAGTGATCCGGACTCCACCACCACCTGAAGATCAAGCCTGAGCGTCGATCTAGTGCTATGCATTTTCTAGGAACTTTTTGGTAACTTGTTGCCAAAGGGGGAGAAGATGTATAGATCATAGGCTTCAAGAGAGAGTGTTGCTTTTCTCTCTTGCTTTATTTGGTGGTTTTTCGAACTTATCTGCTTTTGAGTGCTTGATACTACGTCATTATTTGTGAGACATTGATGATCATGTGTTTGATCATAAGCTACACTTAATGCTTGCTTAATGCCATTATCCTATCTATCTTGTGTGATCATTCATTATTCTTGGTGATGAGTGCATGTATTTCATTCTTATCATTTTGAGCGCTCCACCAAGATGTATGTGACATGGAAGAGTAACCCATGACTCTAACTCTTTGTGCATTTGCAGTCCAAAGCAAATTTTAAATATGCACAATTTAGGGGGAGCTCTTACTTATCGCATACTTCTCAAAGCGACGATATATTTCATGCTTATTATCATTTGTCGAAGCTTTGATCTATATGTTGTCATCAATTACCAAAAAGGGGGAGATTGAAAGTGCAACTATCCCTAGGTGGTTTTGGTAATTCATAACAACATATAGCTCATTGAGCTAATGCTATTCCAAGATGATTATTTCAGGAAAGCTCAATGATTGGCATGGCATGGATGTGAAAGTGGAACCCTCAAAATGCTAAGGACAAAGGATTGGCTCAAGCTCAAAGCTCAAGACTCTTCATTTTATATTTTAGTGATCCAAGATCACATTGAGTTTTTAGGAAAAGCCAATACTATTAAGGAGGGATAAGGTGTTGCTTAATGAGCCTCTTGCTTCATGTGCTTAGTGATATGCTCCAAAACCCTCAAATACTTTCCCATATCCACATATGACCTAAACCCTAAGCCAAACTCGGTCCTACCGATTCTTCCTATCCGGCGCCACCGAGTTTCACTTGTCATTAGCCACTGCCAAACCCTAGCAATTCGGTTCTACCGATAAGGATCTCGGTCTCACCGAGATGGGGTTGCAAACTCTCTGTTTACCTTTCGTAACTTTTCGGTCTTACCGAAAGAGCGAATCGGTCCCACCAAGATTGCAATGTAAACTCAGTGTTTCCCCTTTGTAACTTTTCGGTCTCACCGAGTTCCACTCGGTCTCACCGAAAGAGCAAATCGGTCCCATCGAGTTTGCCTGACCAACTCTCTGGTTAGCTAATTACCAATTTCGGTCTCACCGAGTTTGTGTAATCGGTCTCACCGAGATTACGTTATGCCCAAACCCTAACCGAATCGGTCCTACCGAGTTGCATGTCAGTCCCACCGAAATTCCTAACGGTCACTAGGTTTACTATTTCGGTCAGACCGAGTTTTATGATTCGGTCCCACCGAGATTGGTAAATTGTATGTAACGGTTGGATTTTGTGTGGAGGCTATATATACCCCTCCACCTCCTTCTCATTAAGTGAGAGAGCCATCAGAACACACACACACCATTCCAACTCATATGTTCTGAGAGAGAACCACCTACTCATGTGTTGAGATCAAGACATTCCATTCCTACCATATGAATCTTGATCTCTAGCCTTCCCAAGTTGCTTTCCACAAAAACCCTCTTTCCACCAAATCCAAATCCTATGAGAGAGAGTTGAGTGTTGGGCAGACTATCATTTGAAGCACAAGAGCAAGGAGTTCATTACCTACACACCATTTGTTACTTCTTGGAGAGTGGTGTCTCCTAGATTGGCTAGGTGTCACTTGGGAGCCTCCGACAAGATTGTGGAGTTGAACCAAGGAGTTTGTAAGGGCAAGGAGATCGCCTACTTCGTGAAGATCTACCACTAGAGAGGCAAGTCCTGTGTGGGCGATGGCCATGGTGGGATAGACAAGGTTGCTTCTTCGTGGACCCTTTGTGGGTGGTTGCTTCTTCATGGACCCTTCGTGGGTGGAGCCCTGTGTGGACTCGCGCAACCGTTGCCCTTGGGTGGAGCCCTGTGTGGACTCGCGCAACCATTACCCTTCGTGGGTTGAAGTCTCCATCAACGTGGATGTAGGATAGCACCACCTATCCGAACCACGGGAAAAACATCAGTGTCTCCAATAGCGTTTGAATTCTCCAAACCCTTCCCTTTACATTCTCGCAAGTTGCATGCTTTACTTTCCGCTACCCATAAACTCTTTACATGCTTGCTTGAGTGATGTGATGATTGCTTGACTTGTCCTCAATTAGCTAAAATCTGCCAAGAACTAAAATTGGGAAAAGGTTAAGTTTTATTTGGTCAAGTAGTCTAATCACCCCCCCCCTCTAGACATACTTTCGATCCTACACCAGGGCAGGCCGCGTGCCCCCTCCCGCTAGTCCGAATAGGACAAGGAAGGGGGGGCGCCCCCCTTTCCTCTTTCTCCCTTCCCCCTTCCTTTTCCAACAAGGCAGGAGGGGGGAGTCCTACTCCCGGTGGGAGTAGGACTCCTCCAGGCGCACCCCTTGGGCCGGCCGCACCTCCCCCTCTCCTTCCTTTATATACGGGGGCAAGGGGGCACCCCATGACACACAAGTTGATCTTCGTGATCATTCCTTAGCGGTGTGCGGTGCCCCCTTCCACCATATTCCACCTCGGTCATATCGTAGCGGTGCTTAGGTGAAGCCCTGCATCGGTAGAACATCATCACCATCATCACGCCGTCGTGCTGACAAAACTCTCCCTCAACACTTTGCTGGATCGGAGCTTGAGGGACGTCACCGAGTTGAACGTGTGTAGAACTCGGAGGTGCCGTACGTTCGGTACTTGGATCGGTCGGATCGGGAAGACGTACGACTACTTCCTCTATGTTGTGTCAACGCTTCCGTTGCCGGTCTATGAGGGTACATAGACAAACACTCTCCTCTCTCGTTGCTATGCATCACCATGATCTTGCATGTGCGTAGGAATTTTTTTGAAATTACTACGTTCCCCAACAGTGGCATCCGAGCCTAGGTTTTATGCGTTGATGTTGTGCACGAGTAGAACACAAGTGAGTTGTGGGCGATATAAGTCATACTGCTTACCAGCATGTCATACTTTGGTTCGGCGGTATTGTTGGATGAAGCGGCCCGGACCGACATTACGCGTACGCTTACGCGAGACTGGTTCTACCGACGTGCTTTGCACACAGGTGGCTGGCGGGTGTCAGTTTCTCCAACTTTAGTTGAACCAAGTGTGGCTACGCCCGGTCCTTGCGAAGGTTAAAACAGCACCAACTTGACTAACTATCATTGTGGTTTTGATGCATAGGTAAGAATGGTTCTTGCTAAGCCCGTAGCAGCCACGTAAAACTTGCAACAACAAAGTAGAGGACGTCTAACTTGTTTTTGCAGGGCATGTTGTGATGTGATATGGTCAAGACATGATGCTAAATTTTATTGTATGAGATGATCAAGTTTTGTAACCGAGTTATCGGCAACTGGCAGGAGCCATATGGTTGTCGCTTTATTGTATGCAATACAATCGCCCTGTAATGCTTTACTTTATCACTAAGCGGTAGCGATAGTCGTGGAAGCATAAGATTGGCGAGACGACAACGATGCTACGATGGAGATCAAGGTGTCGCCGCCGGTGACGATGGTGATCATGACGGTACTTCGGAGATGGAGATCACAAGTACAAGATGATGATGGCCATATCATATCACTTATATTGATTGCATGTGATGTTTATCTTTTATGCATCTTATCTTACTTTGATTGACGGTAGCACTATTAGATGATCCCTCACTAAATTATCAAAGTATAAGTGTTCTCCCTGAGTATGCACCGTTGTGGAAGTTCTTCGTGCTGAGACACCACGTGATGATTGGGTGTGATAGGCTCTACGTTCAAATACAACATGTGCAAAACAGTTGCACACGCGGAATACTCAGGTTAAACTTGACGAGCCTAGAATATAACAGATATGGCCTCGGAACACGGAGACCAAAAGGCCGAGTGTGAATCATATAGTAGATATGATCAACATATTGATGTTCACCATTAATACTACTCCATCTCACGTGATGATCGGACATGGTTTAGTTGATTTGGATCACGTGATCACTTAGAGGATTAGAGGGATATCTTTCTAAGTGGTAGTTCTTAAGTAATATGATTAATTGAACTTAAATTTATCATGAACTTAGTACCTGATAGTATCTTGCTTGTCTATGTTTGATTGTAGATAGATGGCTCGTGCTGTTGTTCCGTTAAATTTTAATGCGTTCCTTGAGAAAGCAAAGTTGAAAGATGATGGTAGCAATTACACGGACTGGGTCCGTAACTTGAGGATTATCCTCATTGCTACATAGAAGAATTACGTCCTGGAAGCACCGCTAAGTGCCAAGCCTGCTGCAGGAGCAACACCAGATGTTATGAACGTCTGGCAGAGCAAAGCTGATGACTACTCGATAGTTTAGTGTTCCATGATTTATGGCTTAGAACCGGGTCTTCAACGACGTTTTGAACGTCATGGAGCATATGAGATGTTCCAGGAGTTGAAGTTAATATTTCAAGCAAATGCCCGGATTGAGATATATGAAGTCTCCAATAAGTTCTATAGCTGTAAGATGGAGGAGAATAGTTCTGTCAGTGAACATATACTCAAAATGTCTGGGTATCATAATCACTTGACTCAACTGGGGGTTAATCTTCCTGTTGATAGTGTCATTGACAGAGTTCTTCAATCACTGCCACCAAGCTACAAAAGCTTTGTGATGAACTATAATATGCAAGGGATGAATAAGACTATTCTTGAGCTCTTCGCGATGCTAAAATCCGCGGAGGTAGAAATCAAGAAGGAGCATCAAGTGTTGATGGTCAATAAGACCACCAGTTTTAAGAAAAAGGGCAAAGGGAAGAAGAAAGGGAACTTCAAGAAGAACAGCAAACAAGTTGCTGCTCAAGAGAAGAAACCCAAGTCTGGACCTAAGCCTGAGACTGAGTGCTTCTACTGCAAGCAGACTGGTCACTGGAAGTGGAACTGCCCCAAGTATTTGGCAGATAAGAAGGATGGCAAAGTGAACAAAGGTATATGTGATATACATGTTATTGATGTGTACCTTACTAATGCTCGCAGTAGCACCTGGATATTTGATACTGGTTCTGTTGCTAACATTTGCAACTCGAAACAGGGGCTACGGATTAAGCGAAGATTGGCTAAGGACGAGGTGATGATGCGCGTGGGAAATGGTTCCAAAGTCGATGTGATCGCGGTCAGCACGCTACCTTTACATCTACCTTCGGGATTAGTATTAGACCTGAATAATTGTTATTTTGTGCCAGCATTGAGCATGAACATTATATCTGGATCTTGTTTGATGCAAGACGGTTATTCATTTAAATCAGAGAATAATGGTTATTCTATTTATATGAGTAATATCTTTTATGGTCATGCACCCTTGAAGAGTGGTCTATTTTTTATGAATCTCGATAGTAGTGATACACATATTCATAATGTTGAAATCAAAAGATGCAGAGTTGATAATGACAGTGCAACTTATTTGTGGCACTGCCGTTTAGGTCATATCGGTGTAAAGCGCATGAAGAAACTCCATAGTGATGGACTTTTGGAACCACTTGATTATGAATCACTTGGTACTTGCGAACCGTGCCTCATGGGTAAGATGACTAAAACGTCGTTCTCCGGTACTATGGAGAGAGCAACGGATTTGTTGGAAATCATACATACAGATGTATGGTCCAATGAATGTTGAGACTCGTGGCGGATATCGTTATTTTCTCACCTTCACAGATGATTTAAGCAGATATGGGTATATCTACTTAATGAAACATAAGTCTGAAACATTTGAAAAGTTCAAAGAATTTCAGAGTGAAGTTGAAAATCATCATAACAAGAAAATAAAGTTTCTACGATCTGATTGTGGAGGAGAATATTTGAGTTACGAGCTTGGTCTACATTTGAAACAAAGCAGAATAGTTTCGCAACTCACGCCACCCGGAACACCACAGTGTAATGGTGTGTCCGAACGTCGTAATCGTACTTTATTAGATATGGTGCGATCTATGATGTCTCTTACTGATTTACCGCTATCGTTTTGGGGTTATGCTTTAGAGACGGATGCATTCACGTTAAATAGGACACAAATCCATTGAGACGACGCCTTATGAACTGTGGTTTGGCAAGAAACCAAAGTTGTCGTTTCTGAAAGTTTGGCACTGCGATGCTTATGTGAAAAAGCTTCAACCTGATAAGCTCGAGCCCAAATCGGAGAAATGTGTCTTCATAGGATACCCAAAGGAGAATGTTGGGTACACCTTCTATCACAGATCCGAAGGCAAGACTTTTGTTGCTAAATTCGGAGTTTTTCTAGAGAAGGAGTTTCTCTCGAAAGAAGTGAGTGGGAGAAAAGTAGAACTTGATGAGGTAATTGTACCTGCTCCCTTATTGGAAAGTAGTACATCACAGAAACCGGTTTTTGTGACACCTACACCAATTAGTGAGGAAGCTAATGATAATGATCATGAAACTTCAGATCAAGTTACTACCGAACCTCGTAGATCAACCAGAGTAAGATCCGCACCACAGTGGTACGGTAATCATGTTCTGGAAGTCATGCTACTAGATCATGATGAACGTACGAACTATGAAGAAGCGATGGTGAGCCCAGATTCTGCAAAATGGCTAGAAGCCATGAAATCTGAGATGGGATCCATGTATGATAACAAAGTGTGGACTTTGGTTGACTTGCCCGTTGATCGGCAAGCAATTGAGAATAAATGGATCTTCAAGAAGAAGACTGACGCTGACGGTAATGTTACTGTCTACAAAGCACGACTTGTTGCGAAAGGTTTTCGACAAGTTCAAGGGATTGACTACGATGAGACCTTCTCACCCGTAGCGATGCTTAAGTCTGTCCGAATCATGTTAGCAATTGCCGCATTTTATGATTATGAAATTTGGCAAATGGATGTCAAAACTGCATTCCTGAATGGATTTCTGGAAGAAGAGTTGTATATGGTGCAACCAGAAGGTTTTGCCGATCCAAAGGGAGCTAACAAAGTGTGCAAGCTCCAACGATCCATTTATGGACTGGTGCAAGCCTCTCGGAGTTGGAATAAATGCTTTGATAGTGTGATCAAAGCATTTGGTTTTATACAGACTTTTGGAGAAGCCTGTATTTACAAGAAAGTGAGTGGGAGCTCTGTAGCATTTCTGATATTATATGTGGATGACATATTATTGATTGGAAATAATATATAATGTCTGGATAACATAAAGGGATACTTGAATAAGAGTTTTTCAATGAAAGACCTCGGTGAAGCTGCTTACATATTGGGCATTAAGATCTATAGAGATAGATCAAGACGCTTAATTGGACTTTCACAAAGCACGTACCTTGACAAAGTTTTGAAGAAGTTCAAAATGGATCAAGCAAAGAAAGGGTTCTTGCCTGTGTTACAAGGTGTGAAGTTGAGTAAGACTCAATGTCCGACCACTGCAGAAGATAGAGAGAAAATGAAAGTTGTTCCCTATGCTTCAGCCATAGGCTCTATCATGTATGCAATGTTGTGTACCAGACCTGATGTGTGCCTTACTATAAGTCTAGCAGGGAGGTACCAAAGTAATCCAGGAGTGGATCACTGGACAGCGGTCAAGAACATCCTGAAGTACCTGAAAATAACTAAGGATATGTTTCTCGTATATGGAGGTGACAAAGAGCTCATCGTAAATGGTTACGTTGATGCAAGCTTTGACGCTGATCCGGACGATTCTAAATCACAAACCGGATACGTGTTTACATTAAACGGCGGAGCTGTCAGTTGGTGCAGTTCTAAACAAAGCGTCATGGCGGGATCTACATGTGAAGCGGAGTACATAGCTGCTTCGGAAGCAGCAAATGAAGGAGTCTGGAGGAAGGAGTTCATATCCGATCTAGGTGTCATGCCTAGTGCATCGTGTCCAATGAAATTCTTTTGTGACAATACTGGTGCAATTGCCTTGGCAAAGGAATCCAGATTTCACAAGAGAACCAAGCACATCAAGAGACGCTTCAATTCCATTCGGGATTTAGTCCAAGTGGGAGACATAGAAATTTGCAAGATACATACGGATCTGAATGTTGCAGACCCGCTGACTAAGCCTTTTCCACGAGCAAAACATGATCAGCACCAAGGCTCCATGGGTGTTAGAATCATTACTGTGTAATCTAGATTATTGACTCTAGTGCAAGTGGGAGACTGAAGGAAATATGCCGTAGAGGCAATAATAAAGTTATTATTTATTTCCTTGTATCATGATAAATGTTTATTATTCATGCTAGAATTGTATTAACCGAAAACATAATACATGTGTGAATACATAGACAAACAGAGTGTCACTAGTATGCCTCTACTTGACTAGCTCGTTGATCAAAGATGGTTATGTTTCCTAACCATAGACATGAGTTGTTATTTGGTTAATGGGATCACATCATTAGGAGAATGATATGATTGACTTGACCCATTCCATTAGCTTAGCACTTGATCGTTTAGTTTGTTGCTATTGCTTTCTTCATAACTTATATATGTTCCTATGACTATGAGATTATGCAACTCCCATTTACCGGAGGAACACTTTGTGTGCTACCAAACGTCACAACATAACTGGGTGATTATAAAGGTGCTCTATAGGTGTCTCCGAAGGTATTTGTTGGGTTGGCGTATTTCGAGATTAGGATTTGTCACTCCGATTGTCGGAGAGGTATCTCTGGGCCCTCTCCGTAATGCACATCACTCAAGCCTTGCAAGCATTGGAACTAATAAGTTAGTTGCGGTATGATGTATTACAAAACGAGTAAAGAGACTTGCCGGTAACGAGATTGAACTAGGTATTGAGATACCGACGATCAAATCTCGGGCAAGTAACATACCGATGACAAAGGGAACAACGTATATTGTTATGCGGTCTGACCGATAAAGATCTTCGTAGAATATGTAGGAGCCAATATGAGCATCCAGGTTCCGCTATTGGTTATTGACCGGAGACGTGTCTCGGTCATGTCTACATAGTTCTCGAACCCGTAGGGTCCGCACGCTTAAAGTTCGGTGACGATCGTAATTAGCATTTTTGTGTTTTGATGTGCCGAAGGTTGTTCGGTGTCCCGGATGTGATCACGGACATGACGAGGAGTCTCGAAATGGTCGAGACATAAAGATTGATATATTGGAAGCCTGTATTTGGATATCGGAAACGTTCTGGGTGAAATCAAGATTTTATAGGAGTACCCGGGGTTACCGGAACCCCCCCCCTCAGGGGGGGGGAGTTATTGGGCCTACATGGGCCCTAAGGGAGAAGAGGAGGGCCGGCCAGGGCAGGCCGCGCGCCCCCTCCCCCCTAGTCCGAATAGGACAAGGAAGGGGGGCGGCGCCCCCCTTTCCTCTTTCTCCCTTCCCCCTTCCTTTTCCAACAAGGCAACAGGGGGGAGTCCTACTCCCGGTGGGAGTAGGACTCCTCCAGGCACACCCCTTGGGCCGGCCGCACCTCCCCCTCTCCCTCCTTTATATACGGGGGCAAGGGGAACCCCATGACACACAAGTTGATCTTCGTGATCGTTCCTTAGCCGTGTGTGGTGCCCCCTTCCACCATATTCCACCTCGGTCATATCTTAGCGGTGCTTAGGCGAAGCCCTGCGTCGGTAGAACGTCATCACTGTCATCATGCCATCGTGTTGACGAAACTCTCCCTCAACACTTTACTGGATCGGAGCTTGAGGGACGTCACCGAGTTGAACATGTGCAGAACTCGGAGGTGTCGTACGTTTGGTACTTGGATCGGTCGGATCGGGAAGACGTACGACTACTTCCTCTACGTTGTGTCAACGCTTCCGTTGCCGGTCTACGAGGGTACGTAGACAAACACTCTCCTCTCTCGTTGCTATGCATCACCATGATCTTGCGTGTGCGTAGGAAATTTTTTGAAATTACTACGTTCCCCAACACTTACACCACTAAATATTCTATCAGACTGCAGCACAACATTATTTCTTTTGAGATATGCTACATTCCATCAGGATAAATGAAGAACAGTTTGTGCTCTACCTTCATGCGAAGCAATTCTTGAGGGCTACAAGCATCATCAGCCTGGTCAAGGCCATGACCTCGCCTTCAACTCCCAAATCGCACACTAGCACCCAAAGGGGTCTCCAAACCACCCTCGGCCATCACGACAAACTCGATCTGCTCTGCACGTGACGACCTAATAACCAATTGCATCTACCAATCACATGAGACATAGAACAACTCTTTTTCATAACCTCCAATCATAGAACCAATTCACATCCATCATCATCAAGTTGAAACAGGAATTACATCTGCATCTCATAAACACACTTGCTATAGTTATAGAGACCATACTAAACAAGGACAGCTAATTTTCGCTTCAATTATTCAATCTCAGAATCTACAATTCACCATGCCTATACACAATGATGCCACCCACAACACACTAACAAAAAAATTAAAATTCATCCTATACATACACTTACCTAATTTCGCACTGCAGATCGCTCAATCAGCAACTATAACAGTTGCCGCCGCTGCCTTGCTTCTCCTCCTCTCATTTCCTCCACGAGTTCAAGCCCACTTCTTTCTCTGCTCCGCCGTCCATGCCCGTCCCATCATCATCTCCCTTCCCGAGCTCCACCTAAGGGACACCAGGTGCCTCATGGCAGGACAAGGGCGATGATGAATCTCCGCACTCTCTCGGTCTCACACGACAATGGGCTCCTGTCCACGCCACCACGCTGCCGGCATGGATGCCCGGGCTCGCCCAGCCGCCGCCGCCTCACCTCTTTCCTCTCCTCTCAGGATCCAACACCACGCCCTTCCCTCCTGCTCCGCCACCGTTGTTTTCTCGCCCAAATCCACTGACTGCTGCCGTCCGCCTCATTCAGAGCTTGATCAACACACTGCTGAGCTCTTTTTTCCACAAAAATATAACCCTCATAAAAACTGGCCCACTCGGTCCTTCTAGCCGAGGTCCAAAAATACCATCCGCCTGACCCATGCCAAATGCTCAGCCCAACTATGTTTTCACACACCAAAGCCCAAAACTGGCTCTACCGATTCCACACGCCCGCAGCTGGGTAAATAGCCCAACTTACCTGTCCATCTACCACACATGTTCGCATTCTCCACACTCTCGACCAGAGCCCTCTAACGTTTGCTTTTGCCACCATGTGTGGCTGTGAGAGATGCAGGCTGTACAAGAAGCACCTCACGGAGGTGCATGGTTACACAAAGATCGCGACCTCGGCAGCCACCTCGGCAAAACTCTGCCGCCACCAGATCCGCAAGAAAAGAGCCCACCGGCACCACCAACACGCTTCGGCCGCGCCGGTCGCCCTTAACGACGCCGTCAACTATCAGGTCTAATTCTGTTTTGCTCCTCGTACAGTAGAAACTAGAAAGCTCAAAACTTTTGTTTTTCTCGATCGATGGATGTCGTCGTCGATTCGAGTGCTTGTATACAAGACATGATGTATGTACCTTAGAGCATCTCCAGCCGCGCCCCCAACAGGCCCCCAGGCCACTTTTTCGGCGTTGGCGCCGAAAAAACGGCCCAGTCGCGCCCCCAGGACGCCGAAAATCGCCGGTTCGGACCTTTTTTCCGCCCGGCGGTCACAGGCCGAACCCGGCGCGCTGGGGAGCAGTTGGGGGCTCTGGCGCTAGGGAAAAGCATGTCTGGCCCACACCGACGGGGGAAAAGTCAAGGTTTTCTTCCCCCGACTCGCCTCGCACCCCCCGCGCCCTCGGCCACCACTAGCTATATCCCAGCGACGGCCGCCTCCCTACTCCGCTAGATAGCCATTCCCCGCCGGAAAATAGCAGTGCTTCACCGCGGCAGCCCCTCCCACAGCAGCTGGGCATTTCCGACCGCCGTTTCCAGCCGCGGAGGCGCGGTTTAGCAGCGGGTACACGCCCACCGAGCGCAAGGTGTTCGACGTTTTGCCTGTCTCGGCGATGGACTCGGATGACGAGGAAGAGCTCGCTGCGCTGCTGGAGGAGGAAGCCGCGGCCGACGTCCAGGAAGAAGAGCATCTCATGGTGCTCGCCGCCCTCGCCCAACTACTGGCGAGCCATGAAAAGCCGTGGCGAGGTGGCTCGGCGCCGGGGCGGTTGAAAGCAAAGAACCGGCTTCGTCTTGAAGGCTACTGCATGCTCTACTCCGACTACTTCGCCGATGCTCCACTTCACGGCGACAAAACATTTCGGCGCCGTTATCGGATGAGCCGAAAGCTCTTCCTCGGGATTGTGAATTCCATCCGGGAGTTCGACAACTACTTCAAGTGCAAGATGGATTGTACTGGCGCTCTTGGATTCACCTCCATCCAGAAGTGCACGACAGCGATGAGGATGCTTGCATATGGAGCTCCCAGTGATTCACTCGACGACTATGGGCGCATGGCCGAGTCCACCAGCATAGAGTGTTTCTACAAGTTCTGTCGGGCAGTGGTGGCAGTGTTTGGGCCACAATACTTGAGAACACCCAATGCGGAAGACACTGCTCGGATCCTAGCCCAGAATGCAGCAAGAGAATTTCCTGGGATGCTTGGAAGCATCGACTGCATGCATTGGAAATGAAAGAATTGCCCATTTGGTTGGCAGGGGATGTACAAAGGCGCCAAAGGCGGTTGCAGTGTGGTGCTTGAGGCGGTAGCCACACAAGACCTCTGGATTTGGCACTCCTTCTTTGGTATGCCAGGAACTCACAATGACATCAACGTGCTGCAATGCTCTCCTGTTTTTGCCAAGCTCGTTGAGGGTCATTCTCCTCCGATGAACTTCGAGATCAATGGGTACCAATACAACAAGGGGTACTACCTAGCAGATGGCATCTATCCAAGATGGTCGACATTTGTGAAGACGATCTCAAACCCTGCGGCGGGAGGCAAGAACGCCTGGTTTGCGAAAGTTCAGGAGGCTTGCAGGAAGGATGTCGAGCGGGCATTTGGTGTGCTCCAATCTCGATTCGCTGTTGTTCGGTACCCCGCTCAGACCTGGTCCAAAGATCAAATGTGGGAGATTATGACTTGTTGTGTCATCTTGCACAACATGATCATCGAGAGCGAGCAAGAAGACCCAGTGTTTGACACTGAACCATACTACAGGCAGGGTCCTCTAGCCGAAGTTGATCACCATCTACCGGCAACTTGGACTGCCTATCTCAGTATGCGTCAGGAGATCCGAGACCCACAGGTGCATCATCAACTGTAGAAAGATCTGATTGAGCACCTATGGAGGCTCAAGGGGGACGCCGTGTGATGAAATATGAGTTTTTATTTGTTGAACTATATAATTTGTATTGAACTATTTGTTGTTGTACTATTTTGTTGAAGTATTTGATTTTTCTGTGATGAAATATGTGATAAGAAATAATTGTGTTGATAATTGAACGCCGAGACACGGCGAAACCACGCCGAATATGGGCATATTCTCGCCCATATGGGCCCTTTATTCGCCGAAATTGGGTTGCAAAGTGGGCCAATTTCGACGCCTGGGGGCGAGCTGAGGGCGACGACTGGGTGCAAAACCGCCCGCAGCGCCGATTGTATCGCCGGCTCGCCCCCAGGGGGCGATTTTTATGCGTCCTGGGGGGGCAACGGCTGGAGATGCCCTTAGTATTGTTTAACTTGCAGCCACATTGCTAATTTACTCCAAAATTATCGAGCACGAATAGAGGGAGGGCTCTCAAATTCGAATCGGCGACTTCTGGTTTCCTTGCTTTTTAAGTTTCTCCTTGTATCACCCGCAGAAAGAAATTAGAAGAAGACCCTTCTTGTATGACTAGGCGCTTCTTGACTTAATTCAACGGCCTGCGTTTTCTCCATCACTCAAATAAACGCGTACAATACTTGAATCCCCATTCAGCATGCCACCTGAATGCTCAATCGTGTAATCTATACAATGTTAATAGTAGGCATTTTTAACCTTCCAAAGCTTGTCAACAAGTGTGTACTTTAACATACAATTTTTTTAACAGAAACATACAAGTTGTTCTGAGACTAGCCTAGATAGCAAGAGCATGCTGACACTCGACCCATGATGATCTCCAAGACGTGGCATCGATAGTTATTTTTTATACCAATGCAGTAGTACAAAGAGCATATACATTACAGAATTATGAAATGTGCTTCGCACGAAATATCTCATCATTTTAGTTTCATTAGCTAAACTTAATAATTTTTCTCAATATTCACTAAAGGTTCAAATGCAAAGATTATATCGTTTTCTTACAACTATGGCAAAATTCCATAGTTCAATCGCTTGACTCGTATGACTAGAGAAGCGTTTCCTCCTCCTCTGGCCGCCATAGAAGACCCAGAATGTACCTCACTAGCTAGCGCAAGTTTTATAAGCAACAAAACATTTTTAAGATTCATCGCTCCCCAACAAAACATTTTTAAGATTCATCGCTCTTGCATCCCGTTTTACTCCTCTTTCGAAGATAGATCACATTTCATATTTCTAAATCTGTGTTTTATGATTCGATGAACAGACTCAAGAGAATGAGAATGAGCAGCAAGAGTACATCGTTCGCGGTGAGCACATATGTTAAACATCAAGCTCACAGCTACATAACAAAGCATGTGTCTGTCTATTTCTTTATCAACCTCCTTCATTTACTCACTGCTTCTGTTAGATTCATATTTATATCCTTTCCTACTGATTGGTCTCACGATACTTCTATCATAAAGTTGTGAATCACACTGCTCTGTTCTACTCTTGCTCGCTCAATGTTTGTTTTCTTTTGTAGTCATTAGCTTCACCATGTCACACAATGGTAATCTGAATTTGATGCTTTCTCTATTTTACAAACTGCTTTCACCATCTGCTATATTTTACAACTTCACTTCTCTTACTTTAAAAATTAATCTTTAGTTTCACTATATGACATCATGTCTAAAAGCCTGTTTGGATGGATGCCAAAGACTACGCTTCTAAAATTCTTGCCATTCACCATGCCATGGCCAGATTAAGCAGTGCTAAGGTATATATAATCCTTTTGGGTCCCATCTTCTAGTGTATTGATGGGAGTTCGGGTAACCGATTGACCGATGTTGGCCTCAAGGTCAAGGCTGTAATCCTTCCTGGAGTTGAGCTCATAAGGAGGATTTATATTTATATAAGAAAATGATAGGAACAATCAGACTGCATTTGTGTTTTTCTTCTTCTTCTGTTCATGCTTTCATTGGTGTTCATATGTATTATTATGCTTCTCAATTGGAAGCTTTTTTCTCCTCTTCCTATGAAAAAAGAGAGTGAGGCTATGTCATTCGGTAACACACACACACACACA
>NC_041388.1:397051746-397085103 GCF_002162155.2 Triticum dicoccoides | reverse complement strand
TAGTTCTTGTGTGCCTCCCTATACTACCACACAACCAACCTACACCTCAACTGTTTTGTTTGCCAAAATTTTGCCGCCCCGTCCTCTTTGTATAGCTGCTTTGGCTTCGCTCCAAACAGCCCCTAACACCCAACCTGCTATCTTATATAACTAAAATTTCCTTTCCCAAACAAACTCTTACATTTACTGCCATTGCAACCAATACTTAACTTGCTTTCCACCCACTTCTAACTAAATGCAGGAACACCTGGCGGCGTCCAGTACGTTGGTGAGCTTGACGACAACTGTTACTGGGGCAATGAGGTTAAGCTCTATGAGCACCAAGTAGACACTCTCTTTGCTATGTTTTGGCACAAAAAGACGGACATCAACTACTATGTCTGCACAATCAACAAGACGTTTGCCAAACCAGGCCAGCGCATGGTATGCTCAAATGCACAGCCTATTCAATGTTTACTACTCCCTCCGTCCCATAATGTAAGACGTTTTTTACACTACACTAGTGTCAAAAAATGGCTTACATTATGGGACGGAGGGAGTAACTTCATAATACAACAAATTGTATCTCCATACTGTACAACTCCCACTTTTAATTATCTTTTTCATAGAAATGACGCTCATTGATTCTAAACGAGAATTTGTGCTTTTAAATTTATCTTGTCAACACCACTACTAATGCTTTAATGGCATGCGCACACTATATATGAAAATGACAAAATTGCCTTGTGTAAGCCCAATTTTCTTTCATCACCATTCTTTCCCACTCTGATACTTTGTTATACTCACTGACATTCATTCAACTCACTTTTACAATATTACTCTGTACCATTCAATTACAAGCACATTTACTTTTACTTCTTCATGTTCCTTTACTGCTTCACTCTTTTCATGTGCTTCACCAGCCATTCTACAGAAGATACAACACCCTTTTCTTATGCATTTTAGTTACCTTAACAGCTGTAAGTTTGTGATGATATAAACGGAACTTGCATACATATTTTCTTATTTATACTATTGTTCTATCCATGCTTAAGATAAAAAATAATCCTGCTCTGTTCATACCACTTTACCCAACTTACAAATAAAAATTATGTTCGATAATTCATCCTGGAGCCCGGGCTCAGCTGCTCCCGGTCAGCAAAAAATTCAAAAAAAATACTAGAAAAATTCAAAAAAATTCCCAAAAAATTTGTGTGGTAGATAATTTGATGCGTGAGGTCCGCTCCAAATTTCAACTCATTTGGATATCTGAGTAGGTCTCGGCAAAAAAGACAAATTGGATCAAAACAGTTCATGAACAATAAACTTTTTTACAGACCCCGATTTTGTCTTTTTTGCACAGACTTGCTCAAATGTCCAAACGAGTTGAATTTTGGAGCAAACCTCACGCATCTAATTATCTACCTTGAATTTTTTTTATATTTGTTTTGATTTTTTCTATGAGCGCGGGTGCGGCTGAGCCCAGGTGCAGATTCGCCGCACTCAATTACGTTCCCTTTCTCACTGTATAGCACATACATCAACACCTGCTCTGTTCTTATTTTTCTCCTGCTACTTTTAAAATTTCTACTTTATCTTTTCTAGCTTACCAGTTTTTTCATTCGTTTGTTATTTGTTCACACACTAGGATGTACATACTCGAATCATCAATTGGACAGCAAAAATATTCACTTCTCTTCGCTCTTTTTACTTGAGCATTCAAAATTATCTTCCATATAACACAACAATTTCTATCCATGTAAATAACCTGCTTTCTTTTATCATTATTTTCAGGTTAACTATACTGAAGAGAACCTGCTCGACTACATTGATCCAAACAATGATACACTCATGGTCAGACTTGCAGATGGCCATTTGCTCGCCAAGTGTCGCATCATGGTAGCAATTGACAAGAGGGCCACTACCACCAACTGGTCTGAGTTTCGTCGTCGCGCCAACATTCGTGAAGGAGACATCTGTACATTTCGTTTCAGGATCACTTCAAAGCACCGCCTGGTTCTCACTGTGCACCGCCTCTAGATGCATAATCGAAGACGCTGCAGCCCCTGTGTCAATATAATCTAATATAATGCACTACTAAGTACTCCTAATTATGCTATATCCTATCATGACCTATGGTCCTCTTTTGTGCGCTCTTATATCATGCTTTTGAAGACCTACTACTTATGTTAAGGGCACTGTTATCAGTCAGACATTTCATGTTCAGATCCATAATGGGCTTTCTCTCTATAGTGTATATTTCTTTTCCAGCTGCTAAGTTTGTTCAATGAAGATACCATCTAAAACGCTAATTAGAATAAAAAAGAGAGTTCAAAGGGGAGAAGTGCATGGATGATTCCGGGTACATGTAAACCCACTTTGAAAAACACATTTCTAAATTCTTAAAAAATCTGAAAAATATTGCACGGGTACGTATCCATGTTCTATGTGCGTGCATAAAGTTTCACGAAAAAATAACTTTTTTGTGGCCTGTGCAAAAAAGACAAAAAAAAATATGTCGTGAAACACTATTTAGAAGCACTGAAATTTGTTTTTTTTACGGAGGCAAAACAAAAGGACATTTTTTCATAAAACTTTGTGTCGCGTACACACATTTGCGAACATGTATGCATGATATTTTCTTTTAATTTTTTGACATTTTAAAATGTGCTTAAAATGCATTTTATGAAAAGTGGGTGCATATGCCTATGGGTTCAGATGGTGCCCTCTTGTCCAAAGGGCGAGTACAACCAGGCAATGCCCAGCTCCCCCTCAAGAGGGACGCCACGGGCGCGCCTCAACACCTAGTAATTAATTAAGGAGTACTCCTTTTAAAAATCATTCCAACCTCCTCACCTTGCGTTCACGCATATCCGTGTCACTTGTCGCAACCTGAGAGGTTCTTTTTTATACATCCTTTTATTCAAAACGTTTTATCTTTTAAACTATGCGTCTAAATCTCGAAATATTTTCACCATTGGATTTCATCTGTCGAGATCTTCAAAACTTAGATCTCATGTTGATATGTTTTGACAAAAAAAATTTACGAAAAAAAAGACAGAAAATGAATCGTGAACACATTTTTTTCCTTTTCGAAAGAGACACCATGCCTCTCGCGAAAACACAACCGTGCCTCTCGCGGAAGAATAAACAGAAAACATGTTTTTTTTTCGTTTCTGAGAGGCACGACCGTGCCTCTCGCGGAAGCAAAACCGTGACTCTCACGGAAGGGGAACACTAGAAAAAAACATATTTTTTTTTGTTTCTAACAAACACGGCGCGAAAGCACAACCGTGCCTCTCGCAGAAGCAAAGTTGTGCCTCTCGCGGAAGGAAAAAAACAGAAAACACGTAGTTTTTTCGTTTCTGAGAGGCATGGCCATGCCTCTCGCGGAAGGAAAAAAACAGAAAATATTTTATTTTGTGTCTCTCACGAAAGCACACTCGTACCTCTCGCGGAAGCAAAACCGTGCCTCTCACGGAAGGGAAAAAATAGCAAAAACATTTTTTGTTTCTAAGAGGCACGGCGCGAAAGCACAACCGTACCTTTCGTGAAAGCAAAATTGTGCCTCTCGTGGAAAGAAAAAAACAAAAAATGCATTGTTTTTCCGTTTCCGAAAGGCACAACCATGCCTCTCGCGAAAGCACAACCGTGCCACTCGCGGAAGGGAAAAAACAGAAAACATATTTTTTTTTGTTTCCGAGAGACACGATTGTGTCTCTCGCGAAAGCATAACCGTGCCTCTCGTGAAAACACAACCGTGCCTCTCGCGGAAGGAAAAAACAGGAAACATGTTTTTTTCGTTTCTAAGAGGCACGACCGTGCCTCTTGCGAAAGCAAAATCGTGCCTCTCATCAAAGGAAAAAAATAAAAAATATGTTTTTTTTCATTTCTGAGAGGCGCGGCGCGAAAGCACAACCGTGCCCCTCGCGGAAGCAAAATTGTGCCTCTCGCAGAAGAAAAAAACCCAGAATACGTGTTGTTTTTCTGTTTTCGTGAGACATGGCCATGCCTCCAACGAAACCACAACTGTGCCTCTCACGGAAAGGAAAAAACAGAAAATATATTTTTGTTTTGTTTCCGAGAGACACGATCGTCTCTCTCGCGAAAGCATAACCGTGCCTCTCACGAAAGCAAAACCATACCTCTCACGGAAGGAAAATAATAGAAAATATGTTTTTTTGTTTCTAAGAGGCACGGTGCGAAAGCACAACCGCGCCTCTCGCGGAAGCGAAATTGTGCCTTTCGCGATAGGGAAAAACAAAAAACGCGTTTTTTTTCATTTTCGAGAGGCACAGCCATGCCTCTCGCGAAAGAAGAACCGTGCCTCTCGCGGAAGGAAAAAAATAAAAAACATGTTTTTTTGTTTTCAAGAAACACGATCGTGTCTTTCGCGAAAGCACAACCGTGCCTCTCACGGAAGCAAAACCGTGCCCCTCATCAAAGGAAAAAACAGAAAATGTGTTTTTTTCGTTTCTGAGACGCACGGCACGAAAGAACAACCGTGCCACTCGCGGAAGCAAAATTGTGCCTCTCTCGGGAGAATAAAAAACAGAAAACACGTTGTTTTTCCATTTCCGAGAGGCACAACCATGCCTCTCACGAAAAGGGGAAAAACAGAAAACATATTTTTTTCGTTTCCGAGAGACTCGACCGTGTCTCCGCGAAAGCATAACCGTGACTCTCGCAGAAGCAAAGCCGTGCCTCTAATGGAACGAAAAATTAGAAAATGTGTTTCTTTCGTTTCTGAGAGGCACCGTGTGAAAGCACAACCGTGCCACTCGCGAAATCAAAATTGTGCCTCTCGCGGAAGAAAAAAACATGTTATTTTTTCGTTTCCGAGAGCCACGCCCGTGTCTCTTGCGAAAGCACGACCATGCCTCTCGCGGAAAGAAAAAAATAGAAAAAAAAGTTTTTTTCGTTTTCGAGAGGCATGACCGTGTCTCTCGCGAAAACACAACCGTGCCTCTCGCGGAAGCAAAATCGTGCCTCTTACGAAAGAAAAAAAAAGCAAAAAATGCGTTTTTTGGTTTCTGAGAGACACGGTGCGAAAGCACAACCATGCCTCTCGCGGAAGCAAAATTATACCTCCCGCGAAAGAAAGAAAAAGGAAAATGTGTTGTTTTTTCGTTTTCGAGAGGCACGGACGTACCTCTCGCGAAAGCACAACCGTGCTTCTCGCGGAAGCAAAACCGTGCCCTTCGCGGAAAAAAAACATAAGACGAGTTTTTTTCCGTTTTCAAGAGGCATGGTCGTGCCTCTCGCGGAA
The DNA here is from genome assembly GCF_002162155.2 of Triticum dicoccoides. Taxonomy (NCBI): domain Eukaryota; kingdom Viridiplantae; phylum Streptophyta; class Magnoliopsida; order Poales; family Poaceae; genus Triticum; species Triticum dicoccoides. Next base: position 397,079,855 of record NC_041388.1, on the reverse strand, counting down.
GAAAAATAAACGTATTTTTTCGTGCAGATTTTTTTGGGTCCAAAAGCTAAGGAAGACTGGTGGAAAACCAGAAAGTAAAAAAACCTCGAAAAAACTGTTTAAAAAGTCAAAAAACGCGTGCGGAAAATAAAAAATAAATAAATTCTAGAGGGAGTACCCAGAGCGCGACACATGGCTGGGGCTGAGAGCGCGCCAAGTGGCTCGCTCTCGCCCACCCCCAAGTAATCGCTGGGAGGGTCCTGAAGGCGCGCTCGCCAACTAGTTGCTCCGCTTTTCCACGCTTGCCGTGACGGATTGTCGAGGAAACACGAACACCTTATATGGGCCAGCCATGATCCAGCTCACTTAGGTCCTTGTTTTTTTGTTTTACTTCAGAAAAATCATTCAATTGACATTGCTTCAGAAACATACTTTATGAACAATTACAAAATATTCAGATACTCACTCATAAATGCTCAGTCATGTGAAATAAAAATGCATTGCATATTTAAAAAATATTCATGTAAATAAAATTTTATACCATGTACCAAAAATATCATAGATAAAAAAAGTCATACACATGTGAATATATGTTTATATATTGTGGGAAAATGTTCGCAGTATAAAATAAAAAACATAAACATAGATCAAGAACAAGTAAAAAAACAAACACAAAAAATATGAAGGAAAAACATAAAAGTAAGAAAGAAATGAACAAATAAATAAAAAGGAAACATAGAAGGAAACAAAAAGAAGACTGACTAAACCATGAATACCCCCCACGGCCCGACACTTGTGTATTGGGCACGAAATAGGATTTGACAATAAATGTAGCTTGGGTGACATCTTCTCCAAGACCTTTTGTGCCCTAGAAGACCCTTGGCTCATTGGATTTTGTGTTTCGCTAGGATAATCGTGTTGGCCCGTGACAAAAGCCTCGGTTGCTACGTCCTCTAGGCCTTCAGTTGTGTATTGGGGATGAGTTGCAACTGAAACAAAAATAGGTTGCCACCTAGCTGTGCGTCGAGGATGTACTTGCAATTGAGACAAATTTTGGTCGGGCCTCACTTGTGTACCGACGTTGGACTTGCAACTAGCGGAAAAGGTGGCCCCCAATTGCATATTGCTACTTATGAGCTGCGTTGGGATTTTCTCGAAGAGGAGAGGATGATGTAGTACAGTAGAGATAAATATTTCACTTAGTTATGAAACCAATGTTATCAATCCAGTAGAAGAACCAAATAACACTATGCAAATAGCACCTGCACATAAACAACAAATAGTTGCAACCCAACGTGTAGAGGGGTTGTCAATCTCCCAACGGTTACGAGCAAGATTAAATTGTATAGTTTTTTATAGACAGATCTAACAAAAATACAAAATAAAATTACAGCAGGGTATTTCTTATTTTTAATATATGATAAAAGATAGATCCTGGGGCTATAGTTTTCACTGGAGGCTTCTTTCGAGAAAATAGCATACAGTGGGTAAACAAATTACTGTTGGGCAATTAAAAAAAGCAAATGATTATGACGATATCTAAGAAAATGATCAAGTATATAGGCATCACGTCCAAGATTAGTAGACCAAAATGATTCTGCATCTACTACTATTATTGCACACATCGAACGTTATCCATCATGCATCTAGTGTATGAAGTCATGAAAAAACGAAGTAATGCATTAAGCAAGATGACATGATGTAGACAAGATAAACTCATGTATGAATAAACTCCATATTTTTACCCTTAATAGCAACGATACATACGTGTCATGTCCCTTTCTGTCACTGGGATTGAGCACCGCAAGATCGAATCCATTAGAAAGCACCTCTTCTCATGGCAAAATAAATCAATCTAGTTGGCCAAACCAAACCATAAATCAGAAAAGAAATACGAGACTATATTAGTCATTCATAAAAGAGTTTAGAGAAAACTCAAATAATATTCATGGATAGATCTGATCATAAACTCACAATTCATCGGATCCCAATAAACATACCGCAAAAATCATTACATCAAATATATCTCCAAGAATGTAACGCCCTCGATGCGGCTATATCTCCTACGTGTCGAAACACGACTTAGAGGCATAACCGCATTGAAAGCAATGTCGCAAGTAAGGTAATCTTCATAAAGAACAACGAGGAGTACATTGTATTGAGAATCAAAAAGAGAAGAAGCCATCTAGCTACTAGTTATGCACCCGTAGGTCTATGGTAAATTACTCACGCATCATCGGAGGGACATCAAGGATGATGAAGAACCCCTCCGTGATTGTTTCTCCCTCTGACAGAGTGCAAAAAAGGCCCTAGATAGAATCTCTCGGGAACAGAGGCTTGTGGCGGTGAAAAAAGTATTTTGTGGATTCTCTGGTAGGTTTCCTGATTTTAGAGTATTTATAATGGCGAAGTTAGGTCAAATGGAGGCTCGTGGGCCTCACTAGGTACCAGGGCGCGCCAGAGGCCCCTGGCATGCCCTGGTGCCTAGTGGGCCACTCATTCGTCTTCTCGTGGCCCCTGAAGGTTCCAGGGTCTCTTATCGTCAGAAAAAATCTCCAAAAAATTTCGTGGCATTTGGACTTCGTTTAGTATTGGTTTTCTGCAAAGTCACATACAAACAAAAAAACAACAACTGTCACTAGGCACTAAGTTAGTTGGTTAGTCCCAAAAAATGGTATAAAGTTGCTTGTATATATATATATATATATATATATATATATATATATATATATATATATATATATATAGATAGATAGATTGATACTCCCTCCGTCTGAAAAAGTTTGTCCCTTAAATGGATGTATTTAGCACCAAATTAGTGCTAGATATATCCATTTGAGGGACAAGCTTCGGACAAACTTTTTCGGACAAAGAGACTATTATAATAGCATAGAACAATAAAAAATTATAGATACGTTGGAGACGTATCACATATCCGAAGTATAGTTGGACTTACAACTACTAGAAAATGGGTTGGGCCCCAGTTACGTGTCAAGGGTGGACTTACAACCAGGACCACAAAAGACGGGGCACCCAATCGCATGTCGGCATGGAGTTGCAATTGTGACAAAAATGGTCACCCCTAATTGCATACTACGGGTGGACTTGAAGCCGAGACAAAAAATAGGGCCAAACCCAGTTGCGTATTAGGAGTGGAATTGCGACAAGAAAAAAGAATGAGACGGAGCCATTTACATGTTGGGGTGACTTGCAATTGGGACATCGGCCTCCATTTGCGTGTCGTGGGTGGACTTGCAACTAGGATAAATAAATAGGTAGGGCATAGTTGCATGTTAGAGGTGAACATGCGACTGGACAAAAAAGCCCGCTCCTCTAATAGAAGACATGCAATTGCCATTAAAAAACACTTTTACTTCCCAAATTGCAGCGGTGGCAAAGGCATGCAGTTGCAAAGTAGGCAAGACACTCGCAAATTGCGTGTTTAGTGATGAATATATAATTTACACCGAAAAAACCCATAAATTTAGGAAAATAATATAAAATAATGTAATTATAACTTACACTGAAAAGAATCACATATTTATAACTTCTAGCAAAAATAAATAAATTTATAACTTACACTGAAATAAATGTAGTAAATACACTATGCTCTCTACATATTTTAGGCCTCACAATTAATTAAGGTTTTCAATTTGAAATTGGTTACTCGATTTTGATCGGGTTAACAATTTATCAATGAACACTCTCGTTCAATACTTTTTACTTCATTACTAGCAAAATGCCCATGCATTGCAATAGGAGAAAAAAAATCATAATCTCCAATGGCCATGATCACATTTTGCTGCATCACCGAGATACAGTATCACTCTCAATTTCGTGAAATCATGAGCATTTTTTTAAACTCGTGAACATTTTTCAAACTCATGAACACTCTTACAAATTTTCAAATATTTATTAAAATCAAGAACAAGTTTTTGAATTCATAAACATTTATACTATTTGCAAACACTTTCGAAAATTGTGCACATTTTTTCACAATTTTCTTGGATCGGCGAACATACCTAGAATGGACGAACCTTGTTTTGGAAATTGGTGGAACAATTTTTGAAATTCGCAAACATTTATTTGAGTTAATGAACATATTTTGAAATGCATGAACATTTTTGGGATCAACAACATTTTGTAAAATGCATAAACTATTTTGTAAGTCACAAACAGTTTTCCAATTTTCCATTCATGATTATTTTTAAATTGGCAAAATTTTGTTCAATTTCATAAACATTTTCAGATTTTCTAATACATGAACTTTAAAAAAAATCATCAACATTTTTGGATTTCCCAAACATTTATTTTCAAATTTCGACCATTTTTTAAGAAGAAAATATATTTTATATAAAATCGCAAATATTTTTGAATCCACAAACATTGTATGATTTATTAAACATTTGATTTTAAAATTCTTTTTTTACTTTTTGGAACTTTTTTGAAGTCCCATATTAAGTAAAGGAGAAAAAAACAAAAACGGAAAAAATAAAAAAAGCAGGCCGCCTAGACATGGGCCGGCCCAAATGGGAGCGTTGTGTCTTCTGCCAGCACGCAGAGCGTAGTATAGAAGGTCCCTACTGCATGGGCCAGCTTAGGCAGGGGATTCCCCTGTGTGAAATGTTTTTTATCACTTATAGGTGACATTGAGTGTTAATGTTTATAGATGAAATTGGTGGATAATATTTTGCAACTTTGGGGGTAATTTCCGTGACGTACAGTAAGAAACAATAGCCTTTATTATTAGGTATGGATATGTTTCCTAATTTTGAAGCTCTCCCGTTTGATTGAGGTATACAACTTTGGATATAGTTCACGTTCAATAACCGGCCTATAAAAACACATCAACCACGTGCACTCTATCACCACCCAGAAAAAAGAAACACCAACATGTTAAATGCAGCCAGAGCACTGAAAATTTCCCCACATAATATATAGATTGATTAGCACAGAAGCATACCGTGAAAAGCCCACCAAAACATCACAACATAAATAAAGAGAAAACACACTCCTTCATCTACCCCACTCACCAGACCAAGTATTCCCTAAATTCCAAAATATAAGGTGTTGGAAAAGTCAATTTTCTTTTACTTTCACCAAGTTCAGAGCCAAAAATATCAACAATCACAATACTAAATAAATATGATATGAAAATTCATTTTGTGATGAATCTAATGATACCAATTTGATATAATGGATATTGACATATTTTCTCTACATATTTGATCAAACTTAAAGAGGTTTGACTTTTTGAGAAACTAATACACCTTATATATTGAAACAAAGGGAGTAAAAAAATTATGAAAATCCAACAGCACCACCAGCGTGCCAAACCCTTCTAGTATTTCATGAATTGGAAATGAAGTACAAAAGAAGAAAAATGGAAAATAAGAGAATGAAGAATGCTAAGGGACAAAATCTCCCTGCCACCTTTTCATCTCTAAGTGTCTTCTTCCCACGCGCCTAGCGGCCCGTGGCCTAACAAATCAGAAAGAAAAAGAAAGAAAAACGGGCCCAAGCCCAGCGCAGGACAGCAGGCCACGAAAAGAAAAGCGTGACAAACAACATAACGTGCGCGACGCCTCAAAAAAAAAAAAAAGATAAACATAACGTGCGCGACGCGACGAACAAAGAGGCACGTCGCGAGACACAGTACGCGAATCAAGAGCTTCGCACCCCAAAAAAACAAGCGACAATAGATCAAACGGGGATGGAATTACTTCCTCCGTTTCAAATTACTCATCGCAGAAATGAATGTATCTAAAACTAAAATACATCTAGATACATCCATAGCTGCGACAAATAATTCAAAACGGAGGAAGTAGATTTTATCTGGATGTATAAGAATCATACTTGTCCAGTTTAATTGGAGATGCACCGATGGTCTGGCCAGGTGACGAGTATGTGATATTATCCGTCCAGGTCTAGCTTGGAAGCACTGATAGAGGCAGCTGTTTCTTCCTGTGGATAACAGCCGGTCAGCCGCCAGCCGGTAGGTGCGGCGTATGGTACGTCTAGTCTAGTCTAGTCCGCGGCCCCCCTACGTACTGTCAACTGCGCCGATGAACCTACTCCTTTGGATTTTCTGCTCCGATTTTTCATCATTTTTGTTTTCTACATGGGCCATCAAATCCCATCAGTGAACATGCGAGAGCATTGGCTCCATTCCAATGGTTCCAAAAGGAGTCGCAATTTGAGCGGATATCCGCCGATATCTCCACCGATCAAGTCGTCGACAATGAACACTCCCTCCACTCTTGGATGCCTGGCTCTGGCTGATATCCGCCGACCAAGTCGTCGGCAACATTCCCGCCGATCAAAAGATATACGGCTGAGCAGCCCTCCCACTTTAGTACCATCCATCCATTGTTAGAGCATTTATAGTCGGACGTCTTAAACTCGTCTTATACGTCCGGCCGGGTCGCCCGGTCACATTTTTTTGATTCAGTTGGGCTTTTTAAACGGCACTCAAACGCCTGGGCTGACCGGCATCCTCATATCGAGCCCAAATATGAGACGAATATGGGGCGTCCGGGGTCGCACGGGGACTCGCCCGGAAATCCGGCGAGACACGCGAGAGCAAATCGGCCTATTTAAACCATCCGGAGTCCCGCAACCCTAGTCCATTCACCTTCCCCCTCTTTGCGCCACCAGTCCGAGCCCATCCACCTCCTCCCTCTCTTGCTCCGACGCTCTACCCACGCTCCAGCGCTCCGCCATGGTCCGGACTAAGATCACGTACTACGCATTGTTCATGCGGAGAGCTGCGTCGAGGTCCAGCAGGAGATCCGGGCGAGACAAGCTGTGTGCGCAGCCCGCATCACTGTTGGGCTGCCTCCGGACTCGCCGGAGGAGGAGGAGGAGGAGGAAGAGCTGGCGCCGATGGAGGTGTAGGAGACGGAGCAACAAAAGGAGCCGGAGCAGCAGCTGTCGGGTTTTAACATGGAGCAGGTGGAGGCGGAGTTCGCCGTCGCCCAGTCCGACGAGATGGCGGAGCATCAGGACACCCTGTAGTCCATTCAGAATGAAGCCTATGTGAAGGCCAACCGGTTGTTCCTCCGACGGGAGCAGGCGGAGTCCGACGTGCTCTTCGCCAAACTCGACGCGGAGATAGAGGCGGACGAGGCCGGAGCAGAGGCGCAGGAGGAGCCGGAGCTGCAGCTGCCGCCCATGCTGCTAGAGCCGGGCACGGGGATCGTCGAAATCTCCGACAATGAGTAGCTAGGTGATCAACGTAGTAAGTAGGTTAGCTTGTTCGCTTTGTACGGATTTAAGAATCTAGTATGAGATGTCTGGATGCAACAAGTGAAATTTAAGGCGTGCCCGATTACTGCCCGCGGACGCGCTCGGGCACGTCTGCGGGCGTTTGAGGGACCATATTTGTCATATGTGGATGTAGATGCTCTTAGCGCAACTGAGGGAGTCCTGAATTAGGGGGTATCCGGACAGCCGGATTATATCCTTTGGCCGGACTGTTGGACTATGAAGATACAAGATTGAAGACTTCGTCTCGTGTCCGGATGGTACTCTACTTGGCGTGGAAGGCAAGCTAGGTAATACGGATATGTATATCTCCTCCTTTGTAACCAACCTTGTGTAACCCTAGCCCCCTCCGGTGTCTATATAAACCGGAGGGTTTTAGTCCGTAGGACAACATATAATTATACCATAGGCTAGCTTCTAGGGTTTAGCCTCTCCGATCTCGTGGTAGATCAACTCTTGTAATATTCATATCATCAAGAATAAATCAAGCATGCCGTAGGGTTTTACCTCCATCAAGAGGGCCCGAACCTGGGTAAAACATCGTGTCCCCTGCCTTCTATTATCATCCGCCTTAGACGCACGGTTCAGGACCCCCTATCCGAGATCCGCCGGTTTTGACACCGACATTGGTGCTTTCAATAAGAGTTCCTCTGTGTCATCGCCGTTAAGCTTGATGGCTCCTACAATCATCGATAGCGATGGAGTTCAGGGTGAGACTTTTCTCCCCGAACAGATCTTTGTGTTCGGCGGCTTCGCACTGCGGGCCAACTCGCTTGGCCATCTGGAGCAGATCGAAAATTACGCCCCTGGCCACCAGGTCAGGTTTGGAAGCTTAAACTACACGGCTGATATCCGCGGAGACTTGATCTTCGACGGATTCGAGCCCCTGCCTTGTGCGCCGCGCGGTCACGATGAGTACGATTTAGCTCTACCATCGGACCGTATTCAGGAGATCGCACCGGCAGCCGCTCCGAGCCTCAATTCGGATCCATTTGCGCCATCCATGGACGGGTGGATGGACCCCATCACGGAGGTCGTATCCTCAGCGGCGATCGAGCCGAATATCGACCTTACCCTTCACGAGAGCCGTGTTGCCAAACTGCTGGATCCTTCTCCGGCCACGGACTTCGAACCGCCTAAGCCCGTTCCTGTCGAATCCTGTTGGGCGCCGGTCATGGAGTTTACCTCCACGAATATTTTTCAGCACTCGCTCTTTGGTGACATACTGAACTCATTAAGGTCTCTCTCCTTGTCAAGAGAGGCCTGGCCGAACTACGTCCAGCAGGATTGGGATGCGGATGACGAAGAAATTCACCGCCCACCCACCACCCACTTAGTAGCCACTGTCGATGACTTAACCGACATGCTCGACTTCGACTCCGAAGACATCAACGGTATGGACGATGATGCGGGAGTCGAAGAGGAACCACTGCCCACAGGGCACGGGACAACCACCTCATCATACGATATATACATGGTGGACACACCCAAAGAAGGCAATGGCGATGAGACAATGGAGGATGACCCCTCCAAGAAACAACCCAAGCACCGGCGTCAGCGGCACCGCTCTAAGTCCCGCCAAGGCAAAAGTGGTGATACCAGCAGCGGAGATAATAGCACTTTGGACAGTGCCGAAGACAACAACAATCCCCTCCAGCAAGATTTAGAGTAGGAGGATGGAGGAGCCAGCCCTCTTGAGAGAGCGGCAGATGGAGAGGCGGAGGATGATAATTACATGCCTCCCTCCGAAGACAAGGCAAGCCTCGACGATGACGAATTCGTCGTGCCCGAGGATCCCGTCGAACAAGAGCGCTTCAAGCGCCAGCTTATAGCCATGACAAATAGCCTTAATAAAAAGCAGCAGCAGCTTCAAACTGATCAAGATTTGCTAGCCGACAGATGGACTGAAGTCCTGGCGACCGAGGAATATAAACTCGAACGCCCCTCCAAGAGTTACCCAAAGTGCAGGTTGCTACCCCGACTGGAGGAGGAAGCACCGAAATCTACATCCCGGCGTATGACACGGCTGATCGGCCACCTCATGGCCGCGACAGAGAAACATTCCAGTCAAAAGCTCAGCCCGCACCCCGAAGCCATTCAAACAAGAAGGCATGGGAAAATACGCCAGACCTGCGACACGTATTGGAGGACAAAGCAAAACATGCAAGATCGATCTACAGATCACGAGGGCGCGCCACTATGGGAGACGATAATCGTCACGCCGGATACAGTAAAAGTAAGTCCGGCCAGGCCGAACACAGCGGGCAAGACTCATTTGAGCTGCGTCGCGACATAGCCCAGTACAGAGACGCCGCACACCCCCTATGCTTCACAGATGAAGTAATGGATCATCAAATCCCAGAGGGTTTCAAACCCGTAAATATTGAATCATACGACGGCACAATAGATCCTGCGGTATGGATCGAGGATTTCCTCCTGCATATCCACATGGCCCGCGGTGATGATCTACACGCCATTAAATACCTCCCACTCAAGCTCAAAGGACCAGCTCGGCATTGGCTCAACAGCTTGCCAGCAGAGTCCATTGGCTGTTGGGAAGATTTGGAAGCCGCATTCCTCGACAACTTTCAGGGCACTTATTGGCGACCACCAGATGCCGATGACTTGAGCCACATAATTCAGCAGCCAGACAATTCTGGACACGGTTCCTAACAAAGAAAAATCAAATCGTCGACTGTCCGGATGCAGAGGCCCTAGCAGCTTTCAAGCACAACATCCGCGATGAATGGCTAGCCCGGCACCTTGGTCAGGAAAAGCCAAAATCTATGGCAGCCCTCACGACACTCATGACCCGCTTTTGTGTGGGAGAAGACATCTGGCTGGCTCGCAGTAATAACATATCAAAAAACCATGGTACTTCGGATACCAAGGACGGCAATGGCAGGTCACGTCGCAAGAAGTATAAGCGCCGCATTAACAGCGACAATACCGAGGATACGACAGTCAATGCCGGATTCAAATGCTCTAAACCCAGTCAGCGAAAAAAGCCATTCAAAAGAAGCACTCCGGGCCCGTCCAGTTTGGACCGTATACTCGATCGCTCGTGTTAAATACACGGCACCGTCGACAAGCCAGCCAACCACACCAACAGGGATTGTTGGGTGTTCAAGCAGGCCGGCAAGTTAAATGCCGAAAATAAAGATACGGGGTCATATAGCGATGACGAGGAGGAGCCCCGGCAGCCGAACACCGGAGGACAGAAGAGGTTCCCCCCTCAAGTGCGGACGGTGAACATGATATACGCAACCCACATCCCCAAGAAGGAACGGAAGCGTGCGCTCAGGGACGTATGAGCCAGTCACCCCAAAATTCAACCCATGGTCTTCCTGTCCGATCACCTTTGACCGCAGGGACCACCCCACTAGTATCCGTCATGGCGGATTCGCCGCATTGGTCCTAGACCCAATCATTGACGGATTTCACCTCACTCGAGTCCTTATGGATGGCGGCAACTGAAGGAAATATGCCCTAGAGGCAATAATAAAGTTATTATTTATTTCCTTATATCATGATAAATGTTTATTATTCATGCTAGAATTGTATTAACCGGAAACATGATACACGTGTGAATACATAGACAAACAGAGTGTCACTAGTATGCCTCTACTTGACTAGGTCGTTGATCAAAGATGGTTATGTTTCCTAGCCATAGACAAAGAGTTGTCATTTGATTAACGGGATCACATCATTAGGAGAATGATATAATTGACTTGACCCATTCTGTTAGCATAGCACTTGATCGTTTAGTTTGTTGCTCTTGCTTTCTTCATGACTTATACATGTTCCAATGACTATGAGATTATGAAACTCCCGTTTACCGGAGGAACACTTTGTGTGCTACCAAACGTCACAATGTAACTGGGTGATTATAAAGGTGCTCTACAGGTGTCTCCAAAGGTACTTGTTGGGTTGGCGTATTTCAAGATTAGGATTTGTCACTCCGATTGTCGGAGAGGTATCTCTGGACCCTCTCGGTAATGCACATCACTTAAAGCCTTGCAAGCATTGCAACTAATAAATTAGTTGCGGGATGATGTATTACAGAACGAGTAAAGAGACTTGCCGGTAACGAGATTAAACTAGGTATTGAGATACCGACGATCGAATCTCGGACAAGTAACATACCGATGACAAAGGGAACAAACGTATGTTGTTATGCAGTCTGATCGATAAAGATCTTCGTAGAATATGTGGGAGCCAATATGAGCATCCAGGTTCCGCTATTGGTTGTTGACCGGAGACGTGTCTCGATCATGTCTACATTGTTCTCGAACCCGTAAGGTCCGCACGCTTAAGGCTTTGATGACAGTTATATTATGAGTTTATGAGTATTGATGTACCGAAGGAGTTCGGAGTCCCGGATGAGATCGGGGACATGATGAGGAGTCTCGAAATGGTCGAGACCTAAAGATCGATATATTGGACGACTATATTCGGACATCGGAAAGGTTCCGAGTGATTCGGGTATTTTTCAGAGTACCGGAGAGTTACGGGAATACGTATTGGGCCTTATTGGGCCATACGGGAAAGAAGGAAAAGGGCCTCAAGGGTGGCCGCACCCCTCCCCTTGGTCTGGTTCGAATTGGACTAGGGAAGGGGGGCGCCCCCTTCCTTCCTTCTCCTTTTCCCTTCCTCTTTTCCTATTCCATATGGGAGGTGGAATCCCACTAGGACTAGGGAGTCCTAGTAGGACTCCACACTTGGCGCGCCCCCTCCTAGGGCCGGCCTCCTGCTCCCTTGCTCCTTTATATACGGGTGCAGGGGGGCACCCCAAAGACACACAAGTTGATCTTCGTGATTGTTCTCTTAGCCGTGTGCGGTGCCCCCTCCACCATAATCCTCGATAATATTATAGCGGTGCTTAGGCGAAGCCCTGCGACGGTAGAACATCAAGATCGCCACCACGCCGTCGTGCTGACGAAACTCTTCCCCGACACTTTGCTGGATCAGAGTCCGGGGATCGTCATCGAGCTGAACGTGTGCTAGAACTCGAAGGTGCCGTAATTTCGGTGCTTGATCGGTCGGGCCGTGAAGACGTACGACTACATCAACCGCGTTGTGCTAACGCTTCCGCTTTCGGTCTACGAGGGTACGTGTGGACAACACTCTCCCCTCTCGTTGCTATGCATCACCATGATCTTGCGTGTGCGTAGGAATCTTTTTGAAATTACTATGTTCCCAAACAGTGGCATCCGAGCCTAGGTTTTATGCGTTGATGTTGTGCACGAGTAGAACACAAGTGAGTTGTGGGCGATATAAGTCATACTGCTTACCAGCATGTCATACTTTGGTTCGGCGGTATTGTTGGATGAAGCGGCCCGGACCGACATTACGCGTACGCTTACGCGAGACTGGTTCTACCGACGTGCTTTGCACACAGGTGGCTGACGGGTGTCAGTTTCTCCAACTTTAGTTGAACCAAGTGTGGCTACGCCCGGTCCTTGCGAAGGTTAAAACAACACCAACTTGACAAACTATCGTTGTGGTTTTGATGCGTAGGTAAGAGCGGTTCTTGCTAAGCCCGTAGCAGCCACGTAAAACTTGCAACAATAAAGTAGAGGGCGTCTAACTTGTTTTTGCAGGGCATGTTGTGATGTGATATGGTCTAGACATGATGCTAAATTTTATTGTATGAGATGATCATGTTTTGTAACTGAGTTATCGGCAACTGGTAGGAGCCATATGGTTGTCGCTTTATTGTATGCAATGCAATGGCGCTGTAATGCTTTACTTTATCACTAAGCGGTAGTGATAGTCGTGGAAGCATAAGATTAGCGAGACGACAACGATGCTACGATGGTGATCAAGGTGTCGCGCCGATGACGATGGTGATCATGACAGTGCTTCGAAGATGGACATCACAAGCACAAGATGATGATGGCCATATCATATCACTTATATTGATTACATGTGATGTTTATCTTTTATGCATCTTATCTTGCTTTGATTGACGGTAGCATTATAAGATTATCCCTCACTAAATTATCAAAGTATAAGTGTTCTCCCTGAGTATGCACCGTTGCGAAAGTTCTTCGTGCTGAGACACCACGTGATGATCGGGTGTGATAGGCTCTATGTTCAAATACAACAGGTGCAAAACAGTTGCACACGCGGAATACTCAGGTTTAACTTGACGAGCCTAACATATAACAGATATGGCCTCCGAACACGGAGACCGAAAGGTCGAGCTTGAATCATATAGTAGATATGATCAACATATTGATGTTCACCATTGATACTACTCCATCTCACGTGATGATCGGACATGGTTTAGTTGATTTGGATCACGTGATCACTTAGAGGATTAGAGGGATGTCTTTCTAAGTGGGAGTTCTTAAGTAATATGATTAATTGAACTTAAATTTATCATGAACTTAGTCCTGGTAGTATTAGCATATCTATGTTGTAGATCAATAGCTCGCGTTTAGCTCCCCTGTTTTATTTTTGATATATTCCTAGAGAAAACTAAGTTGAAAGATGTTAGTAGCAATGATGCGATTGGATCCGTGATCTGAGGTTTATCCTCATTGCTGCACAGAAAAAATATGTCCTTCATGCACCGCTAGGTGACAAACCTATTGCAGGAGCAGATGCAGATGTTATGAACATTTGGCTAGCTCAATATGATGACTACTTGATAGTTTAGTGCACCATGCTTAAACGGCTTAGAATCGGGACTTCAAAGATGTTTTGAACGTCATGGACCATATGAGATGTTCCAGGAGTTGAAGTTAATATTTCAAACAAATACCCGAGTTGAGAGATATGAAGTCTCCAACAAGTTCTATAGCTAAAAGATGGAGGAGAATAGCTCAAGCAGTGAGCATGTGCTCAGATTGTCTGGGTACAACAATCGCTTAAATCAAGTGGGAGTTAATCTTCCAGATAAAATAGTCATTGACATAATTCTCTAGTCACCATCACCAAGTTAGTAGAACTTCGTGATGAACTATAATATGCAAGGGATAACGGAAACGATTCTCAAGCTCTTCGCGATGCTGAAATCGACAAAGGTAGAAATCAAGAAAAGCATCAAGTGTTGATGATAAACAAAACCACTAGTTTCAAGTAAAGGGACAAAGGGAAGAAAGAGGAACTTCAAGAAGAATGGCAAGCAAGTTGTTGCTCAAGTGAAAAACCCAAGTCTGGACCTAAGCCTGAAACTGAGTGCTTCTACTGCAAAGGGACTGGTCATTGAAAGCGGAACTACCCCAAGTATTTGGCGGATAAGAAGGATGGCAAAGTAAACAAAGGTATATTTGATATACAGATTATTGATGTGTATTTTACTAGTGTTCGTAGCAACCCCTCGGTATTTGATACTGGTTCAGTTGCTAAGAGTAGTAACTCGAAACGGGAGTTGCAGAATGAACAGAGACTAGTTAAGGGTGAAGTGACGATGTGTGTTGGAAGTGGTTCCAAGATTGATATGATCATCATTGCACACTCCCTATACTTTCGGGATTAGTGTTGAACGTAAATAAGTGTTATTTGGTGTTTGCATTGAGCATGAATATGATTTGATCATGTTTATTGCAATATGGTTATTCATTTAAGTAAGAGAATAAATTATTGTTCTGTTTACATGAATAAAACCTTATATGGTTACACATCCAATGAAAATGGTTTGTTGGATCTCGATCGTAGTGATACACATATTCATAATATTGAAGCCAAAAGATGCAAAGTTAATAATGATAGTGCAACTTATTTGTGGCACTGCCGTTTAGGTCATATTGGTGTAAAGCGCATGAAGAAACTCCATGCTGATGGGCTTTTGGAATCACTTGATTATGAATCAGTTGATGCTTGCGAACCATGCCTCATGGGCAAGATGACTAAGACTCCGTTCTCCGGAACAATGGAGCGAGCAAGAGATTTGTTGGAAATCATACATACTGATGTATGTGTTCCGATGAATATTGAGGCTTGCGGCAGGTATCATTATTTTCTGATCTTCACAGATGATTCGAGCAGATATGAGTATTCTACTTGATGAAACACAAGTCTGAAATATTTGAAAAGTTCAAAGAATTTCAGAGTGAAGTGGGGAATCATCGTAACAAAAATAAAAGTTTCTACGATATGATCGCAGAAGTAAAATATTTGAGTTACGAGTTTGGCCTTCAGTTAAAACAATGTGAAATAGTTTCACTACTCACGCCACTTGGAACACCACAGTGTAATGGTGTGTCCGAACGTCATAACCATACTTTATTAGATATAGTGCGATCTATGATGTCTCTTACTGATTTACCGCTATCGTTTTGGGGTTATGCATTAGAGACAACTACATCCACGTTAAATAGGGCACCATCTAAATCCGTGGAGATGACACCGTATGAACTGTGGTTTGACGAGAAACCTAAGCTGTCGTTTCTTAAAGTTTGGGACTGCGATGCTTATGTGAAAAAGTTTCAACATGATAAGCTCGAACCCAAATTAGAGAAGTAAATCTTCATAGGATACCCAAAAGAAACTATTGGGTACAACTTCTATCATAGATCCGAAGGCAAGATATGCGTTGCTGAGAATGGATCCTTTTTAGAGAAAGAGTTTCTCTCGAAAGAAGTGAGTGGGAGGAAAGTAGAACTTGATGAGGTAACTGTACCTGCTCCCTTATTGGAAAGTAGTTCATCACAGAAATCTGTTCCTGTGACTACTACACCAATTAGTGAGGAAGCTAATGATGATGATCATGTAACTTTAGATCAAGTTACTACCGAACCTCGTAGGTAAACCAGAGTGAGATCCGCACCAGAGTGGTACGGTAATCCTGTTCTGGAGGTCATGTTACTTGACCATGATGAACCTACGAACTATGAGGAAGCGATGATGAGCCTAGATTCCGCGAAATGGCTTGAGGCCATGAAATCTGAGATGATATCCATGTATAAGAACAAAGTATGGACTTTATTGACTTGCCTAGAGATCGGCGAGCCATTGAGATTAAATGGATCTTCAAGAGGAAGACGGACGCTGATAGTAGTGTTACTATCTACAAAGCTAGAATTGTCGCAAAAGGTTTTCGACAAGTTCAAGGTGTTGACTACGATGAGAGTTTCTCACTCGTATCTATGCTTAAGTCTGTCTGAATCATGTTAGCAATTGCCACATTTTATGAAATCTGGCAAATGGATAAACAAAACTACATTCCTTAATGGATTTATTAAAGAAGAGTTGTATATGATGCAACCAGAAGGTTTTGTCAATCCTAAAGGTACTAACAACATCCATCTATGGACTGGTGCAAGCATCTCGGAGTTGGAATATACGCTTTGATAAGTTGATCAAAGCATATAGTTTTATACAGACTTGCGGTGAAGCCTGTATTTACAAGAAAGTGAGTGGGAGCACTACAACATTTCTGATAAGTATATGTGAAAGACATATTGTTGATCGAACATAATGTAGAATTATTCTGCAAAGCATAAATGAATGTTTGAAAGGAGTTTTTCAAAGAAAGACCTCGGTTAAGCTGCTTACATATTGAGCATCAAGATCTATAGAGATAGATCAAGACGCTTGATAAGTTTTTCAATGAGTACATACCTTGATAAGATTTTGAAGTAGTTCAAAATAGAATAGTCAAAGAAGGAGTTCTTGCCTGTGTTACAAGGTGTGAAGTTGAGTAAGACTCAAAACCCGACCACGGCAGAAGATAGAGAGAGAATGAAAGTCATTCCCTATGCCTTGGCAATAGGTTCTATAAAATATGTCATGCTGTGTACTAGATCTATTGTATACCCTACACTGTTTTTGGCAAGGGAGTACAATAGTGATCTAGAAGTAGATCACTAGACAACGGTCAAATTATCCTTAGTGGAATAAGGATATGTTTCTCGATTATGGAGGTGACAAAAAGGTTCGTCGTAAGGGGTTACGTCGATGCAAATTTTGACACTGGTCCAGATGACTCTAAATCTCAATCTGGATACATATTGAAAGTGGGAGCAATTAGCTAGAATAGTTCCATGCAGAGCATTGTTGACATAGAAATTTGCAAAATACATACGAATCTGAATGTAGTAGACCCGTTGACTAAACTTCCCTCATAAGCAAAACATGATCACACCTTAGTACTCTTTGGGTATTAATCACATAGCAATGTGAACTAGATTATTGACTCTAGTAAACCCTTTGAGTGTTGGTCACATGTCGATGTGAACTATAGGTGTTAATCACATGGTGATGTGAACTATTGGTGTTAAATCACATGGAGATGTGAGCTAGATTATTGACTCTAGTGCAAGTGGGAGACTGAAGGAAATATGCCCTAGAGTCAATAATAAAGTTATTATTTATTTCCTTATATCATGATAAATGTTTATTATTCATGCTAGAATTGTATTAACCGGAAACATGATACATGTGTGAATACATAGACAAACAGAGTGTCACTAGTATGCCTCTACTTGACTGGCTTGTTGATCAAAGATGGTTATATTTCCTAGCCATAGACAAAGAGTTGTCATTTGATTAACGGGATCACATCATTAGGAGAATGATGTGATTGACTTGACCCATTCTGTTAGCATAGCACTTGATCGTTTAGTTTGTTGCTATTGTTTTCTTCATGACTTATACATGTTCCTATGACTGTGAGATTATGCAACTCCCGTTTACCGGAGGAACACTTTGTGTGCTACCAAACGTCACAACGTAACTGGGTGATTATAAAGGTGCTCTACAGGTGTCTCCAAAGGTACTTGTTGGGTTGGCGTATTTCGAGATTAGGATTTGTCACTCCGATTGTCGGAGAGGTATCTCTGGGCCCTCTCGGTAATGCACATCACTTAAAGCCTTGCAAGCATTGCAACTAATAAATTAGTTGCGGGATGATGTATTACAGAACGAGTAAAGAGACTTGCCGGTAACGAGATTGAACTAGGTATTGAGATACCGACGATCGAATCTCAGGCAAGTAACATACCGATGACAAAGGGAACAAACGTATGTTGTTATGCGGTCTGACCGATAAAGATCTTTGTAGAATATGTGGGAGCCAATATGAGCATCCAGGTTCCGCTATTGGTTATTGACTGGAGACATGTCTCGGTCATGTCTACATTGTTCTCAAACCCGTAGGGTCCGCACGCTTAAGGTTTCGATGACAATTATATTATGAGTTTATGAGTATTGATGTACTGAAGGAGTTCAGAGTCCCGGATGAGATCGGGGACATGACGAGAGTCTCGAAATGGTCGAGACGTAAATATCAATATATTGGACGACTATATTCGGACATCGGAAAGGTTCCGAGTGATTCGGGTATTTTTCAGAGTACCGGAGAGTTACGGGAATACGTATTGGGCCTTATTGGGCCATACGAGAAAGAAGGAAAAGGCCCTCAAGGGTGGCCGCACCCCTCCCCTTGGCCTGGTCCGAATTGGACTAGGGAAGGGGGGCGCCCCCTTCCTTCCTTCTCCTTTTCCCTTCCTCTTTTCCTATTCTATATGGGAGGTGGAATCCTACTAGGACTAGGGAGTCCTAGTAGTACTCCACACTTGGCGCGCCCCCTCCTAGGGCCAGCCTCCTCCTCCCTTGCTCCTTTATATACGGGTGCAGGGGGGCACCCCAAAGACACACAAGTTGATCTTCGTGATCGTTCTCTTAGCCGTGTGCGGTGCCCCCTCCACCATAATCCTCGATAATATTGTAGCGGTGCTTAGGCGAAGCCCTGCGATGGTAGAACATCAAGATTGTCACCACGCCGTCGTGCTGACGGAACTCTTCCCCGACACTTTGATGGATCGGAGTCCGGGGATCGTCATCGAGCTGAACGTGTGCTAGAACTCGGAGGTGCCGTAGTTTTGGTGCTTGATCAGTCGGTCCGTGAAGACGTTCGACTACATCAACCGCGTTGTGCTAACGCTTCCGCTTTCGGTCTACGAGGGTACGTGGACAACACTCTCCCCTCTCGTTGCTATGCATCACCATGATCTTGCATGTGCGTAGGAATTTTTTTGAAATTACTATGTTCCCCAACAGCAACAACCTGAACCTTCTTTATCAAGACACAACACGCAAAATGGGTATCGATCCCTCAAGGATCAAACCCACAAAAACAACCTTTAAAGGCGTCATACCAGGTGTAGAGGCCCATTGCACAGGCTCAATAACATTGGAAGTGGTCTTCGGATCTCCGGATAACTTCCGAAGCGAAGAGTTAATCTTCAACATAGCCCCGTTCCGAAGTGGCCACCATGCACTGCTCGGGCGAACCGCATTTGCAAGATTCAATGTGGTACCGCATTATGCATATCTCAAGCTTAAGATGCTAGGACCTCGGGGGGTCATGACAGTCAATGGAAACATAGAGCGCTCTCTCCGTACGGAGGAGCACACCACGGCCCTCGCAGCAGAAGCGCAAAGGTGCCTCTTAAGGCAATCCACTAGTTCGGCGATTAAGGACCTGGACACCTTCAAGCGCGCCCGGAGTAATCGGCAACAGGACCGCCTGGCACGTCCCGAGCTTGCACAGCAATGCGGCCCCCACCCCAGTCCCAGCCAAGCGGCAAAATCCGTGCCACGCATACATAATTACGCATTAAAAATACCATGGGCACAGGCGGGGAGGGGGCACAACTGCAGCACGCTCCAAGTCGCGTCTTAAACCGCACTAAGGGCTTCCCGCTTTATTATTTTTCTCTTTCAGGACTTTAATCTCTGGAAACCCTATCCGGCAGCATGATTGCCGAACACATGATGCAGAACCAAGGAGGCAGAAAGCTACGTCACACCACGGAACTCCCAGGTGGATTACGATAACGAGTGAAATATTTGCTTTAATACTATTCCTCGGCTTGCCCTTGGAAGGGACATGTTAAACAGTCCCACTTTTTGCTTATCACGCTACTTGTAATATTCTGCTTTAATGCACCTTTCTGAATAAACAATGCATAGCATTAAGACTATTACTGCATTCTTCCTTTTTATATATATGTTCATTCACGATATCTAGCACCTGTACACTCTGGTACGACCAATACACTAGGGGCTTAAGCATACCCCATAATACGACGTGAGAAGTCCGAACACTTTCGACAGTGCGGCACCCCGAACTTATAGCATTATATGCATCAGCTCCGAATCTTGTCTTGGGTCAATAGTTGGGTTTTCCTGGCTCCCATGTTTTGGTACCTTACGTTCCGCTATATCGGCTAAGGTAGCACTGGGAGAACTACTGCGATTGTGCCCCGGTTCTGTTGGGCTAAGCACCTCAGTAGAGAAAGCTAAAACTGACTGTCATGATAAGGCGAGAGACTGGTTGCTGTTCGAGAGGTTTCAAGTCCCTAAAGACTTATGCCTCTTAGAGCGAGGAGGCAGCCCTATCCGGCTTAAGGCATGTATCGTGCCCTGAATTCGGCCTTCCGAATACTAGGGGCTTCGCCGAAATTTAAAATTATAGAATTCTATGGCTAAGTGAGAGTGATAACGCATTATAGTTCGATTGTCTTGTTCGTTGTGCTGAGCACCTCTCGAAGGACCCAACAATGGGAACAAGAGTGCTCAGGTTTATCCCGAACACCCCAGCACTCGCGGCGTGGGGGGCAGAAGCCGACGACTAGCCATCTCTCAGATTTGATAAACAGTCGAACAGAAGGTAATATTTTAAATTCAGACAAGCGTTGCATAGCGCATATGAACAAGTTTTCATAATACAGGATTACACGAGCAAGTTCATTCAAATATTACATCTTTTGCACACTCGTCCGCTACAAGACGGGCACCCTTCAGGACACCCTTATAGTACATCTCGGGGTGGCGATGCTCCTTGCCCTGCGGCGGCCATTCCTTCACCAGCTTCACGGCGTCCATCTTGGCCCATTGCACCTTCACACGGGTGAAAGCCCGACATGCACCCTCGATGCAGACGGACCGTTTGATGACTTCCAGCCGTGGGCAGGCATCCACAAGCCGCCTCACCAGGCCGAAGTAGCTGTTGGGAAGGGCGTCGCCAGGCCACATCCGGACTGTAAAGCCCTTCATAGTCTGTTTGGCCGCCTTGTGAAGCTTGACCAGTTGCTTCAGCTGGTCGCTCAGAGGCATCGGGTGTTCGGTCTCAGTATACTGAGACTATAACAGCTTCTTCGTTGAGCTTCCCTCCTCGGCCAGGTAAAACTGTGCGGCATCCGACACGCTGCGGGACAAATCTGCGAATGCTCCTGGAGAGCTCCGGATTCAGGTAAGTAACAAGTAATTTACTTTCACATGCTTGCTTTGCATATAGAATGCCTTACCCGCCGCTATCTTCTTCATCGCATCAATCTCCTGGAGGGCCTTTTGGGCTTCGTCCTTGACACTCTTTGCACTTTCAAGGGCCGTGGCAACCTCGGACTCTCGCGTCTTCAAGTCAAGCTCCAACGCCTCGTGCTTCATCACGAGAGTGTGGAGCTCTTGCTGCAGCTCGCCCACCCGTGCCTCATGCCTTTCCCGCTCGGTGCGCTCCTTGGCCGCTTTGTTTTCGGCCTCGGATAGTGCTTGCTTCAGGGTCGCCACCTTGGTCGTGGCCCCTGGCAAATTTACGATGATCCTGTCATTTTGCAATCATATTCTTTTTATATATATATCCATAGACTAGGTACTACTTACCTTTTTTCTCCTCGAGCTGCCTCTTGGCAAGGCTGAGCTCTTCCTTGGACCCTTCGAGGTCCTGCTTCAGTGCGGCGACCTCCGCAGTCAGTGCGGCAGAGGCCAGCAGCGAAGCCTGCATACGCATATAGACATACTTATATTAGACTCCTGCGATATTGTTTGATCCTCTGTTCGGCTTTTCTTTGTGAACACCGACCAGAGCATCAGGGGCTACTGTCTATGCGGTAATATTTTTCCTATATTTCAAATACTTACCTCAAAGCCTGTCAGAAGGCTGGCACAGGCTTCAGCCAGTCCGCTCTTGACGGACTGAACCTTCTGGATCACCGCACTCATAATAGTGCGGTGCTCTTCGTCGATGGAAGCGTTGAGAAGCGCTCCCAGCAGATTGTCCGGTGCCTCTGGATGGACAGAGGTCACCGGCATAGGCGTCTTGCCCCTTTTGGAAGGAGGCCGCCTGCTTGAGACCGGAACCACTGGAGGTTCCGGCGCGGTGTTCGGCTGAGGGCCGAACTCGAAGCCCTCGGGAGCCTTGCTTCCTCTGCTCCCAGAATCCGGAAGGTCGCCTCGAAGCGCCTCCGGGACTATCTCCCCTCGACCCGGTGCCTCTTGAGACAATACCTCGGCATTGTCCGTAGGGCAAGGGGAGGTGGCAGTCGGAAGTGGATCGATATCCATATCCGACGAGCCCAGGGAGCCGTCCGACGATACGTCGATACGGGCTCGTGGCGGTCTGCATAATCATTCGGCGTTAGGAGAAGCAGTGCGATGAAGGTATGCTATGAATTACTCTGGCATCCGAATACTTACGACTTCGCGGGCTTGGCCCTGAGCAGCCACTCGTCTTCGCCTTCGGTGGCGGTGGTGGAGTAGTCCGGAAGGAGAGTCCTTCCCTTTTTGGACCCTTCGCCCCCCCCCCCCCCGGTTGGGGCGGCCTTCCTTTTCTTGTCTCCCCCGACTGGAGGGGGAGCATCTTCATCTTCCTCCTCGTCTTCGGGGGAGGAGTGAGTCGCGGAGTTATTGGACGATGAGTCCGATAACACCTAGTGTCGGGAACTCTTTCGGGTTCCCTTAGCCTTCTTGGTCTTCTCCGGCACCTTGTAAGGAGCCGGACTCAGCATCTCCGTCAGGAGAGTGTCCGAAGTGTCTCCGGGCAGAGGGACCAGACAGTTAATTTGCCCCGATGTCTCCACCCAGTCCTGTCAAAGGCATGGAGCTCAGACCCCGCACATGATTAAGCTAGGGGAAATAAAATATCCTACCGGATGTATAGAACTCACCGAATGCGTTGGGCGCTTCGTGCTTAGCCCTCGGTCCTCGGTGAGAGAGGGAGGGACCTCGGCGCCCTTGAACAGCACCCTCCAGACGTCCTTATGCATCGTGTCGAAAAGCTCGCTCAGAGTCTAGTGATGGGCCAGGTCGAACTCCTACAAATTGAAGTCCCGTTGTTGACACGGGAGGATCCGACGGATGAGCATGACCTGGACTATGTTGACAAGCTTGAGCTTTTTGCTTGCCATATTCCGGATACACTTCTGGAGTCTGTCCAGCTCCACCGATGAACCCCAGGACATGCCCTTCTCTTTCCAGGAGGTGAGCCGCGTGCAGATTCCGGATCGAAACTCGGGGGCCGCCACCCAGGTGGTGTCGCGCGGCTCGGTGATGTAGAACCACGCCGATTTCCACCCCTTTATGGTCACCACGAAGGAGCCTTCAAACCATATAACATTGGGCATCTTGCCCACCATGGCTCCGCCGCATTCTATTTGTTAGCCCCCCACCACCTTCGGCTTGATATTGAAGGTCTTTAGCCACAGGCCGAAGTGGGGTTGGATGCGGAGGAAAGCCTCACACACGACGATGAACGCCGAAATGTTGAGGATGAAGTTCGGGGACAGATCATGGAAGTCCAGCCCGTAGTAGAACATGAGACCGCGAACGAATGGATGGAAGGGAAACCCCAGTCCGCGGAGGAAGTGGTGGAGGAAAACTACCCTCTCGTGAGGTTCCGGGGTAGGGACGATCTGCCCCGCAGCGGGCAGCCGATGCGCGATATTCGCGGCTAAGTATCCGGCTCTGCGCAGCTTCTTGATGTGTCCCTCCATAATGGAGGAAGCCATCCATTTGCCTCCCGCTCCGGACATGTTTGGAGAAGGTTGAGGGGAAGGATGTGGACTTGGGTGTTGGATCTCGAGTGTGCAAGAATGGATGAGCAAGGAGGAAGAAGGTGTGGGTACAAAAAGGTTAAACCTTGTCCCTTTATAAGGGCGGCCGAAACTATGCGTCCCCACTAGCCCGGTAAAACTCGCTTATCCCCCAAGCACCGTAATCGATGGCACGGTTGGGTTACCCACACCATTATTGATGAGAATCCCGTAATAAGAGGGACACGTTCTCTGCGTTGACAAGACATGTCAGGAAACTGCCCCACATTATGTGCGGGGCTAGTTAAAGGAAACGGTTCGAATAATCACCGGGCCATGACATAATGTCATGTTGCCAAGACGTGTCAACAGATTAGATTTGTGGAAATATTATTCTCTCTACGGTGGTATGTGGAACTTATTTTGCAGGGTCGGATACTATCCTTGTATTCAAATTTTTCTGTGGTGTATTCGGAGGAGGAACCTGCCTTGCAATGTCGAACACAACACTGCACGCTGGACTCATCGTCATTGAAGCCTGGTTCAGGGGCTACTGAGGGAGTCCTGGATTAGGGGGTATCCGGACAGCCGGATTATATCCTTTAGCCGGACTGTTGGACTATGAAGATACAAGATTAAAGACTTCGTCTCGTGGTCCAGATGGGACTCTACTTGGCGTGGAAGGCAAGCTAGGCAATACGGATATGTATATCTCCTCCTTTGTAACCGACCTTGTGTAACCCTAGCCCCCTCCGGTATCTATACAAACCGGAGGGTTTTAGTCCGTAGGACAACATACAATAATACCATAGGCTAGCTTCTAGGGTTTAGCCTCTCCGATCTCGTGGTAGATCAACTCTTGTAATACTCATATCATCAAGAATAAATCAAGCAGGATGTAGGGTTTTACCTCCATCAAGAGGGCCCGAACCTGGGTAAAATATCGTGTCCCCGGCCTCCTGTTACCATCCGCCTTAGACGAACAGTTTGGGACCCCCTACCCGAGATCCACCCGTTTTGACACCGACAGCAACCATCCATCCATCCAACACTTCAATGATTTACTACCATGTAACCATAGTTTAAAAAACCAAACCGGCAAGGTTGCCGGTTCAGGTTTTTACCCGTGGACCGCCAGTTCATCGATTCGATTGTCGGTTTTTTAAGCAATAAAATAATATATATATATATATATATATTTATCAATAAATGCACCAGTCAATAGATAAAAATTGTGATATCAGAGGTGACCGTCGGGCATCTTGGTCCTCCTGCTCGGATGCTCTTGGTCTAGACTTTGAAATGGAGGGAGGCAATCAGAGGGAAGCCTGGTCGATTTGACTGGAGAGGAGAGAGGTCGAAGTTGTACGCACTAATTGGACCAGATGGCGGCATCCCCCCTCCTAAACCGTCAATAGAGGTGGTGCAGATGGTGGGACGCGAGAATGGCAGTGTGGACTGGTGGCCTGGTGCTGCCGCGCAGAGCGATGAGGGAGAAGCGACATCGCCATGGCATGGCGCCAAGCAAGGGTTGCGCCGGCGGGGCCACCGGCACCAATAGGATTTGTCCGTGTATAAAATTGAGAGAAATGCTCCTAAAATTGTTGAAACCGTATTAAAAGAGGTGTTTTCTTCCTTTTTTTTATCCTACCTCCAGCTTGTTCGCACGAAAACAAGTTGATTGAGAGGCTTTTCTGAAAACGACATCAAACCGATCGGTTTTCTATGAACCACCCGATTCATCAGTTTTGGGAAGAACGGACGGTTCGGCCGGTTTTTCCGGTTCGATTGCTCAAACGGTCCGCACTTAAAAAAACTGCTTGGATCGCCGGTTTCTGTTTTTCCCGGTTCGACCACCAGTCCGGTCCAGTTTTTTAAACTATGCATGCAATGTATACTTCGTGCGTCCGTAGCACTAACAAGGCCTTGTACAATGCAAGGTGCTTCGGGGAAGGTGCTTAGAGAAATCAACCAGGTTTTTTTTAAGCACCGATGCTTATTTATACATGATAGACGCTTAACTAAGCGTCTCTCCTATAAAAATAGACACCGATGCTTCACAAAAATTCGATTTATTTTTTAAACACCTTTCTAAGCATCTTTCATTGTACAAGGCCTAACAGGCCAGTCAACGGTGGATAGCCTGCGGAAGAGGTCACTCAACCGCATTGGTACCATGCATCCCAGGGAGTACGTACCCGGATGGGAGGTTTTAGTCCAGATGATGATTAGCCAATCAAGCTCAATGTTGGCGCCTGCGATACATACCTGTCTGTACGTAGCAGCACACGTGAACACACCTCACGTACATACACACGTCCATCTATCTATCTACTCTTGTGCCTGTCCGTGTCCGGTCCCTACACACTCTCCACAAAGCAGAGCGCACGTACGGTTGAGCGGTCACATCCGGGGGATGGACGACGGGTGCCGCCGGGCCCCGGGAAAGTACCGGGCAGCTCCATCTGTCTTTCCCAGCCACTCTCCGACCCGACCTACTACCACAGTACGTCCATTGCCCACCATGGGAAGGTACGCGGTACGCACGTACTACCAGCCGCGCCATGCAAAGGATAATTCCCCGTGGGGCGGCAGCGGGAAGCAGCTGTATGGCAGAGGCCGCGGGCGATCCGGCAGCGGCAGGCTTCCCCGTGCCTGCTGCCGCACGGCGACACGCCCCGCCCCCGCGGCCGGCTCCCGCGGGTCTCCGATCCCTACCCTGCATGCACCGCAGCGCACTCGTGCGATCGCCACCCACGGTGAACAGTCGGCGTCGGTAAAGCTAGCTGGCTGCTCCAGCTCCGCCAGCGCCGCCGGATGTTACTTTGGCGCGCCGACCTGGTTTCCCCCGCTCGCCGACGTCGACGGGCAAGTGTGCAACAGCTGGCTCTGCCGGGCCCCGCTGTACGGTGACGCGACGTCACCGGAGCCGCCGCTTTCCTTTGCCGAGTGCATGGGCATCTGCGAGCTGGGCACCGCGCCCGATCGATCGGCCAAGAGAATTCTTGATTTGCTGCTGCTTTTGGATTTTGATTGCTATGAATAAGACGCGCCAACTCAAAGTATTCCTCAAGCCGGTACAGTGCAGCGGGATTGTCAGTACGTTCGCAGGACATAATCACGGAAGCATCACCTTTGTGGCCGAAGGGATGCTTTGCTCCCCACCTAGAAGCCGATCGTCGGCCGGAGGTTCTAGCCGATGTGCCTGCATTTTGTAGAAAAGTAAGGGAGCATAACTAACTGTTTTTTGCGGAGAAGGGAGTGTAACTAACTAATACACATTTATAAAGTTCGATTTATTAAAAAATCTATACGCACTACATTTTGGAATGAAGGAAGTACTGTCGAATATTAGTTTAGAGTAGCCACAAGAACAAATTAACTTTTGTGCCTTTTCTTTCCCTTCTCGCAAGGCGACTAGAGAAAGCATTCTTCCCTTCGATCTCCGTCGACGAGCCCATGGATTCGCCTCCCCTCCGCATGCCGCTCCGGCGCCCAATGGTGGGGAGGATAATCCTGGTGTCTCGGCTTAGATAAGTAGTGTTTTAGTTCTCGCAAGGGCGGCACTTGGACGGATGGTGGTGCTTCTTCTTCGAGTTAGTCTTCCAGGCTCCGATCCTCCTCAAGTTGTTTATCGGGATGGATTAGATCACTAGTAGAAAAATGGTCAAACGTGAAGCACATTAGTGCCGGTTCCAACGGCTAGCCGGGCCGCTTTCATTAGTACCGGTTCGTGGCGAACCTTTAGCACCGGTTCGTGCCACGAACCGGTACTAACGGGAGTGGTGGCAGGATGTTGTCAGACTGGGGCCCCTCCAGCCCCTTTAGTACCGGTTCTTGGCACGAACCGGTACTAAAGGTCGTCCTACATAAACCATTCGTCCACCCGAGCTCGCTCTGTTCTTCCCCTTTCCCCTCTCCTCTCTCTGTTCTTCCCCTCTTCCTCTCGAGCTCATCACATATTTTGCCCAAAATTTGTCAAGATTTGAAGGCCCCCATCCATTCAAATGATCACAAAGGTTAGCAACTTTGTCCTTTCATCTCTCATTGCTAGATTAGCTCTTGCAATGCTTTATATAGTGATTAATTTGTGAGTTTAGT
>NC_041388.1:397048941-397051317 GCF_002162155.2 Triticum dicoccoides | reverse complement strand
TCTGTTCTTCCCCTTTCCCCTCTCCTCTCTGTTCTTCCCCTCTTCCTCTCGAGCTCATCACACATTTTGCCCAAAATTTGTCAAGATTTGAAGGCCCCCATCCATTCAAATGATCACAAAGGTTAGCAACTTTGTCCTTTCATCTCTCATTGCTAGATTAGCTCTTGCAATGCTTTATATAGTGATTAATTTGTGAGTTTAGTAATTTGGGAGGATATATATATATATATATATATATATATATATATATATATATATATATATATATGCTAGTATTTGATTTATATGCAATTTGAGGTCAAAAATAACACTTAGTTTGCATATGTAGGTGTGGTTTACTTAGTGCCTTCTAAATCTCCGTCGTAACCATCGTCGATCGCCCGCACCGTCCCGTCGCCGGCACCACCTTGTGGTGAGCCTCTTGTTCATGAAATTTTATATAAAAATTGATGTTTGTGTGATTTGGATATATAGTTACTCGTATAATTATTTTACCCGTACGTTGTTTGTTATACATATAGTCCCCGTCGGCCCTCGTCCTTGTTATGATTCGGATGTGGTATATATATTCTCTTTTAAAACTAGTTGCATTTCGTGTTTATGACAAATTATGCCCATCAAGTTGACATAGAATTTTTTTCTAGGAGGTATGTGAACCGGAAATTCCAACCGACCCTATTGTCGAGAGGTTAAATTTAGTTGAAAGAGAAAACGAGTACTTGAAAGAAAAATTAAAAAGAATTGAGGGGGAGAAGATGGAATTGGAGTTGCATGTTGCCGATGTCGTCGATGATCACAAGATCAAGATGGAGAAAATGCGCTTGAAGATTAGAAAGATTAGAAAATATGCCATCGATAGTGAGGCTTGGTATCATTATGCTGTTGGATCCATTGTTACCTTAGTTGCGATCTTGATCGCATTTGTTGTTGCATTTAAATGCTTTAGCTAGAGAGTTATTTGTTTGTTGCATTTAAGTGTTGTATGAACTTGTATTAATTTGGTCTATTCGGTGTTGTGTAATGAAGATGAGCCGGCAATGGATATACGATGATCGATGCTCTCCCCAGTTCGTTGAGGGTGTGCATACTTTTCTGCTTGCGGCTGAGGCAAACAAGCGGGCGGATGGTTTTATGCCTTGTCCATGTGCTGGCTGTAAAAATGGTCACAATTACTCTACGTCAAGAACCATTCACGTCCACCTATTTAAGTCCGGTTTGATGCCCCATTATAATGTTTGGACCAAGCACGGAGAAAGAGGGGTTATGATGGAAGACAATGAAGAAGAAGAGGACGACGACAGCTATCCTGGCCATGGGTTCCCTGAATACAATGATACAACAATGGGAGAAGAAGCTGAGCCGGTAATGCGGGAAGAAGCTGAGCCGACAATGCGGGAAGAAGCTGAAGAAGAGGCATCAGATGAACCCGTTGATGATCTAGGTCGGGCCATTGCCGATGCAAAGAGAAACTGTGCAAGTGATTTGGAGAAGAAGAAGTTGCAGCGCATGTTAGAGGATCACAAAAAATTGTTGTACCCTAATTGCGTAGGTGACAAGAAAAAGCTGGGCACCACACTGGAATTGCTGCAATGGAAGGCAGAGAATGGTGTATCTGACAAGGGATTTGGAAAGTTGCTGGTAATGATAAAGGATATGCTTCCAAAGGACAACGAATTGCCCGAGAGTACGTACGAAGCAAAGAAGGTTGTCTGCCCTCTAGGGTTAGAGGTGCAGAAGATACATGCATGCCCTAATGATTGCATCCTCTACCGCGGTGAGTACGAGGATTTGAACGCTTGCCCGGTATGTGGTGCATTGCGCTATAAGATCAGCCGCGATGACCCTGGTGATGTCGAGGGCGAGCGCCCCAAGAAGAAGATTCTGTTGGGGAACGTAGTAATTTCAAAAAAATTCCTACGCACACACAAGATCATGGTGATGCATAGCAACGAGAGGGGAGAGTGTGATCTACGTACCCTTGTAGATCGACAACGGAAGCGTTAACTTGGTTGATGTAGTCGTACGTCTTCACGGCCCGACCGATCAAGCACCGAAACTACGGCACCTCCGAGTTCTAGCACACATTTAGCTCGATGACGATCCCCGGACTCCGATCCAGCAAAGTGTCGGGGAAGAGTTCCGTCAGCACGACGGCGTGGTGACGATCTTGATGTACTACTGTCGCAGGGCTTCGCCTAAGCACCGCTACAATATTATCGAGGACTATGGTGGAAGGGGGCACCGCACACGGCTAAGAATATGATCACGTGGATCAACTTATGTCCTTAGGGGTGCCCCTTGCCTCCGTATATAAAGGTTCAAAGGGGGGGGCGGCCGGCCAAGAGGAGGCGCGCCAGGAGGAGTCCTACTCCCTCC
>NC_041388.1:397041515-397048308 GCF_002162155.2 Triticum dicoccoides | reverse complement strand
CCATCTCTGGCCACCTCTCCTCTCTTCTACTAAGGCCCACTAAGGCCCATATACCTCCCGGGGGGGGTTCCGGTAACCTCCCGGTAATCCGGTAAAATCCCGATTTCACCCGGAACACTTCCGATATCCAAACATAGGCTTCCAATATATCAATCTTTATGTCTCGACCATTTCAAGACTCCTCGTCATGTCCGTGATCACATCCGGGACTCCGAACAACCTTCGGTACATCAAAACGCATAAACTCATAATATAACTGTCATCGAAACCTTAAGCGTGCGGACCCTACGGGTTCGAGAACAATGTAGACATGACCGAGACATGTCTCCGGTCAATAACCAATAGCGGGACCTGGATGCCCATATTGGTTCCTACATATTCTGTGAAGATCTTTTATCGGTCAGACCGCATAACAACATACGTTGTTCCCTTTGTCATCGGTATGTTACTTGCCCGAGATTCGATCATCAGTATCCTATACCTAGTTCAATCTCGTTACCGGCAAGTCTCTTTACTCGTTCTGTAATATATCATCCTGCAACTAACTCATTAGTTGCAATGCTTGCAAGGCTTAAGTGATGTGCATTACCGAGAGGGCCCAGAGATACCTCTCCGACAATCGGAGTGACAAATCCTAATCTCGAAATACGCCAACCCAACATGTACCTTTGGAGACACCTGTAGAGCTCCTTTATAATCACCCAGTTACGTTGTGACGTTTGGTAGCACACAAAGTGTTCCTCTGGCAAACGGGAGTTGCATAATCTCATAGTCATAGGAACATGTATAAGTCATGAAGAAAGCAATAGCAACATACTAAACGATCGGGTGCTAAGCTAATGGAATGGGTCATGTCAATCAGATCATTCAACTAATGATGTGATCCCGTTAATCAAATAACAACTCTTTGTCCATGGTTAGGAAACATAACCATCTTTGATTAACGAGCTAGTCAAGTAGAGGCATACTAGTGACACTCTGTTTGTCTATGTATTCACACATGTATTATGTTTCCGGTTAATACAATTCTAGCATGAATAATAAACTTTTATCATAATATAAGGAAATAAATAATAACTTTATTATTACCTCTAGGGCATATTTCCTTCAGTCTCCCACTTGCACTAGAGTCAATAATCTAGATTACACAGTAATGATTCTAACACCCATGGAGCCTTGGTGCTGATCATGTTTTGCTCGTGGAAGAGGCTTAGTCAACGGGTCTGCAACATTCAGATCCGTATGTATCTTGCAAATCTCTATGTCTCCCACCTGGACTAGATCCCGGATCGAATTGAAGTGTCTCTTGATGTGCTTGGTTCTCTTGTGAAATCTGGATTCCTTCGCCAAGGCAATTGCACCAGTATTGTCACAAAAGATTTTCATTGGACCCGATGCACTAGGTATGACGCCTAGATCAGATATGAACTCCTTCATCCAGACTCCTTCATTCGCTGCTTCCGAAGCAGCTATGTATTCCGCTTCACACGTAGATCCC
This sequence comes from Triticum dicoccoides, assembly GCF_002162155.2. NCBI lineage: Eukaryota > Viridiplantae > Streptophyta > Magnoliopsida > Poales > Poaceae > Triticum > Triticum dicoccoides. The sequence goes on along the minus strand of NC_041388.1, from coordinate 397,046,810 downwards.
GCCACGATGCTCTGTTTAGAACTGTACCAACTGACAGCTCCACCGTTTAATGTAAACACGTATCCGGTTTGTGATTTAGAATCGTCCGGATCAGTGTCAAAGCTTGCATCAACGTAACCGTTTACGATGAGCTCTTTGTCACCTCCATATACGAGAAACATATCCTTAGTCCTTTTCAGGTACTTCAGGATGTTCTTGACCGCTGTCCAGTGATCCACTCCTGGATTACTTTGGTACCTCCCTGCTAGACTTATAGCAAGGCACACATCAGGTCTGGTACACAACATTGCATACATGATAGAGCCTATGGCTGAAGCATAGGGAACATCTTTCATTTTCTCTCTATCTTCTGCAGTGGTCGGGCATTGAGTCTGACTCAACTTCACACCTTGTAACACAGGCAAGAACCCTTTCTTTGCTTGATCCATTTTGAACTTCTTCAAAATCTTGTCAAGGTATGTGCTTTGTGAAAGTCCAATTAAACATCTTGATCTATCTCTATAGATCTTTATGCCTAATATGTAAGCAGCTTCACCGAGGTCTTTCATTGAAAAACTCTTATTCAAGTATCCCTTTATGCTATCTAGAAATTCTATATCATTTCCAATCAGTAATATGTCATCCACATATAATATCAGAAATGCTACAGAGCTCCCACTCACTTTCTTGTAAATACAGGCTTCTCCAAAAGTCTGTATAAAACGAAATGCTTTGATCACACTATCAAAGCGTTTATTCCAACTCCGAGAGGCTTGCACTAGTCCATAAATGGATCGCTGGAGCTTGCACACTTTGTTAGCTCCCTTTGGATCGACAAAACCTTCCGGTTGCATCATATACAACTCTTCTTCCAGAAATCCATTCAGGAATGCAGTTTTGACATCCATCTGCCAAATTTCATAATCATAAAATGCGGCAATTGCTAACATGATTCGGACAGACTTAAGCATCGCTACGGGTGAGAAGGTCTCATCGTAGTCAACCCCTTGAACTTGCCGAAACCCTTTTGCGACAAGTCGGGCTTTGTAGACAGTAATATTACCGTCGGCGTCAGTCTTCTTCTTGAAGATCCATTTATTCTTAATTGCTTGCCGATCATTGGGCAAGTCAACCAAAGTCCACACTTTGTTCTCATACATGGATCCCATCTCAGATTTCATGGCTTCAAGCCATTTTGCAGAATCTGGGCTTACCATCACTTCTTCATAGTTCGTAGGTTCATCATGATCTAGTAGCATGACTTCCAGAACTGGATTACCGTACCACTCTGGCGCGGATCTCACTCTGGTTGATCTACGAGGTTCAGTAGTATCTTGTTCTGAAGTTTCATGATCATTATCATTAGCTTCCTCACTAATTGGTGTAGGTGTCACAGAAACAGTTTTCTGTGATGCACTACTTTCCAATAAGGGAGCAGGTACAGTTACCTCGTCAAGTTCTACTTTCCTCCCACTCACTTCTTTGGAGAGAAACTCCTTCTCCAGAAAGTTTCCGAACTTAGCAACAAAAGTCTTGCCTTCGGATCTGTGATAGAAGGTGTATCCAATAGTCACCTTTGGATATCCTATGAAGACACATTTCTCCGATTTGGGTTCGAGCTTATCAGGTTGAAGCTTTTTCACATAAGCATCGCAGCCCCAAACTTTCAGAAACGACAACTTTGGTTTCTTGCCAAACCATAGTTCATAAGGCATCGTCTCAACGGATTTTGATGGTGCCCTATTTAACGTGAATGCGGCCGTATCCAAAGCATAACCCCAAAACGATAGCAGTAAATCAGTAAGAGACATCATAGATCGCACCATATCTAGTAAAGTACGATTACGATGTTCGAACACACCATTACGCTGTGGTGTTCCGGGTGGCGTGAGTTGCGAAACTATTCCGCATTGTTTCAAAAGTACACCAAACTCGTAACTCAAATATTCTCCTCCACGATCAGATCGTAGAAACTTTATTTTCTTGTTACGATGATTTTCAACTTCACTATGAAATTCTTTGAACTTTTCAAACGTTTCAGACTTATGTTTCATTAAGTAGATATATCCATATCTGCTTAAGTCATCTGTGAAGGTGAGAAAATAACGATATCCGCCACGAGCCTCAATATTCATCGGACCACATACATCAGTATGTATGATTTCCAACAAATCTGTTGCTCTCTCCATAGTTCCGGAGAATGGCGTTTTAGTCATCTTGCCCATGAGGCACGGTTCGCAAGTACCAAGTGATTCATAATCAAGTGGTTCCAAAAGTCCATCAGTATGGAGTTTCTTCATGCGCTTTACACCGATATGACCTAAACGGCAGTGCCATAAATAAGTTGCACTATCTTTATCAACTCTGCATCTTTTGGCTTCAATATTATGAATATGTGTGTTACTACTATCGAGATTCAATAAGAATAGACCACTCTTCAAGGGTGCATGACCATAAAGATATTACTCATATAAATAGAACAACCATTATTCTCTGATTTAAATGAATAACCGTCTCGCATCAAACAAGATCCAGATATAATGTTCATGCTTAACGCTAGCACCAAATAACAATTATTTAGGTCTAATATTAATCCCGAAGGTAGATGTAGAGGTAGCGTGCCGACCGCGATCACATCGACTTTGGAACCGTTTCCCACACGCATCGTCACCTCGTCCTTAGCCAATCTTCGCTTAATTCGTAGTCCCTGTTTCGAGTTGCAAATATTAGCAACAGAACCAGTATCAAATACCTAGGTGCTACTGCGAGCATTAGTAAGGTACACATCAATAACATGTATATCACATATACCTTTGTTCACCTTGCCATCCTTCTTATCTGCCAAATACTTGGGGCAGTTCCGGTTCCAGTGACCAGTCTGCTTACAGTAGAAGCACTCAGTTTCAGGCTTAGGTCCAGACTTGGGTTTCTTCTCTTGAGCAGCAACTTGCTTGCTGTTCTTCTTGAAGTTCCCCTTCTTCTTCCCTTTGCCCTTTTTCTTGAAACTAGTGGTCTTGTTGACCATCAACACTTGATGCTCCTTTTTGATTTCTACCTCCGCAGCTTTCAGCATTGCGAAGAGCTCGGGAATAGTCTTATTCATCCCTTGCATATTATAGTTCATCACGAAGCTCTTGTAGCTTGGTGGCAGTGATTGGAGAATTCTGTCAATGACGCAATCATCTGGAAGATTAACTCCCATTTGAATCAAGTGATTATTATACCCAGACATTTTGAGTATATGCTCACTGACAGAACTGTTCTCCTCCATCTTGCAGCTATAGAACTTATTGGAGACTTCATATCTCTCAATCCGGGCATTTGCTTGAAGTATTAACTCCAACTCCTGGAACATCTCATATGCTCCATGACGTTCAAAACGTCGTTGAACTCCCGGTTCTAAGCCGTAAAGCATGGCACACTGAACTATCGAGTAGTCATCAGCTTTGCTCTGCCAGACGTTCACAACATCTGGTGTTGCTCCAGCAGCAGGCCTGGCACCCAGCGGTGCTTCCAGGACGTAATTCTTCTGTGCAGCAATGAGGATAATTCTCAAGTTATGGACCCAGTCCGTGTAATTGCTACCATCATCTTTCAACTTTGCTTTCTCAAGGAACGCATTAAAATTCAACGGAACAACAGCACGGGCCACTTATCTACAATCATACATAAACAAGCAAGATACTATCAGGTACTAAGTTCATGATAAATTTAGGTTCAATTAATCATATTACTTAAAGAACTCCCACTTAGATAGACATCCCTCTAATCCTCTAAGTGATTACGTGATCCAAATCAACTAAACCATGTCCGATCATCACGTGAGATGGAGTAGTTTCATTGGTGAACATCACTATGTTGATCATATCTACTATATGATTCATGCTCGACCTTTCGGTCTCCGTGTTCCGAGGCCATATCTGTATATGCTTGGCTCGTCAAGTATAACCTGAGTATTCCGCGTGTGCAACTGTTTTGCATCTGTTGTATTTGAACGTAGAGCCTATCACACCCGATCATCACGTGGTGTCTCAGCACGAAGAACTTTCGCAACGGTGCATACTCAGGGAGAACACTTCTTGATAATTAGTGAGAGATCATCTTATAATGCTACCGTCAATCAAAGCAAGATAAGATGCATAAAAGATAAACATCACATGCAATCAATATAAGTGATATGATATGGCCATCATCATCTTGTGCTTGTGATCTCCATCTCCGAAGCACCGTCATGATCACCATCGTCACCGGCGCGACACCTTGATCTCCATCGTAGCATCGTTGTCGTCTCGCCAATCTTATGCTTCCACGACTATCGCTACCGCTTAGTGATAAAGTAAAGCATTACAGCGCGATTGCATTGCATACAATAAAGCGACAACCATATGGCTCCTGCCAGTTGCCGATAACTCGGTTACAACATGATCATCTCATACAATAAATTTAGCATCATGTCTTGACCATATCACATCACAACATGCCCTGCAAAAACAAGTTAGACGTCCTCTACTTTGTTGTTGCATGTTTTACGTGGCTGCTACAGGCTTTAAGCAAGAACCAATCTTACCTACGCATCAAAACCACAACGATAGTTTGTCAAGTTGGTGTTGTTTTAACCTTCACAAGGACCGGGCGTAGCCACACTCGGTTCAACTAAAGTTGGAGAAACTGTCACCCGCAAGCCACCTATGTGCAAAGCACGTCGGGAGAACCAGTCTCGCGTAAGCGTACGCGTAATGTCGGTCCGGGCCGCTTCGTCCAACAATACTGCCGAACCAAAGTATGACATGCTGGTAAGCAGTATGACTTATATCGCCCACAACTCACTTGTGTTCTACTCGTGCATATAACATCAACATATAAAACCTAGGCTCGGATGCCACTGTTGGGGAACGTAGTAATTTCAAAAAATTTCCTACGCACACGCAAGATCATGGTGATGCATAGCAATGAGAGGGGAGAGTGTGATCTACGTACCCTTGTAGATCGACAACGGAAGCGTTAACTTGGTTGATGTAGTCGTACGTCTTCACGGCCCGACCGATCAAGCACCGAAACTACGGCACCTCCGAGTTCTAGCACACATTTAGCTCGATGACGATCCCCGGACTCCGATCCAGTAAAGTGTCGGGGAAGAGTTCCGTCAGCACGACGGCGTGGTGACGATCTTGATGTACTACTGTCGCAGGGCTTCGCCTAAGCACCGCTACAATATTATCGAGGACTATGGTGGAAGGGGGCGCCACACACGGCTAAGAATATGATCACGTGGATCAACTTATGTCCTTAGGGGTGCCCCTTGCCTCCGTATATAAA
>NC_041388.1:397036625-397041097 GCF_002162155.2 Triticum dicoccoides | reverse complement strand
GGTAATCCGGTAAAATCCCGATTTCACCCGGAACACTTCCGATATCCAAACATAGGCTTCCAATATATCAATATTTATGTCTCGACCATTTCGAGACTCCTCGTCATGTCCGTGATCACATCCGGGACTCCGAACAACCTTCGGTACATCAAAACGCATAAACTCATAATATAACTGTCATCGAAACCTTAAGCGTGCGGACCCTACGGGTTCGAGAACAATGTAGACATGACCGAGACACGTCTCCGGTCAATAACCAATAGCGGGACCTAGATGCCCATATTGGTTCCTACATATTCTATGAAGATATTTTATCGGTCAGACCGCATAACAACATATGTTGTTCCCTTTGTCATCGGTTTGTTACTTGCCCGAGATTCGATCGTCGGTATCCTATACCTAGTTCAATCTCGTTACCGGCAAGTCTCTTTACTCGTTCTGTAATACATCATCCCGCAACTAACTCATTAGTTGCAATGCTTGCAAGTCTTAAGTGATGTGCATTACCGAGAGGGCCCAGAGATACCTCTCCGACAATCGGAGTGACAAATCCTAATCTCGAAATACGCCAACCCAAAATGTACCTTTGGAGACACCTGTAGAGCTCCTTTATAATCACCCAGTTACGTTGTGACGTTTGGTAGCACACAAAGTGTTCCTCTGGCAAACGGGAGTTGCATAATCTCATAGTCATAGGAACATGTATAAGTCATGAAGAAAGCAATAGCAACATACTAAACGATCGGGTGCTAAGCTAATGGAATGGGTCATGTCAATCAGATCATTCAACTAATGATGTGATACCATTAATCAAATAACAACTCTTTGTCCATGGTTAGGAAACATAACCATCTTTGATTAACGAGCTAGTCAAGTAGAGGCATACTAGTGACACTCTGTTTATCTATGTATTCACACATGTATTATGTTTCCGGTTAATACAATTCTAGCATGAATAATAAACTTTTATCATGATATAAGGAAATAAATAATAACTTTATTATTGCCTCTAGGGCATATTTCCTTCAGATTCCTGCCAAGGTGATGTGGTATGCTCCTATAATACCACGGTTGAAACGTTTGTTCCAAAACAAAGAGCATGCCAAGGCGATGCGATGGCATAGAGAAGACCGTAAGAAAGACGGAAAGTTGAGAGTACCCGCTGACGGGTCGCAGTGGAGAAAAACCGAAAGAAAGTACGGGAAGGAGTTTGCAGATGACGCAAGGAGCGTTTGGTTTGGTCTAAGCGCAGATGGCATTAATCCTTTTGGGGAGCAGAGCAGCAACCATAGCACCTGGTCTGTGACTCTATGTTTGCATAACCTTCCTCCTTGGTTGTGCATGAAGCGGAAGTTCATTATGATGCCAGTGCTCATCCAAGGCCCTAAGCAACCCGGCAACGACATTGATGTGTACCTAAGGCCATTAGTTGAAGAACTCTTACAACTGTGGAATGGAACAGGTGTACGTGCGTGGGATGAGCACATGGGGGAAGAATTTGACCTAAAGGCGTTGCTGTTTGTGACCATCAATGATTGGCCTGCTCTCGGTAACCTTTCAGGACAGACAAACAAGGGATACCGCGCATGCACGCACTGTTTGGACGATACCGACAGTATATATTTGGCTAATTGTAAGAAGAATGTGTACCTGGGACATCGTCGATTTCTTCCGAGCAGGCATCCCATAAGAAAGAAAGGCAAGCATTTCAAAGGTGAGGCGGATCACCGGACGAAGCCTCGCCACCGTACTGGTGCTGATGTACATGATATGGTCAAGGATTTGAAGGTTGTCTTTGGAAAGGGTCCTGGTGGACAACCTGTTCTGAATGACGCTGGCGGACGCGCACCCATGTGGAAGAAGAAATCTATATTTTGGGACCTGCCCTATTGGAAAGACCTAGAGGTCCGCTCCACAATCGACGTGATGCACGTGACGAAGAATCTTTGTGTGACCCTGCTTGGCTTCTTGGGCGTGTATGGGAAGACAAAAGATACACCTGAGGCACGAGAGGACCAGCAATGTATGCACGGAAAAGACGGCATACATCAGGGTCATGCAAGCTACGCTCTTACCAAAGAAGAGAAGGAAATCTTCTTTGAATGCCTGCTCAGTATTAAGGTACCGTCTGGCTTCTCGTCGAATATAAAGGGAATAATAAACATGGTAGAGAAAAAGTTTCAGAACCTAAAGTCTCATGACTGCCACGTGATTATGACGCAACTGCTTTCGGTTACATTGAGGGGGCTTCTACCGGAAAACGTTCGATTAGCCATTGTGAAGCTATGTGCATTTCTCACTGCAATCTCTCAGAAGGTAATCGATCCAGAAATCATACCAAGGTTAGAGAATGATTTGGTGCAATGTCTTGTTAGTTTCGAGTTGGTGTTCCCACCATCCTTCTTCAACATCATGACGCACGTCCTAGTTCACCTATGCGAAGAGATTAACGTTTTGGGTCCTGTATTTCTACATAATATGTTCCCCTTTGAGAGGTTCATGGGAGTCTTAAAGAAATATGTTCATAACCGTGCTAGGCCAGAAGGAAGCATCTCCAAGGGCCGTCAAAATGAGGAGGTCATTGAGTTTTGTATTGACTTTATTCCTGACCTTAAGCCAATTGGTGTTCCTGAATCGCGGCATAAGGGCAGACTGGATGGAAAAGGCACGCTAGGAGGGGAACAAATAATATGTATGGACGGACATTCTCTCACTGAAGCACACTACACAGTTCTATAGAATTCTGCCTTGGTGGCTCCGTATATGGATGAACACAAGAATTTGCTACGCTCCAAACACCCGGAGCGGTCTGATGACTGGATTATACGTGAACAAACCAGGAGTTTCGCCAGCTGGTTGCAGACACGTACCATGCATGACACCTCTATTGAAGATGACATGTACTTGCTGTCCCAGTTACCATCTTCGAATATAATGACTTTCAAAGGGTACGAGATAAATGGTAATACATTTTACATGATCGCCCAAGATAAGAAGAGCACCAACCAAAATAGTGGTGTCCGCTTTGATGCAGAAACCAAGACGGGAAAGGAAACATATTATGGTTATATACATGACATATGGGAACTTGACTATCAACGTGGTTTGAAGGTCCCTTTGTTTCGGTGCAAATGGGTCAATATGACACGAGGCGGGGTAACGGAAGACCCGCAGTACGGAATGACAACAGTGGATCTCAACAATCTTGCGTATGCAGACCAACCATTCGTCCTAGCCAATGATGTGGCACAGGTTTTCTATGTGAAGGACATGTCTACCAAGCCAAGAAAAAGAAAAGATAAGGAAGCGAATGCATCGTACGATGAGCCAAAGCGGCACATAGTTCTTTCTGGGAAGAGAAACATCGTGAGAGTGGATGACAAGACAGACAAGTCAGAAGATTATGAAAAGTTTGATGAAATTGCTCCATTCACAGTGAATATTGACCCGAGCATCCCATTAAATGATGAAGATTTTCCATGGTTACGGTGCAAAGGGACACACCCAAAGATCTGGGATGTGATCGGCTTCACTATCATCACTTTCTTCTGTGTTTCACACCCAGAAGGGAATCTCTGTAACAATTAGAGTAGTTAATTATGTGTTTTGGCATTTGAAACCCGAAGAAATTTTATGTGCAAACAAATTCTTTCATGCCTTTACTGATTTTTAAAGTTAAGTTATTCACAAACTAGTGATTCACACTAATTTCAAATAATTTAAAATTTAAACTATTCAAATTTGAAAACTACAGGCACTAACAGAAAGTTTGTAATTTTTTGTACCTAAAGCAAAAATATTCACAAAGAAACTCTAAATACACAAAAAACAACTCAAAAATAAATAAAGAAAAAAATAAAAAAAAGCCCGCCTACTAGGCCAGAGCGGCCTGCATACGACTAGAAACCCAACCTGTTGTTGGGCCAGGATGCAGGCCCGCATAGCCCCAGTAGGCCAACAGGGCAGCACAGAACATGTAGGCCCAGTAGGCCTCCTTTGGAGAGGAGCTCGAGAGAGCTACCGCACGGGGGTTTATAAACCAGTGCGGTCGCCCCTCGGCTAGCGAGGTGGGACTAAACTTGCGCACCGCACCTGCGCCAGCGCAACCCCTTTAGTACCGGGTCGTGGCTCCAACCGGTACTAAAGGGGGGCCCTTTAGTACCGGTTGGAGCCACCAACCGGTACTAAAGGGGGTGCGGTTCCCGCCGCTTGGCCTGGCCAAAACAGGCCTTTAGTACCGGTTGGTGGCTCCAACCGGTACTAAAGGTGCCTTCTATATATACAACACTTACGAAAATTTCATTCTCCCTCTGTTTCTTCCTCTGTTTCCCCATTGAAGCACCACCCGCGTGCCCCGATCGATCGACGCCGTCGCCGTCGCCGCCCCCGTCCCCGTCGCCGCCCTCGTCTTCGTCGCCGCCCCGGGCCCGTCCCCGTCGCGCCGTCCCCGCGTCGCCGCCCCCGCATCACGC